>NW_022436978.1:22282149-22335618 GCF_009761245.1 Sapajus apella
GACTGGGGCGTGGACACGGGGAGGGGAACACCACTGACTGGGGCGTGTTGCGGGAGGGCGGAGGGGCAGAGAGTTAGGGAAGGGAGCTAAGGCATGCTGGGATTAGCAGCCAGGTGACAGGTTGACGGAGCGGTGAACCCCTTGGCACACGTTTACCTGTGCACCAAACCTGCCCATGCACCCCAGAACTTAAACAAGCACACAGATCTGTGCATCATTTGTGTCTAGAACTAGCCACCCTACGAGTGTTAATGAGACTCCCTGGTAGTCGGAGAAATGAAAGACAGGGTGGGTACTGAAACATGGAAGGGGCAGAAGAGAATTCTGCAGAACCCTGAAGCTGTCAGTGCGTGATGGGCCGCCTGGTGGGCGCGGGGAAGACAAGTAGGGAAAGCGTGAATTAGAAATGAAGAATTACATCTATCTGAAATTACGTGGCTGCGAACTCTTCTGGAACATACATGTGCTGAATATCTATGTTTGTGCCTCTCTGGCCCAGGGGTTACTGAGCCGTTCAAGAGGTAAAGACGGACTACGTCTTTGTAGGATTAGGCTCACAAAATATGCTCCTTTTATGTGGACTAGACTGGCTACAACACGCAGAGGCGGTGAGCTGGCCAGGTACAGGGCAGCTGGACGGTCGATTAAAACTAAATAAATCAAGGGCCGTGGCTGGAACAGACCCTCCGTTTCTGTCTCACCATCAGTGTCCACTGGCTCTACCACCAACAAATTTGGTATTCTTTCCAGAAAAAAGTCAAGCTTTCCAGGCACTGACGCCTCTAGTTCGCAGACTGAGGGAAACATGCCCTTCTGTGAGATCTTACGAAGGTGGGCCTGTGAGGCAGCGGCTTGCTGAGGCCTTCGGAGTGTCAGTGAGCAGAGCTGCTGTACGTGTCTGCCCAGGACAACACACCTGTTATCTCACGTGGCAGAGAAGGCACGTGTGGATGAACGCAGCCACTGTTCTGCCTTTGCGCACACAGCCTCCCTCATTTTTGAGTTGTGCGTCTTTGACGTATATCGTAATCTTCAATTCGTTTTAGATTTCATGGATTTTTTTTTTGGGCTGATAGGGGTATATTTTATGGTCCAATCTGGTTAACTTAATTATTATTCTCTTTTTAATCTTTTAATGTGTACATTTCATTGGAAGCAGTGTGTTTTTGAGTTTGGGAAGAAATGACAATCACACTTCATTTATGTATGTGTATGTCATTAATGTGAAGAATTTCGTCCATGAACCTAATGTTATTATTGCCAACTTATTAATTCATGAGGCCTCCCAGGAAGTCTTGCAATGCCGTGACCCAGGTCTTACGGACAAGACACTAAAAGTGAGATCGAAATTATGGAAACAAAGGTGGGAATTATTTTTTTTTAGTCCTGCCTTTAGCTTATTAGATAACACACTCTCCCAATGATATCTTAACATTTTAATTCATATTTATTTTTGTTGGACCAATTAGCATATTGAAGTTTGTAAAAGGCCTTAATTCAAGCTGCAGAAGGAAACAGAAAATTGTGTGAATTGTCCAGATAAGTGAGTGTTATAACCTAAAGAGCCTTTGGGAATTATTGACCTTTACATTGACCACATTATTTGGGTTTGGTACAATAATGCTAGAAATAAATAACAAAAAAATAACTAGAATAACATCTACAGATGGAAGCAAAACTACAGCACAAAGAACTCATGGGTCGTAGAATAAACAACAAGAATCAATCAGCAGAATTAAATGATATGAAAAACACTGTGGAGCAAGCAGTGGGAATGCACAGTGTCCAAGGCTTGCATTAGGAAGAAAGCCTGAAGATAAGGCACGAGGCATCCACGTTAGGAAGTTAGAAAAAGATCAACAGAATACACTAAAAGAAAGTATAAGGAAGGAAATAATAAAATTGAGTAGAAATAAATGAAATAGATGAACTATATTAAAGGACTAGTGAATTCAAAGGTTATCTTTTTGAAAAGACTAATGAAATAGACAAGCCTCTGAAAAAAATTGATCAAGAAAAAAATAGAAAAGGTCCAAATGAATATCAGGAATTAAAAACTATAGCCACAGATAAGATGTGGATTAGAAAGAAAATATTTTAAAAAACTTTATGATGAGACATTTGGAAACTTTGAAGTATATAACTTCCTGAAATATACAGCAAAGTTTTTCAAAAATATAACTTGCTGAAACTGATTCAGAAATAAATAGAAAACTCAAATAGTTATAAACCATTAAAAATAGAGTCATCAGTTAAAAATATCACCATAATGGAGATAGTAGTCTCTGATGACTGATAAACTCTACTTATAGTATACAAATCATTCCAGACTATAGAAAAAGATGAAATGCTACCCAACCCATTAATGAGGTTTGTAAACTTTGATACTAAACCCAAATCAGAACAATACACAAAATCTTATAGGCCAATATCTTTCATAAACATAAATGTGAAATTTTAAAAACAACTTAAACTAGCAATATATAAAAACGAAAATATGCCATGATCAAGCTGGGGCCATCCCAGGAATTTATAATGTGGGCCATTATTTTATTATCTATTAATGTAATCTATTACATAAACATATTAATGGGTTATAATCATATAGTAGTGTAATAAATGTGGAGAAACATATCTGACAAAATTTAATATCCATTCATGATAAAAACTCCTATCAAATTAAAAATAGATAGGAACATCCTTAATATAACAAATGGTATAGAAGAAATGCCTATAGTAAACTTGATACTTAATGGTTAAATGTTGAAAGAATCCATTTTCTGAGCAGAAACAGAGTAAAGATGTCTATTATTACCTGTTTCATTCATGATTTACTGATTTACTAGCAGTAGAATGAATGAATGGTATATTTACTGATAAAGAAGAAATAAAAATTTATTCATCAATGACATAATTATGAAGAAAATACAAAAGAATCTACAGATAAATTATTAATAAGAAAATTTAGGCTGGGCATAGTGGCTTGCACCTAATCTCCATGGTTTGGGAGGCTGAGGTGGGAGGAAGATCACTTGAACCCAGGAGTTCAAGACCAGTCTAGGCAACACAGCAAGGTATCATCTCTAAAAAGAAAATTATCCAGGCCTAGTGGTGCATGCCTGGGGTTTCAACTGCTTGTGGGGTTGAGGTGGGATGATTGCTTGAGCCCAGGATTTCAGGGCTGCAGTGAATGGTGACTGTGCTACTCCCCTCCAGCCTGGGCGACAGAGCAAGACCCTCTTGCAAAAAAACCAAAAAACAAAAAACAAAAGAACAGCAACAATAAAAGAAACAGAAAACTAGTACAGTTGTTGAAACCAAATTGATATGCAATAGTTAATTGCCTTTCTATATGTCAGCAAAAATAGACAGTGTAATTTAAACATTACAAAAAAAGAGTACTCAAAAGTAAATGGAATGAAAACAAAAATTGCCAAATGTGACTTAATTAAATGAAAGAGCTTCTGCACAGCAAAATAGGTAATTAACAGAGTAAACAGACAACCTACAGAATGGGAGAAAATATTTGCAAACGCTGCACCTGACGAAGGACTAATACCCAGAATCTGTCAGGAACTTAAATCAGCAAGAAGAAAACAAATAACCAATTAAAATGTGGGCAAAGGACATGAACAGACACTTCTCAAAAGAAGACACATATATGCAGCCAACAAATATGAAAAAACACTCAACATTGCTAATCATTAGAGAAACGCAAATTAAAACCACAGTGAGACCATGCAGGATGGCTATTACCAAAATGCCAAAAATAACAGATGTTGGTGAGGCTGGGAGAAAAAGAGAACACTTGGACACTGTTGGTGGAAATATAACTTAGTTCAACCTCTATGAAAAACAGTGTGGAGATTTCTCAGATTCCTAAAAATGGAACTACCGTTTGACCCAGCAACCATTATTAATACCATTACTGGACTGGGTATCTACCCAAAGGACAAGAAATCATTCCATCAAAAAACACTTGCACCCATATGTTCATAAAAGCACTACTCATAATAGCAAAGCCATAGAATCAGCCTAATGTTCATCAAATGTGGTACATATACACTGTCAAATACTGCACAGCCATAAAAAGAATGAAATCGTATCCTTTGCAGCTGGAGGCTATAATCCTAAGTGAATGAATGCAGAAACTGAAAACCAAATACTGCATGTTCTCACTTATACGTGGGAGTTAAACAATGGGTACATGTGGGGAAACAACAGACACTGGGGACTCCAAAAAGGGGCCGGTAGGGAGGGAAAAAAGAGTTGAGAAAGCACCTGCTGGGTACTCGGTTCACTGCTTGGGCGGTGGGTTCAGTAGAAGCCCACACTTCAGTATTACTCAATGCGCCCACAGAACAAATCTTGGACATGTCCCTCCTGAGTCTCGGATTAAAAAGCATCACCAACAACAACAGCAGCAAGTAGTGAAGTTATAGAGTAGGGTCTTTCAAGTTTCTTCGTTTTTTTGGCAAGATAATGAAATCATTAATTATCTTCACATTGGTCAATTAATGCACACATGAAAAAGTAATTATCTCAAAACATAAATGAAATATCCAAATTTCCAACTGTGAGAAAATAAAATACAATTTTAAAGATTTAATTAGTTTGGCTGAATTAAACAGACAAAAATTATACAAATAAATGAAAAGTGAGTTAAAAGGTAACTTGAGTTTGAAGAAGGCAGCCCAAATACATTGATAATCATAACTGATTTACTCTACAATATTATCCTGAAAGTCCCTGCCAACGGAGTAAGAATGTAACACATAAGAAAAATATCATAAGGATTGGAAACAAAGAACCATTATTATTTGTACAAAATACAAATATGAGAAATCCAAACAAACCTACCAGCAACTACTTAAAAACATACTGAGTTCTACAAGGTTGATTGATTGAAAAAAATCAGTAAATACAAAAGCAGTAGCATTTCTATACATTAGCAGTAAAAACACGGTATATCTAACATAAGAGATATGATTATAGTTGCCAGAAAATGTTGCTTAAATATAAATCTAATGAAATAACTGCAAAGTGTATTGGATGAAATATAAAATTCATGGACAAATAAGGAATTATATTCAGGGATGTGGAGACTCAATGTTTAAAACAACTCATTATTCAATAAATTCAATGCCATTTCAATAAAAGAGACAGTACTTAGAAATAAATCTAATAAGTGATGTACACTTTTTCTTGGAATGTAGAACTTTATCAGGAGATATTAGGGAAGAGAAACCCATGTAGAGGTTAATCATATTCATTCAGAGAAAGCCTTGATGACATAAAGATGACATAAAAATTTATCACAAATTAATTTTATAAAATTCTAGTAAAAATCCTGAGTTTTTTTTTGGGAAGTGTGATATGTGTGACTTACCAACCTGATTTTAAAACTTACCTGAAAGTGCAAGTGTCTAAGAATAGTAAATGCACTTCTGACTACAAAATAACAAGATGGGTGACTCGTCCTATCAAATATCAAGATGTATTACAGGCATAATGCTAAAATTTGTAAACTAGAGTGTGGCGTTTGTCCGAGGTTGACAAAAGTGGCCAGTAGAACAGGATAGAGATTCAAAAACATATCCATGTACATATGGAAATGTCATATATGACATGTGATTTTACCTCAATGGGGAAAGGATAAACTCTCCCATAAATAGTGCTGGGGCAATTGGTTATCCATGTAAAAACTGGATATTGGATATCAATTCCAGATGACCAAATCCTTAATTGTGAAAGATAATGCTACAAAATATTTAGAAAACTGTGCAGGAAGATACCTATTTGAATCTGGAGTAGGATAGGATTTCAAAACATTTCAAAAATTGTTAATTTAGAATATGTTAAAATGAAGAACATGTTAATATATTTATCAAAATACATGGTAAAGAAAGTGAAAAGCCAAGCCACAAACAGGGAGAAGCCATTTGCATAGATATAGCAGATAAAGAATTAATATGGACTTTTATAAACAATTCCTACAAGTCTAGTGAAAGACAAACATCCAGTAGAAACATGATAAGATGTATGATTATAATTGACACAAAATGTCACTTAAATATCAATCTAATGAAATAATTGCAAATTACTTAAACAGTTAAGTATTTGACCAAATTGGGCCAAATATTTAAACCGTCAACTCAGAGAAAAGGACTGAAGAAATAGATGCAATCTCATGACTAATCTGAGAAATAAAAATTAGAATCATGGTACCCTGTGGATTAATGAAAATCAGAAATCTGAAACTCTAAACAAGGCTGTCAGGAATGGGAATCGCATATATGGCTGCTCTGGAAAACCACAGCATCACTTGGTAAAATTAAAGCTGTGTGTCGAACCAACCATTCCCATGTTAGGTATAAATCTTAAGCAGCATCACACATGTGCACAAAGAGACATGTACAATAGCAGCCCTGTTGGTAAAGACGGAGGAACTGGGAATAACGCAAACGTCTGTCAGCAGCAGACTGGATGAATAGTGGTAGGAGGTTCACGCCGTGGACCCCGCAGAGCAGAAAACACCGTGGGGCTCACACGGGCACTGTCAGGTCACAGCAACAACGTTTGGGCAAGTCACAGAATAAACACGGCACGGTTCCATTTGTATGAAGTCTCCAAACGTTCAGATACAAACAATATATTGTTTAAAGATTCAAATGTGATAAACTCATGAAAAAACAAACAAACCAGAGAATGATATACCCAGAATTGAGGATGGGGATTACCTCGGGATGGGGCTGGGATGGGGAGTAGAACAGTGTCAGGAGTGCATCCTCAAGGGCTTCAAAAATTCCGATTGTTTTGTTTTTTAAGCTAAATGATGGGGGCCTGGATGTGTATAATATCATTTTTTGTATATTAACATATGTAATAAATATTCCTTTGTATCATTTCAATATTTAATAAAAACAATTTAAAGAATATTTGATAAAATCTGTAATGCCCTTAACTTTAAAAACCTTCTCTTCTTTAATTTCTAGTTATTCTGTTTTTTTTTCTTCTGCTTGAAATTAAAGTAAGTTCAACTAACGAAGTAGTTTGTTTAGAGAATAAAAAATACTTCTTCATATCCTTGGGTTGTAGAATGCAAGACGAAAATGGGAACTTACATTTTGCCTATAGGAGATGATCAGAAAAAGGCCTGGCTTTGAATTAAAATAAGGAAGAAAAAAGTAAAACTGACTTCCATGTCTTCTGAGCAAGAAAACATTTGGTTTCGGAATTTAACTTTTCCTTCTACTTAAGTTGTTCTGTCTGTCCTTGAGCTGGTTTCCTGGTATCTACTGTCTGAGGAATCCCAGGGAATCCAATATCCTGTCTGAGGAATCCCAGGGAATCCAGTATTCTGTCTGAGGAATCCCAGGGAATCCAGTATCCTGTCTGAGGAATCCCAGGGAATCCAGTATCCTGTCTGAGGAATCCCAGGGAATCCAGTATTCTGTCTGAGGAATCCCAAGGAATCCAGTATCCTGTCTGAGGAATCCCAGGGAATCCAATATCCTGTCTGAGGAATCCCAGGGAATCCAGTATCCTGTCTGAGGAATCCCAGGGAATCCAGTATCCTGACATATTTGGCTCTGGTCTCGAAGAGGCACTGTGGAGAGCAGCTGAGGACTTTGGATGGCCCGGCCTCTGGGTTTGCTGTAAGAACACAGCTGGAGAAACCAGGCACACGCAGGGGCCAGGTTTGCAGAATGAGAAGACACTGAATTACCAGCAATTTCAGGCAGTGCTGTCAGACAATCTAGTTTATTTCCAAATAATTAATGTGAGGACCTTAATTATGTGGATTCATTATCAGCCATCATCATCTTCATTATCACCATGACTACTGCACCAAGAGCATCTTAAACGGAGCCACACATACTGCTCAAAGTCACTTTAAATCTGCAGCGTCTCTTCCAAGAATTTGTGAATTAAACAGCAAAACGAAGAGGTTGTCAAGAAAAAGGCACAGACAAATGAAGTCCAACATTAAAGCCAGGGTACCAGCTGAATGGCAGATTCCGCTGTATTTGTGGGCCCTGCAGACTTATTTAATAAGCTTTTACACCTCCATCCCATAAATAAAGCTTGAAAAATGATTTCCTCATAGTCATATTTTAATTATCAAAAATCCCATAGTTCTGAAATGATATTTTAAAAATAAAAAAACAGTAATTTAAGTTTCATAGAATCCTACTGATGCAGAATACTAAGCTAACTGTTCACAGCTTTCAAACTCCACAAATATTGCCAATATACCAGTCATGTGTTTGTCATCATCTGTGACATACAGCATCCAGCTCTGCTTTAACAACTCTTCCCCTTGCGGGCTTGGGTGTTCACTGTCTCTGCAAATATTTCAAGTTTGACAAGAGCATGTGTAGGTGCTGCGGTGCAGGGAAGAGCGCACCAGCTTGGGTCAAATCCTGATTCCATCACTGGCTAGTTGTTGGGCCTTTGGAAGTTATTTAAAATCTCTCAGTTATTTAAAATGCCTCAGTTTCCTCATCTGTGAAGTGGGCATAATAATCTCTGTTTTACAAGTTAAGAGAACACAATTAAAACCTATAGTCCACAGTAATTGCTTCTTAAATGTTAATTCCTTTGTTCATAAAAAGCAGCAAAATGTATTAAATGATTTGATGGGAGTAAACAGAAGGCGAGACAAATACATTATACTTCCCTTGCTCTAATAAAGCCTTCAGAGTTTCAGGACAGTTGCCATATTCCTGCAGGCAGCACGACGCTTGGATTTGGTCCTGGCAGGAAAGTCTCAGACCCAAATCTCTGCCCTTCCGCACTTTCAAATACGGAATTTGAAATGACACATGAGATTTTATAGTGTTACAGAAAAGATCGTGCGGAAAGATTATTCAACTTGAAAGCAAATGGAAAATGATTTGATTAAGCCTTGGGAAAAGCAGTGAAAACCTAGGGAAGATCAGGTAAAGTAAGTTTTCAGTTAATCTGCCTGGCACCACGATGAGCTGAGGGACTCTGTTCAAACGCTAGTTGCCTTCTGGGCTATAATTTTACTTAAATATCATATAATTATTTTTTCGTAATTAAGGTAACAATATATCACAAAGCATTTGGAAAGCAGAGCAGTGAAAACCATGCTATTTCTTCCAGACTTTTGCCTTTGTGTGTTTTTTGTGGCTGCAATCAGAGTTTGTATGCAATTTTTCGACTTGCTTTTTTGGTTAATGTCAGAGCATTTTAAAATGCTAAGTGGTATATTATATTCAGTGATTTATTTAGCAGATTTTCTGTGGTGAATTTTCAAGTTGCTTCCCAATTTTTGCTATAATATATAATTATTGTGAAGAACAACTTTCCTTTTGAAATTTTTTACAGAATTTTTATCTGTGGGGCAAGTCAGGTTTTAGAAGGAAAATAAAAGCATCAGCTCTGAAAACAGTATTCAGGCAAATCCTCTTCAGTTTCTTCTCCTTGTGTCCTGCACTATTGATCAACTGTAATTTTTAATTAATTTAATTTTTTCACAAATTTCCTTCAGCCAAATCAATCTAATTTCTATCAGATTCTGCCTGACGTGCAACTTGCGTAAGCTGTAATATGCTGGTAAAGGCAGTTATATTTAACATTTAGCTCCACGTAACCCAAATAATAGTATAAGGTCAGTGAGAAAGAGGGAGACTAAATCTTTAAAAACGACGGGAGGATTTGACGAATACGTTCACTCCCTGAGCCCAAGTGCGAGGACCGGACTGAGCTGCATGAAGGTCACCGTGTCTTTCATCAACGCTGCTTTGCCCTTCATCCTTCCTCCATTCCCTCATCTTTCCCTCCCCCAGGCTGTTCTCCCAAGGATTTTGAGGGCTCAATGGACTTGTCTGTCCCTTTTCCTCTTCTCATAGTTTCTGTTTTCCCTCCCTGCCATATATCCAGTGCCCAGAAATGCAGTTTTCATCACTTCAGAAGAAGAAACTGAACTGCCAGTAGTTCTCTGTGTTTATCATTTTATTAACCATATTGTTTATTTAATTTTTATTAATTAATTCGATGAGTAAATTATCATTAATCCATCTGGTACTCAGTGTTTTTTGAGCACCGTGTGCCAGGTACAGCGCTCGGCATTGGAAATTCAGCGACATTGTCTGTCTGGTTAAAGAGGATGTGGGAGCGCTGGTTCTTACTGGGAACTGGAAGGCAGGGGCAGAGTTAGCTAAGCAAAGAGCTTGTGACGAGGGCGTTTCGGCTGGGAACAACTTTTTCAGAGCTATGTGCTGAAAGTGAACATGTAACGTGGGAGGAGGAGGACGGCAGCATGCTGAGACCTGCTCCTCAGTGCAGAGTCTGTCCTCACCTGCAGGGCGGAGGCCCGGCTGCCTGATTAGCACCTTCCTGTGACATCCTCGTGGGACAGTCAGGTGCATGCTCTGAAGAGGGCCCAGAATCCCACTGCATTTACCTTTTCTCGTCATGTCTGTACGATGAAGACGTCCGGCCGCTGGTCCATATAAACATCTTAGAGGATGTTGGTCCAGGGTCTCCTCTCCTTATGGTCGGTGTCCTGGAGGATTGGCAGAAAGACCTAGAAGAGGCACACACGGGAGTTAACAGCCACGAAGAGCTCTCAGGGACCAACTCTGAAACACCACCAGGGCTTTGAGGCCACGGGCAGTGGTTCTCAATCCTGGCTGCACATTAAAACTGCCTGGGAAGTTTTAAAAAACATTAGAGCCTGGTGCCTCTCGGAAATTTGCATTCGATCTTTTTAAAGCTCCCTTAGCTGATTGTAACACACTGCTAGGGTTGAGAGTCACTGCCTTTGGAAAACATGATTTCCTAGTTGATGTTAAAATCATATTTTCCCCAAAATATCTCCTTCAAAATATCACTTTGGTATGGTTTCATACTCTGTACTATGCTGTATTTTTCCAAAATTTTAGTTCAGATTTGGATACTGAAATTCGACTTCTTCTTCCCTCTTCTCTCTTTTTTTTTTAAGTGCCGACAAGTGTGACATGTTGGTGATGAAGCGTCATCTTCTAACTGCGCCCCACTTCTGCCAATGTTGTGGCTTCTGCTTATGGTAGTTGAGTCTCTGCCTAAGAAACTTACAGCATCAGTGCCAGCTGATACTGGCTTCTGGAGACCAGGTTTATAGAATCAAGAGTCAAGGTATTTTAAGAATGTTGTGTAGTTTTGATTATGACTTGGCTTCGGGAGAAGGTCTTTTCTCTCTATGCACAGCACTAAAAGTAGTTAGCAATTATTATTTGTTTTCCAGATCATAATAATTTTCTTGGGCATCAGGAACACTAAATAAAGAAGTCTTAATCACATGTAAAAGTTAAAATGATATTTAACGCCTTAGAACAAAGGAAGGAAGACTGGTGATTCCTTTGTGGATGCATAGTCATTAATGGCTTTACGTCGGGTTCAGCACAATATTAATGAAAAGCATGAGATGGAAATGACATTAGCTACTGTAGACCATATTGGATTAGCTACTATATCCCATATCATCAGATTAGCTACTACATAACATATCAGAGATTAGCTACTATATCCCATATCAGATTAGCTACTATATACCATAACAGAGATAGCTACTATATACTATATTAGAATAGCTACTATATCCCATAAGGGCAGAATAGCTACTATATACCATATTAGATTAGCTACTATATTCCATATCAGAAATTAGCTACTATATCCCATATCAGATTAGCTACTATATTCCATATCAGAGATTAGCTACTATATTCCATATCAGATTAGCTACTATATAACATATCAGCAACTATATGCCACACACTTATGCACATACATACTTCATGAAATGCATTTGCATGTATCTATGTTGTGCTTTATACAATGAAAACTCTGCAGGGTGGGTAGTGATGTTATTTCCAGGTTCTAAATGATGTTTTCAGGATTTTGAGATTTTTGCTTACATTTAGAAGAGGCAGAACCATGCTTCAACCCAATATCTACTTGCCTTCAATTCTTTTAGTTTTTAAATTAAAAATGTGTCCTTTAGAGACGAGAACGGCCATATTTCCCAGGCAGGAATGCAGGGCTATTCACATGCACAATCCTAGCTCACTGCAGCCTCAAATGCCTGGGTTCAGAAATCTCGCCTCCTCAGCTTCCGCAGTGGTTGGGGCTGCAGATCCGTGACGATGCGCCTGGCTTGGCTGCGGTTCTGTAATGTGCACACGAATGACCTCAAGATTTGGGCCAGCGGTGGTGGCTCATGCCTCTAATCCCAGCAGTTTGGGAGGCCTAGTTGGGAAGATTGCTTGAGTCCAGGAGTTTGAGACCAGACCTGGCAGCTTTGCAAGATCCCTATTCTACATAAAATGAAAAATAAAAAAAAATTAGCCAGGTGTGGTAGTGTGTGCCTGTAACACCAGCTGCTTGGAGGCTAAGGTGGGAAGACAGCTCGAGCTGCAGTGAGCTGTGCTTGTCAGTGCACCACCGCAGCCCGAGTGACACAGGGAAAGATCTGTTACAACGCACATTGGCTTTAAAGGGTCTTGGGTGGAGCCTGAAAGACTGCCCTGCTAACAAGCTCTGAAGCAATGCTGATACTGCTGGTCTGCAGACCTCACTGAGCAGCAGGGATCGGAGCACGCGCCCAGAGGAAGTGGCTGGTAACAGGCCCAGTTGTGTCACTAGCTGTGTGACCTTGAGAAAGTCACTTAATGACTCTGGGGCTTACCCTACCACGGAGAGTTTGAAACCGATAACTTCTAAGATACCTCTTAGCACCAATATTTTGTGATTCAAGAAATTGAAGAATGAATCTAAGCATATGCTACATCACTGTATATACTTTCTGGGATTAGGTCTGGAAATTGATCTCCTTCTGTAGCCCTGAGGTCAGCACCAGAGCTCTGAGGAACGAAGGCTGTGGGAGGTAGAACATGGCTGGGAGCTAGGTAGCCAGGACAGACGTAAGAATCATGCACCTGCCCTTGTTCTGGGATAAAGGCAGCGATCAAAGGATTTACCCAATGGATGCCCCAGACTCTAGATGAGACAGACATAGAAATTACGTCTGCTGTCTCTTTAAATGGCTTAGGTCTGGGTTGTTTAAAGTTATTTATGTTTCTTTTTGAACATCTTTTAAATACCAAATAGAATAGGGACCACATCCGTTATTAAAACCAGTTAACTTTCAGGAAAGAAGAGTACTTTTAATCTAAATTGGATGAGTTACTTCATAAGAATGAGGATTAGCTTAAACTTTCAAGAAGCTGCTTCAGCTTGGACTCGTGTGAAATCCTCTGATCGGTTTAGTCATACCTTCACAGGGTTTGGCCACAATCTGAATCTAGGTAAAGCAGTAAACTCCTGAGTGCTGTCCTGTTCCTGGCTGTCAGACAGCCTTTAATAGGCACACCATACAAATTATAAACGTTTTGAAACTATGCAAAATGAAAGGCACTGCAGTGATTTCAATATATTTAGAATATTTTCAGGCTGTGTGTCATTATTCAAGCATTGTACCTTTGCTCTGTTGTTTAAAATGATATAGAAAGAGGGAGATGAAATATACATTTATTCTAATGAACTGTCTAAATCTTGTTGGAAAGGACTTAATGACTCTTCAGTTTATTCCAATAAGTAGATTTAGAGTGTTTCTGCCCTATTTTTCTTTCATAAAGATAAATTATTGTTTAAAACCTGCTAAAGTCTTTGCTAATTAAAATAAAACTGAGTAGCTGCTTTAAAGACAACAGTATAAAGGTTCTGTGCAGGTTGAAAAAAATTTCCAGGCTTCGATGAAACACCTAGAATTCCAAGTATGTTAGTGGAAGCTGCTTTCCCAGCTCAAAGACAGCCTTCCCGAACTCCTTAAGAAATTAATTCAGCTTTGCTCACTTTAAACTTTTCATTTGCGTGGTGATCAGGAAAGGGATATAGAGGCCAGAAGAAAGTGCTTTATATAAAATTTTACAATTTGGAACCCTAACACAGAACAGAGACCCGCGTCGTATGCGGGCTGCACGGAGCTGTGGGCAGTGGGGAGCGAGAACCAGAATCGAATTCCACCGTTAAATGATGGAGGAGCTGGGGCGAACCTGGCAGAACCATTCCTAGACCACTGCAGATGAGCACCATGTGAAGACTCAGAGCTAACAGGTAGAACCTCAGCCCTGGGGGGAAGGAGACAGGCCGTGAGGATGTGATGATCCCTGCGTCTCGGGAGTCTATGAAGGGCCCTTGTCCATGTCTCAGGCACACACCTTGCTAGTTTCTGTTTCTGTGATTCAGTTCTGGCTGCTCCTCCTGCCTTCATGGTGATGGAGTTACCTCGTTTCAAAGCCACCTGGGATGAGCCTCTCCTGTGAGCCTTCTCGCACCCACACAAACAGCTTCCTCATCTCTGCTCCCAGTTCTGGGTACTTACCCCTGCTAAGGCAAGGCGAGATCTATCCTGGGTGCCTGCACATCTGCCCCCTACGCGAGGTTAGAAGCACCTGTAAGGCAGGCCTGTGTCTTACGCACCCTTAGGGCACAGTCCAGGACACAGAGTGACACGTGGCTGTGTTTGCTGCCTTGGCCATCTAGTATCTGCTGGAAAATGTGGACCTTGGTGTGACTTTGGCTTCCCGCACTGCAGCTCACCTGCTGGGTGCAGCTGACGATCCACTCTGACCCTGCCCTCAGCTTGCCCCGTCCTCCACTCTGACCCTCCACTTCTCTTTCCTTCTCTTGATTGTCCAGCTCCGTCTATCCCTTTCATTGACTTGGAAAGAACATTTCTATTGCTTGGCGAAGGATCATTTCCTGGGTTTTCCTTAGATAGGGCAGCATGGCCTGACGGAAAGAAGACAGGGGAGGGCAGCAGACAGGCCATTTGTTCGTGTGCCTCCCGGAACGCCGAATGCCAGCTCTGTGACGTGGACAAGTCAATTCACATTGCCGAGTTTTTGTTTCCTCAACTGTAGAAACGGGAATAATAATATTTGCCTTTCTGGGTTACTTGGGTGATAGATAAAACAATACATGTAAAAGTACTTAAAGTAGATCATGGCACGTAATAGGCACACACTGAACAATTGTTTCTTTCACCCCTGTTATTGCAGTTAAAACAAATGGATTCGCTTTTCTCTTTTTGTAAAAAAATTCAATTAAGCCACTTTGTACTTGTACATTTAGACTATCGATTTTTTCTTCTATGGATCAGGGGCACTCAACAGAGGAAAAGTGGTTTTCTGAGATGCAGGGTGATAAAATCTGAAGTGCTCTCTCGTTAGCATTAAGTTCTGATACCCATTCTGAGACAGAAGAACGTGAAGATAGTGCCTCTGAATACTGGGCACACGTTAGAATCATCTGGAAAAGCTTTTTAAAAATACTGGTGCCTGGTCCCCCTCCAGGTGGATGAGAACCTGTGGGGGTGGGTCTCCGGCATCAATGTATTTTTGGAAGCTCTCCAGGTAATTATGAAGTGCAGCCAAGGAACACGATTGGAGACTCTCAGGCTCTGACTTCATGTGAGTTTAATTACTTATGGATACTCCTTTTGTTTCTAGAAGCTTCTGCTGGAGAGTCGTGGTTCTGTGGGTGCCACTTCACCATGGCTTCTCACTTCCTTCCAGTGCTGAGGCCTCAAGGTGACAGCTGCAAGGACAAGTGAGTGTGGGGGGGAAGGAGCAAAGTGGCCGCAGTGTCCTAGTGCTCGTGGCCTTGAGTGACGCGTTTGGGATACTCTGAATGAACTCTGGTTTGTTAAATGAGCAAGTAGGAGCCAATGGAGCCATTTAACACATAATTACATGCCTAATCTTGCATAAAATTGTAGCACTAATGACATCACTCTGGCAACTCAAAAGGTCACTCTAAGCACAGAAATTTAGGGTTGCTTCTAATATCCAAGACTTTATCTTTGTAGGTGGCAGATTATACGTTCTCCTCAGGAACTGGGTTGTTTTGGCTCCAGGGCCTTCAGGGAAGAAGCTAAATATATGGTGATAATTTTAGACTTCGTGATTTAATTTAGAAAACATTGGTACATCTTATTACGAGGAGTTTTAAATGTCATTGAGATTTTTTTTTTCTCCAAATCAACTACATACTTTATTTTGTTTTAGTTCATTCATTTGCCAAACATTTATTAAGTGCCTCTTATATTCCAGGCTCTGTCCTGGGTACTGTGGTCACCAAAATGTTCAGACCTGCTTCTAAGGAGTCCAGTTCATGGAAGGGTCAGAATAACAAATCGACATCTGTGCTATCCCAGAGCAGCTCTCTTCTAAGGTTGCTGTGACTTCCCAGCAGGTGGATGTAATAGCTGTCTCTCCACATTTACCTACGCTCTCAGCTTGCTGAATTTGATACTGTTGCTCATTTCCTACTACTATAAAGAGAATGTTGTAAATGCTTTGCAACCTTGACAGAGGACAGTCCTCTCTTGGCTTTCCTTACTGTTATCTAGCTGCTCCTGCCATTTCTTTTGAGGATTCTTATTTCTCTACCTACCCTTAAATGTCAATATAATTTTGGGAACTAGCAAGTGCTACTGAACAGTCTCTTGATGATGCTTCATATCAAGAATAAAAACTACTTTTATCTCCCAATTTGATGCCTAGATGATGGAGTGAATAGCTCTGCTTGCTGCCCAGTTTAGAGGTAAAGAAGAGTGCATGGCAGAACACCATTGCCTTTCGAGAAGAATGAAATAAGAGAATATATTCTGTGGATTTTTATTGCAGACTGCTTTTCTTTCTTTCTTTGCCATTTTTATGGGTACATAGTAGTTATTTTGAGTTATTTTTGGGGCACATGAGTTATTTTGATGCAGGCATACGATGGGTAATAGTCATAGAGTAATTGTGGTATCCATCAGTTTGAGTGTTTATCATTTCCTTGTGTTACAAACCATTCAATTATTACTCTTTTAGTTATTTTAAAATGTGCAATACATTATTGTAGACTGCAGGCACCTGCGGTGCTGGTAAATACTAGACCTTATTCGTTCTGTCTAGCTGTAGTTTGTGTCCACTAACCACGTGCATTTCGTCCCTCCATCCCTGACTCTCATTCCCAGCCTCTGTCTATCTCCATGAGTTCCATTGTTCTAACTTTTAGCTTCCACAAATGAGTGAGACCATGCAAAGTTTGTCTTTTTGTGTCTGGCTTATTTCACTTAATGTAGTGACCTCCAGTTCCATCTATGTTGGAACAAATGACAGGATCTATTTTTTATGTCTGAATAGTGCTTCATTGTATATATGTACCACATTTTCTTTATCTATTCATCTGTTGATAGAAGCTTAGGCTGCTTCCAAGTCTTGGCTACTGTGAATAGTGCAGAAATAAACATGGTAGTACAGGTATCTCTTTGATATACTGAATTGCATTCTTCTGGGTATATCTAGCAGTGAGATTGCTGGATTATATGGTAGTTCTATTTCTATTTTTTTGAGCAACCTCCAAACTGCTCTCCATAATGGTTGTACTAATTTACATTCCCACCAACAGTGTACAAGGGCTCCCTTTTCTCCACGTCCTCACCAACATTTGTCATTGCCTGTCTTTTGGATAAAAGCCATTTTAACTTGGGGTGAGATGATACCTCATTGTAGTTTTGGTTTGTATTTCTTTGATGATCAGTGATGTTGAGGAACTTTTCATATACTTGTTTGCCATTTGTATGTCTTCTGTTGAGAAATGTCTATTCAGAACTTTTGCCCATTTTTCAATTAGATTATTAGATGTTTTTTCTATTGAGTTGTTCGAGCTCCTTGTATATTCTGGTTACTAATTCCAGATGGATAGATTGCAGATATATTCTCCCTTCTGTGGGTTGTCTCTTCACTTTATTGAATTTTTTCGTTGCTGTGCAGAAGCTTTTTAACTTGATGTGATCCCATTTGTCAATTTTTGCTTTGTTTTTCTGTGTTTTTGGGGTATTGCTCAAGAAATCTTTGCCCAGGCCAATGTCCTGGAGAGTTTCCTCAATGTTTTTTACAGTGGTTTCATGGTTTGAGATCTTAGACTTGAGTCTTTAATCCATTTTGATTTGTTTTTTGTGCATGGCAAGAGATGGAGTCTAGTTTCTTTCTTCAGCATATATTTAGGTTTCCCAGCACCATTTATTGAAGAGATTATCTTTTCCCCAATACATGTTCTTGACACGTTTGTTGAAAGTGAGTTTAACGTAGATGTGTAGATTTATTTCTGGGTTCTCTATTTTGTTTCGTTGGTCTATTTGTCTCTTTTTCTTCCAGTGCCATGCTGTTTTGGTTACTATAGCTGTGGAGCATAATTTGATGTCAGATAATATGATTCCTCCAGTTGTGTTCTTTTAGCCCAGGATGGCTCTGGTTACTCTAGGTCTTTTGTGGCTCCATATAAATTGTGGGATCATTTTTCTATTTCTG
Source organism: Sapajus apella (assembly GCF_009761245.1). Taxonomy (NCBI): domain Eukaryota; kingdom Metazoa; phylum Chordata; class Mammalia; order Primates; family Cebidae; genus Sapajus; species Sapajus apella. The sequence continues at coordinate 22,300,524 of NW_022436978.1, forward strand.
TGAAGAATGTCATTGGTATTTTGATAGGGATTACATTGAAAATAGATTGCTTTGGGTAGTATGGACATTTTAACAATATTGATTCTCCCAATTCATGACTATGGAATATATTTTCATTGTTTGTAAACTCTTCAATTTTTTGCATCATTGTTTTATAGTTTTCATTGTAGAGTTCTTTCACTTCCTTGGTTAAGTTTATTCCTAGATATTTTATTTTATTTGTAGTTATTATAAGTGGAATTACTTTCTTAATTTCTTTTTCAGATTGTTTGCTGTTGGCATATAGAAATTCTACTATTTATCTTTAAAGCCTTAATTATTCAAAGACTAATCCAGGTTAGCTTGACCAGTCAAAGGATTTGACAAAGGGAAACTTATCAAAGGATTTGACAAAGGGAAATGTAAAATAAATCTGTTTATGGATATTCAATTAATCTTCTGTGTGCCTAATATCGATAGGATGAAAAGTCTGAACAAATTTTTATAATATTGCTGTGAAGGAGCTTGCTACCAAACCACAGAAATCCCTTAATATTCAGGTTTTAGAATTGTCAAATTCTCACAGGACCCCAGGCACAGGTTATTGAGGTTGGGGAGAGTGTGAGTAGTTATAGCAAAGAAAAAACAAAAACAAACACCCTTTTCTCTACAGTACAACTGTGTGCAATTAAGCAATAATACTTGATATAGGCTCTAAAATTCATCAACAAAACAAAGTGCTACTATTTTTGTGTGTTGATTTTTGTGTCCTGCAACTTTACTGAATTTGTTTATCAGTTCTAATAGGTTTTTTGAGAAGTCTTTAGGTATTTCCAAGTATAAGATTATGTAGTCTTCAAACAAGAATAATTTGACTTCTTCCTTTCCAATTTGGATGTCTTTTATTTCTCTCCCTTGTTTGATTGCTCTAGTTAGGACTTCCAGTACTATGTTGAATAACAGTGGTGAAAGTGGCATCCTTGGTGTGTTCTGGATCTTACAGGAAAGGCTTTCACTTTTTCCCCATTCAGTAAGATACTAGATCTGGGTATGTCATATATGGCCTTTATTGTGTAGAGATATGCTCCTTCTATGCCTAGTTTGTTGAGAGTTTTTATGATTAAGGGATATTTATTTTATTAAGTGCTTTCTTTTTGAGTCACTGACCCACATCACATTGTTTATTTTTACTTCTTTTTTAATTTTAATTTTTAAGTTCCCGAATACCTGTGTAGGATGTGAAGGTTTGTTACATAGGTAAACATATGCCACGGTGGTTTGCTGCACCTGCCAACCCACCACCTAGTTATTAACCCAGCATAACCCCATTATCTATTTTTTCTAATATTCTTCCTCCCACTATCTCTTCCCCCAGCAGGCCCCAGTGTATGTAGTTCCCCTCCCTGTGTTCATGTGTTCTCATTGTTCAGCTCTCACTTATAAGTGAGAACATGTGGTGTTTGGTTTTCTGTTCCTGCATTAGTTTGCTGAGGATAATGACGTCCAGCTCCATCCACATCCCTGCAAGGAATCATTTTGTTAACTTTATGGCTGCATAATATTCCATGGTGTATATGTACTGCATTTTCTTTATCCAGTTTATCACTGATGGGCATTTGGGTTGATTCCATGTCTTTGCTATTGTGAATAATGCTGTAATGAGCCTACCAATCGAGAAAAGCCAAGGGCCAGATGGATTTCCAGCTGAATTCTACCAGAAGAACAAAGAGAAGCTGACACCCTTTCTTCTGAAACTATTCCAAAGAATTGAAAAGGAGAGACTTCTCCCTAACACATTCTATAAGGCCAGCATCATCCTGATGCCAAAACCTGACAGAGATACAACAAAAAAAGAAAGCTTATTTCCCAATATCACTGATGAACATAGATGCAAAAATTCTCACTAAAATACTGGCAAACTGAATACAGCGGCATTTCAGAAAGCTCATCCACCACAATCAAGCTGCCTACAACCCTGGGGTGCAAGGCTGGTGCAACATACACAAATCAATAAGCGTGATTGATCACATAAACAGATCTAAAGAAAAAACAGAGAATTATCTCAATAGATGCAGAAAAGGCCTTCAATAAAATTCAACATTGCTTCATGTTAAAAACTCTCCATAAACTAGGTATTGAAGGAACATACCTCAAATAATGAGGCATGTATGACAAACCGACAGCCAGCCTCATACTGACTGGGCAAAAGCTGGACGCATTCCCCTTGGTAACTGGCACAAGACGAGGATATACTCTCTCACCACTCCTGTTAAACACAGTATGGAAGTTTTGGCAGGGTCAATCAGGCAAGAGAAAGAAACAAACCATATTTAAATAGGAAGTCAAGTTGTCTTTGCACATGACAAGATCCTATATCTAGAAAGCCCCATCATCTCAGCCCAAAAGCTTATTAAGCTGATAAGCAATTTCAGCAAGGTCTCAGTATACAAAATCATTGTGCAAAAGTCACAAGCATTCCTATACACCAACAACAGACAAGCAGAGAGCCAAATCATGAATGAACTTCCATTCACAATTGCCACAAAGAGAATAAATACCTAGGAATACAGCTAATAAGGGAATGAAGGACCTCTTCAAGGAGAACTACAGACCACTGCTCAGGGAAGTCACAGAGGACACAAACAAATGGAAAAACATTCCATGGTCATGGATGGGAAGAATCAATATTGTGAAAATGGCCATACTGCCCAAAGTCATTTATAGATTCAATGCTGTTTCCATTAAACTACCATTGACATTCTTCACGGAATTAAATGCTTTTTCAACATCAATGGAAATGGTCATGTTTTTTGCCTTTATTCTGTTTATGTGATGTATCACATCAATTGATTTGCATATGTTGAAACATCCATGCATCTCTGGGATAAATCTCACTTGGTCATGATGAATTATCTTTTTAATGTGTTGTCGAGTTTGATTTGCTGTATTTTGTTGAGGATTTTTCGCATCAATATTCATCAGAGATATTGGCCTGTTTTCTTTTTCTGATGTCTTTGGCTTTTGTATCTGGGTGATAATGGTCTCATAAAATGAGTTTGGAAGTGTTCCCTACAGCTCTATTTTTTTGAATAGTTTGAGTAGGATTGGTATTAGTTGTTCTTTAAATGTTTGGTAAAATTCAACAGTGAAGCTGTTGGGTCCTGGGCTTTTCTTTGCTGGAAACTTTTTATTACGGCTTTGATCTCATTACTTATTATTGGTCTATTCAGGTTTCAGGTTTCTTCCTGGTTAAATTTTAGTGGATTGTATCAGTTCAGAGAGGCCGTGATAGAGTTAATTACAGGCCACCCAATAACCACCACAGTTGGACAGAATAGGACCAGTGACCCGTATAATCATTTTGTTTAGTTTTGCTTACAGCGAAGGGGACCAAATGAATTAAGAACATTTTTTATCTTTAATTCTTTTTTCATTTAAGACTTTTGGGCATATTTTTGCCTGATTCTTAACATGCTAAATTAAGAGTGTTAGCCTGACTGAAGGGATTTGAGACATAATTTGGAGAAATCATTGAATATTAGCATTTGTCAGAGATATTCTGGGCCAGATGCCAACTTTAAGAGTGGATACTTTTTGGTTTTTCTGGATAGTTTTTTTTTAAGGTTTCAGGTGAAAGGCCACTTAGAAGCAAATGGATCCTATAGTAAAAGCAGACTTTTACAATGCAAAAGACACTAATCAGTTAAAGGGAAAAGGTATTTTAAATTCTAAATCTGACTCGCTGAAGGGTTATACTTAAAGATATATTTAAAAAGTCAGTTAACAGGAATAATGATTCTCTTTAAATGGCTACAGGTCAAAGAAAAACCAGATCAGGTCAAATTGCTTGGATTCTATGGTGAAATTCTCTTGAGAAACATTAAATTAGATACTTATTCTTTTAAAAAAATCTATGCTTTCAGAATTGCCTGGAAAATGTTTGATAGGATGACTCAGGTGCCAAGGGAGCTCTGTAAATACCATGAATAACTTAGAATAGTTTAAGAGCTTGCATCTCCTACATTTTGTGGCATATAGATTCTTGAGTTCTCAATTAGGGGCTTAGAACCCAGGGCATTGGGAGGAACCGCTTTAGATGAGTGACTGACGGAATTTGGGATCTTGAATTCTTCACTCCACACATAGATTCCTAAAAGACAACCCAACTTACAGAGAGGAGCATGGATCCAGAAGGCAGATGGCCTTACTTTACCTCTCGCTTCTGTTCCTTCGCTGCTGTATGACATGGGGTAAGCTAATTAACCTCTGGATCTCAGTGTCTTTATCTATGAAATGAAGGTTGTAACAGCTGCCTCCAACAAGTGTTTTGCCATGAGGCAAAAAGACATGTTCAATGTCTGGAACATGATAGGTTCTAATAAATATAAATTATTTCTCCCAAAAGAACAGATTTGGTTACTTTGTCCAACATCTGCTATCAAGACCCAGAAGAACTGACTCTTTGCCCATAGGGAAAAGCAGCCAATACAGATAGTTGTTTTCTTGGGAAAATAGACATCAGTCTGTTAAGAAGCAGTCATTAAAAGTGGCTTCATGTTAGAAGGTGCAGGTTCATAGCCTCCATGAAAGAAATGATGCAGGCCTGAAACCTAGAGGAGGTTCCTCACTCCTTCCTGTTCCTCACCCCTCATCCCAGCAGCCACCAAACCCTTGCTTATAATATATTCTTAATTCATTTGGTCCCCTTCACTGTAAACAAAATGAAACAAAAATATCTTCTTAATATTGCTAGAGAAGCACTATCCAGGAGAAGCAGAATGTGAAGCACATGTGTAATTTTAAATTTTCTAGCATTATGTTAAAATAATAAAAGAAGCAGAAAAAATTAATTCTAATAATATATTTTATTTAACCCGATATGCCCCAAATATCATTTCCTCATGTAATAAAAATTAAAAAATTAATGGCATAATTTACATTACTTTCACCAAGGCTTTGAAATTCAGTGCATATTTTACACTCATAGCCCTTTTCAATGCAGACCAAGCACATTTGGAGTGCTCAGTAGTCACGTGTGTCTAGTGGTTACTGCTTAGAGTCTGCCCCCTGTCATTATGTCAATTTTGGCAACAATAGCAAAATGTCAAAACTAATTGCTATTTTTATTTATTGAGCACTTGCTGTGTAATAGGTCTTATGTTTTATATGTATTGCATTGACAACCCTATCAGATATGTGTTATTACCACCCCGTTTTATGAATGAGGATGCTGAGGCCCAGGGAGGTTAAGTGATGTGTCGAAGGTTATGCAAATGTTTAAGTGCGGATCTGGGATTCAAACCAAGTTAGTTGGACCCCAGTACTTATCACCTTGCTTTTCCTAAAAGACTCAACTTGTTTCCTAACTGGTCGACTTGCCTTACAGCAGGACATTTTGCTACGGCTGTGTCAAAATAGCCATTTCAAATTATAATACCATTATTTTATTATTTCTACCAAGTCGTTGTGTCACAGGCATCCCTGGGCTTCAGCCATCTTTGAGCCTAAACCTATTTGCCGCCATATTCATGAGGATCTTCCCACCCCTCATTACACCCGAGTCTCAACTGGGAGGCATGGGGTTGGGGTGAAGTGAGAAATGCAATAGGCATCAGGATGGATGAAGATTGTTGGAGAAAACGCCAACATGGTCCCTAAAAGGAATAAAGACTCCTGAGGGAGAAGGCTGATTCCAGATATGGGGCAGGAAGTATGGAAGACGAATTATACTAGTTAGCAGGGCATCTACAGACCATCAGGATTCTTCCAAAGAGCTCGGGGACCAATCTGAAGATGGAGCAAAGAAAGGGCAATCTAAGCATCAGTCAGGACAACAACTGAAATGCACAGAAATGCAGCAAATGTGTTTAACCCAGAATTTCATGGTGCTATTTTTTTAAAAAAAACTAATTGGTCACCCTTAGAAGATGCTTGAGAATCAATGTATTCTACTGAAACCTGGTAAGTATAGGAAAGGAGTCTATCATTTATCCTGTATTTCTTATATTAACTAAAGCGCTGGGAAACTGAATAGTAGATGAAGTCAAGTTTTTTCTTTTTTCTCTTTGGAGAGGTGTTTAACCCAGCTAACGAGGATAGTAGAATTAAACTGTCATCACTTCGCAACTCTTCGTGGGTTAATGTACTGAGACCGTGATCGTGAATGACTTTTATCATCAAAAAGAGAACAACCACAATATCAATTATGATTTAGTCTTGCAAATAAAACCCTCAACCTCAATATAATTAATCCCTTAGATCCTATGAACAATTTATAGAACGTAAAGAGGACAGAGGAATATGTTTTAAAATATTATGGGGGTCAGTCATCAAAATTGATACTAAGAAGCTCTACAGTACAAAGTGGAGACTTTAATAAATAAACTGAAAAGACAAAATGGAGAAATAATCTATAAATTCAATGTAACTTAACGGACATATTGACTATGATGTTTAAACTTTTTCAAATTCTAATTTACAACCTGTAAAGAAAAAAGTCACGTTCTCCCTTGTTCTTCTTAATTTTTATTTATGCCAGTACAATTCTTCTAGTTTACTTCTTTACTTATATCCGTCAATGGCTTTCCAACATCTGTAAGTAAACCCAAGAAAGAGTTTGCAGCATCTCACTTCAAGGAGGAGATCATAAATATAAACTCCAGAGATGGTCTCCTGGAAGAAGTGGAAATTGATCGCCAAAAACATGAGTCACAGTGGAAAGATTTTCTGGGAAAGGCCATCACATAGGCTCACTGAGGTGAGCATTTTGGGTGAAGGCTGGGTGGGAGGCTGGGATCTCCTATGTGGAAGGTCCATATTGTGCAGCTGGGGAATAACCCGCTGTGAAAAGTCCAGACTTGGGCCTGGAGGAGCTGGTACTTGGTACAGTGGGATTCGTCAGTGCACATTCCTGTGGCCGCTCACGTATCACGATGAGATGATGCTTTCTTCATTCTTTCCCCTCACGTTTCACACATTTGCTTGTATTCCATGCCATGGAATTTCCAGGTCCTGAAGGTCAGGCTGCAGTTACGCATGACTTTACACTGTGCCATTCGTAGCCAGTCACAGCATAATATGTCTTGATGCTGCAGCTGAAGCGGGCGATTGAATGACTAAATTATGACCTCACTCTTGTGCAGGTGTTGGTAAGGAAGCGCCCAGTGGCCAGGTGCCAGGAGTTGGGCTGGAGGGTGCTGGAGCCACAGGGAGGGAGAGCCTCGCTGGCTAGTCCTGAGCCCGTGGACAAACCCAGGCCAGACAGTAATGTGCAAGTGCAAACTCAAACATCAAATATATTGAAATTCAAAGACTGGCCTCGGCGTGTTCCTCAGGGTGAAGGATGTTTCAGGACCACAGAGAGTGGGCCTTCGAGATTTGAGACGTGCTTGGCTCTATGATGCGGGGAGTGAGCCTGGAATGTGTGTGTGTGTGTGTGTGTGTGTGTGTGTGTGTGACAGTGTGAGTGAGAGAGTGAGTGTGTGAGTGTGTGTGTATGTGAGTGTGACTGTGTGAGAATGAGTGTGTGTCAGTGTGACAGTATGTAAAAGTGTGTGTGAGTGTCCGTGTGTGTGTGTGAATGTGTGTGTCTGAGAGTGTGAGTGAGCGTAAGTGTGTGCGAGTGTGTGTGGTGCTTAAAGGGTAGGAATCAGGCATATTTTTGACATCAGACTCACATGACTGACTCTGCTTTCCTCCTTATTGACCATGTGGCTTTGAGTTGATCATTAAGCCTGTCTTAGCCTCCTTTCCTCTTCCTTCCTTCCTTCTTTCTCTCTTTCTTTTCTTTCTTCTTTCTTTCTTCTTTCTTTTTCTTTCTTTCTTCTCTCTCTCTCTTTCTTTTCTTTCTTTCTTAATATTTTATTGTGTTTTAGGTTTGGGGGCACATGTGAAGAACATGCAAGATTGTTGCATAGGTACACACGTGGCAGTGTGATTTGCTGCCTTCCTCCCCTTCACTTATATCTGGCATTTCTCCCCATGTTATCTCTCCCCAACTCCCCACCCCGCCGCTGTCCCTTCCCTATTTCCCCCCAGCAGACCCCAGTGTGTGGTGCTCCCCTCCCTGTGTCCATGTGTTCTCATTGTTCAACACCTGCCTATGAGTAGAACATTCGGTGTTTGATTTTCTGTTCTTGTGTCAGTTTGCTGAGAATGATGGTTTCCAGGTTCATCCATGTCCCTACAAAGGACACGAACTCATTGTTTTTTATGGCTGCATAATATTCCATGGTGTATATGTGCCACATTTTCCCTGTCCAGTCTATCATCGATGGGCATTTGGGTTGGTTCCAGGTCTTTGATATTGTAAACAGTGCTGCAGTGAACATTCGTGTGCATGTGTCCTTATAGTAGAACGATTTATAATCCTTTGGATATATACCCAGTAATGGGATTGCTGGATCAAGTGGAATTTCTATTTCTAGGACCTTGAGGAATCGCCACACTATCTTCCACAATGGTTGAACTAATTTACACTCCCACCAACAGTGCAAAAGTGTTCCTATTTCTCCACATCCTCTCCAGCATCTGTTGTCTCCATTTAACACTTAGTATAATTTTAAATGTTGTGTATTGCTTCTATCTAATATCTCAGTATTTTCCTTGTTGCTTTGACCTTAGTTTTGACTAGAAGCTCTTCTGTGAGGTAGCAAAAGCGTTCGGCTTCCAGAGGTTAACAAGCCTCCCAGAACCATCTTTAAACAAATGCAGGTATTAATATGTGACATAAAGAAAGTGAACAGATTCACTTTCTTTATGCCACATGATATTAATATCCTAATTCCAGAAACACTTCTAAAGTTCAAGGACATATTGTAGCAATTTGACTTTCTGGAGCAAGAACTAATATATGATTCACACAAAAATAAGAACGCTATTAAAAATTGTCAACAGTCTACCAATTAATATTCACTGCCAAATCATCAAGTACCTCATTGTTTTAAACACTTGGTTTAAGCTTCCCATATTCCTGATACTGTCTGAAAACAGGGAATTAATCCTTCACATCTAGTGTGATACCTGACACCTACTATGTGTTATACAACAAATGTTATGTAAATAAATGCCTCAGTAAATAAAAAGCCCAGAGAAACTGTTTAAAAGACAAAGAAGGCACCCAGGGGAAAGTGTTACAGGTGGTTGGCGCATGCCAGGACTCAGAATAAAGGTCCAGGATGTGCACACAGACTTGGGAGTATAAGAATTTTTAAGAAAATTATGGAGGGTGAGAAGGGAAGGGGTGCTTGGATGGAACCCTGGGAAGAAGCATCAGTTACTGGATGCCACTGAAAACCCTAAGTGAAAGCAGGGTCTGTTGACTTGAACCATATGGAGGAAGGTCTGTCCCTCCAGGTAGAGCCAGAGTCTGCAGTTTAGCTTCTGTTCTTGGGAGCCCCAGAGAGAAAGAGTCCCTGAGCTGTCCTTGATGACTTCCTGTGTCAAAACTTAAGCAAAAATGATTATAATTTTCTTTATTGCTTTGTCATTTGTAAATGAATTTGCATTTAGATGGAGAATAACATGTTTGACAAGAGCCATATTCATTATATCAAAATGTTTCCCAAACACTCTGGAAGGGTGGCTATTTGGTATGAAATGGACATGTTTTGCATTATATATCTGAGGATGATAAGTGATTGTCAAGAAAAAGAACACCTATTTTAAGAATCAAATACTTTTAGTGTGAAAAATCCAGGAAATTTTGGTTTCAGTAAAATCATAGTTAAAATTCTATTTTATCTAGAATATAAGTGTTAGGGTGTTCCTCCTCAATATTTTCTCAGTAAAGAGTTGCCATGACTGTGTGATCTGGGAACAGCCTGCCAGGGACCCCAGAATGCCCTAGTCCATGCCAGATTTCCCTTCCAAAGTGTGAAATATATAGGGGGACCCAATAGCAAAAAGTAATAGATAACTTCTTTTTTGAAACTGTCAACAGGAAAAACTCAGAGCTTTGACATCTTTGAAGTGACAGAGGCAAGCAGAATGAACACCACTAGCTTTGAGTCCAAAGAAACCACAAGGATGGTTCAGGTTGAACTAATTCCCTGATCGGGTGTAAGATGTGATAGTTGAGGACTACATTGAGCTGAGATGGAAATTAATTAATTGATTACCAGCAGTTAGACAAGACATCTGCCCACTCCTATGTTCTTTAAAACTTGTGCCAAACGAGTCATTTTTAAACAACTATTTATTGAATACCTGTTATAAGCAAGGCAGTTTATCTGCATTAGGATATTTAGCAGTGTATAAAACAGATCATTTTAAAGCTACTGTATTAGTACATTTTCACACTGCTGATGAAGACATACCTGAGGCTGGCAATTTATGAAAAAAAAAAAGAGATTTGTTGGACTCACAGTTCTGCCTGGCTGGGGAGGCCTCACAATCATGGCAGAAGATGAAAGGCACATCTCACATGGTGGCAGACAAGAGAGTTTGTGCAGGGAAACCCATGTTTTCTAAAACCATCAGATCTTGTGAGACTTATTCACTATCACGAGAACAGGAAAGACCCACCCCCATAATTCAGTTGCATCCCACCAGGTTCCTCCTATGACACCAACAGATAACAATTCAAGAAGAGATTTGGGTGGGGACACAGCCAAACCATATCTACTGCTAAGTTAAACAAATGAAATTATTGACATTTGACCTTTTTTTTTTTTTTACCTACATAAAAGGCAATTTCACATAGTTCAAGCTAATACATTCAAGTGGGATAAAGGGCTGAAGATAACAAAACAAGGCTGTACATATATCATGTTGGCTGGTGATCACGCCTTGGAGAGTATTATTCAGGGTAAGAAGATACTGCGGGAGGAGGGGGTGATAGTTAATATATTAGTGACCTCACTAATAAACTGACATTTTGATGAGGACCTGAAGAACGTAAAGGATTTAGCCAGAGGTGCGTAAGTAAGGAATTTAGCTATGGGGGGAGTAGGTAAGAAATTTAGCAATGAAGTAAGGAGGTAAGGGATCTGGTCGTGAGGTAAGGGATCTCTCCATGAGGTAAGGAGGTAAGAGATTTAGCTATGAGATAAAGAGGTAGGGAATCTGGCCATGAAATAAAGAAATAAGCGATCTGGGCATGAGATAAGGAGTTCCGGGATCTGGCCGTGAGGTAAGAGGGTCCGGGACCTGGCCGTGAGGTAAGGGGGTCCAGGACCTGGCCGTGAGGTAAGGGGGTCCGGGATCTGGCTGTGAGGTAAGGAGCTCTGGGATCTGGCCTTGAGGATTTCACATTCAAGGCAGGAGAATGGCAAATGTAGACCAAAGGTGGTAATGTACTTATTGTTTTTGAAGAACAGCAAAGAAGCTAGTGTGGCTGAAGCAAGGTGAGAGACATGGAGGTAGGGGAGGTGCATTAGAAAGTGAGTAGAGAGCTGGGAGCCATGGCTCATGCCTATAATTCCAGTGCTTTGAGAGGTCAAGGTTGGGAAGGTCACTGGAGCCCAGGAGGTTGAGGCTGCTGTGAGCTATGATTGCACCACAGCACTCCATCCTGGGCAACAGAGTGAGACCCTGTGTCTTAGAAAAATAGAAAGAAAGAAAGAAAAAAAGAAAGTCCACAGGAGGCCAGATAATGGAAGGCCTCTAGGCACATCCAGGACTTGTCTTTTGCCCAAAGTGGGGTGGAAAGTTGCTGCAGGGGTTTGAGCATCTCATGTAATGATCTTGTCATGGAGTCCTTCCGTCTGGTGGGTTGAGCCCTTGCAGGGGGCAAGGGTTGGAGCAGAGAGACCCACTTTGAAGTCGTCTTTAGAAAGAGTCAGGACAGAGATGGTGACGCTGTGGGGCGGCAGGGCAGTGGTGGGGATGCTGAATCTGTTTTGAAGATGGGGCTGACAGGGTTTGATTGTAGAGTGTGTGAGAAAAAGAGTCAAGGGTTATTCTAAGATTGATTTTGTGATTTTTATATTATCAGGTAAGCCAGATAATTATAATTTAATGAGTATTTTGTTCAGAACTGAAGTATAACTGGACTAGACTTTGTGCAATTATTTTTCCCAAGAGTATCTGTTGGACTCATCCTATGCTGGCAGGCATCTCTATTCATTGATCCCCAAATTAATCCTGATGACAACAAGGCAAAAAGGTTGAGTCAAAAAGTCTTGCGTTCTGACTCTGCCAAATAGCTGGGATGTGAGGTGCCTCTCCTGGAAGCCTCAGCTTCTCTCTTAGATGAAGCTAACAGCTTGGATGATGGCTGTGGTTAAATGAGATAATTTATGTCAAGTGTCCAGCAATAAATGCTTTATGTAATTTTCAGTGATAGCAAAATGTGTACGGACTCTGTCAGAGTTCTTGGCAGCCCTCTGCACCATTTTCACATATTTTATCTAATTTTAACTTTTGAAGCTTTTGAAGCTTTCTTGATTGGAATCATTTTATGGTAGTTTGCTTTTTTATGTTGGTAAAAATCATGGCCAATTTGTCTCAAGAATTTCCCTAAAAAGTTGTGACACTCATGAAGTAGGCAAAAGTGGAGACTCTGCCAGGTCCTGTTTCCTTATTGCCTCCGTACGACACCACACGTGGTCCCCGTCTTCTGTTCTCTCTGAGCCTGAGGCAGTCTGTCTTGATCTGCATTCTGGTGGTCAACATCAGGGTAACCTGAAGCTCCTGTCTCTTGTATTTCAAGTCATTGAAACTAGAGCTCTGCCTTGATTGTGGTCAGATTCCCGTAGATGTGACCTAGATATTATCTTCCGACCGTGTCTGAGAATCTGGGCCCTGCCTTATCCGTGACATAGCCTCTCTCAGAGCCTGGAGCTTGGCTCTTGAGCACCTGCCTGGAGACCAGGCTGTGTAGCTTGGGCAACTGTAGAATTTAGCACCTGAACTGGCTCTGAGGGTGAAATGAGGACCTACACATGATGCAGAAACGACCCCATCCGTAACTACGTAGCCGTGTATCAAGCTTTGCATAGGACAGTTCAATATTTGGTTGTCATTCTGTCATCCCATTGGCATTCCTTTTTACTCTCAAATTGTTCTGATTTGGACAATAAATTATATAAATAACTGACTCAGTTACAGACATGTTTTTTCAGTTAAGAGCTAATTTACTAGGGATTACATTCCTTGTAGTACATAGATCCGTTTCTAAATTTCACTCTTGTTTTTTTATATAATTTGCATGTTCTGATACCCACAAGCTTTTGATTGCTGTAGCTTTATGTCACATTTTAATATATGCCAAGACTAGACCATCATTATAACTTTTTTCTCATAAAAATTTATTGGCTATTCTTCAGCACTTATTCTTCCAGATAAATGTTAGAAACAGTTTGTCTCATTTATAAGTTTAAAAATTCTCTTAGAGTCTTGATTGGAATTTCTCTGAATTTTTTAATTAATTTGGGGAGAATCAACATTTTTATGAAATCAAGTATTTTTATACTCCCTGCCTTCTTGTTCTGGAATATTGTTAATGAATTTGCAGTTCTTATCCTCTGCCCACCTTTTGGGGTCCCTACTGATAGGGTTCTTTGCCTCTCTGCAGTAGTTGTTATTTTGACCATGTGATGGATCTCATGCCCTGAACAAACTGTGCCGTCTTTTAGTGTCAACAGCTGGGCCAGACCCCCCTGTTACCCTACCCCAGCTGAGGGGTGCTGGTGTTTCCCATGTTACCCTGTCCTGGTGCAAGGACTGGTTATGCAGGGACCCTAAGACATGATAGAACACACTTTCATTAAGCAGTGAAAGCTTTTTGTACTCTCAGTGAACCTGAAAATCCATTTACACCATATATACTTTAATGGCAAAATAATGGCCAAAACATCAAATGGTTCCAGCGAATTTGAGGTCAATCAGAGACCATGCACACCATAATCGACAAGATAAATTGATAAAGTCAATAAAAGAAGGCGTGGGTAGGAAACTGAAAGTGTCTTCCACTTCAAGCGGCAGGAGAACTTTCAATAGATGGCGTCAATGTAAGCGTGTTTTCCTCAGAGGAGGGGTTGGGTTGGGCTTGCTGGCTTTGTTTTGCTTTGAATGTTAGACAGCCTCTCCGGGTGAGACGGGCATTGCTATCACTTCACTGCACAATGTTAGTGCTTCATGGGGTATTCTTCCTTTCAGATTTCACTCACACGAAACTCAAGGAAAAGTGTGAAAATTAGATACACTGAATTGATGAGTATGTCTTGGTGTTTTGTTTGTTCTGTGAAATGTATATGTGGCTCTTTTTTTATTACTTTTATTGTTATGTGGGGGAAATAAGACATGGGTCAGTAAGATCTATGTGGTGAAAATGCAGATCTGCCTGAGAAGTAATTGCATGCTGCTTCTCCCTAGAAATGGGCAGGGCTCCTTTAGGGAAGTGAAATGGCGAAGCAGGTGTCCTGACAGCAAGGCTTCTTGAACTTTGGAAATCCATACCTCCGCAGTGCTTTTCATTCCATTTCTGTCTGCCAAGAAAACTGTGTCAGGTTTTACTTTATATAGTGTGTATTATAGAAAGCACAAATATCCAGGACTTTGGGAGGCAGAGGTGGGCGGATCACGAGATCAGAAGTTCGAGACCAGCTTGGCCAACATGGTGAAACTCCATTTCTACTAAAAGTATAAAACAGCTGGGCATGGTGCTGCATGCCTATAATCCCAGCTACTCAGGAGGCTACGCCAGGAGAATCACTGGAGCCTGGGAGGCAGAGGGTGCAGTGAGCCGAAATCACACTATTGCACTCCAGCCTGGGCAATGGAGTGAGACTCTGTCTCAGAAAACAAAAAACAAAACAGAACTGATATGTATTTTCTTCAAAGCCTTTCTTTGATTTGAGATTATCATTTAGAGCACAGTGTATAGTCTTCACTTGCTCTGATGCTTTAAAATACTCGAGGGTGCTGCAATTTGTAAGATGGAGAATATGAAGGGGGTGTAATGGGCTGGGATGAGTGTAGTGATCTCGGTCTTATGAAGTCAGTGGGAAGAAGGGGAAGTGGAGTCGGGCACAAGCGCGTTAGCCCAGCAGCACAGGCATCGGGGAAACAGCTGAGAAGAGATGCTGCCACAGGAGTGGAGCCGCAGAAGCACCAGGCATCAAGGTTTTACGTCCAGGAGCAGAGCAAGTGCCTAGTACATATTTGCTAAAGTTATCTTGGAATAAATTGTTCTGGGGGAATCTACCTTCACTTAAATTCCTATGTGCACATAGTAGGTAGTGGGGGAAGATACCATTCCTTGGAAAAAATACTGCACAAGAACCAATGTGGGTATCAGCCAAATGTGAACACAGCAGCCTGTGGTGACGCAGATGACCAGATCAAAGAAGGAAGTGTCTTGGCAAAAGTCCTTTCCAGTGGACTGGCCCCAACCGTGGCCGAAGAGCCACCAATCTCTGTAAAACCCTCAGCCGTGGGTTGTGGACATCAGGTTGGCCTTGAATGAGACACGTGAGTGAGTGCGGCGAGGGAGAAGCCGTAGGGGGACCGAGGTCACAGCCGTCCAGCTGTGGCGCCTGACCTCAGAGAGCCCCACGCATGGGGCGTAGGTGAACAAAGAAGGTGCCTGGGGCCTCATCTCGTGGTACAATAGGTTCCTGCCTTTGGCATTCTTCTGAGCATTTCACACATATAGTTTTTGGCAGTTTGATTTGTGTTTCTTTCACGAAAGCGTCTTGCTAACACTAACCACAAGATGGAGCAGATTTATTCTCCAGAGAATATTGGTTGGTTTTTTTAATATAAAGGAATATCTTAAAGATGACATCTATGTCTGCTATTCTCCCTTGGTCCATTCCTCTCCCTCCCAGCCTTGAAGCAGCCCCAAGTCCTGAATTTGATTCATACTTTCCAGTTCATGTTCTGTACATACATGGCTTTGAGTGTTTTTTGGATATACAAACACTCAGACCCTTTGTGTGTATTATTTCACCACATTCTAGCTTCACTCAACATTGTGCTTCAAGATGAACCTGCTCTGACACACACAGTTTCATGTGCCTTCATGCTATTCCTCTGAGTAAATACAAGACACTTGCTTATCTGCTGATGCACAGTTAGATCAGGGTCCCTGAGCCACAGCTTTATTCACATTTTGCACCAGATGGGGATTGTTCTGTGCATTGCAGCGTGTTTAGTACCTCTCTGGCCTCTACTCACTGGATGCCAGTAACATCAATTATGACTATCAGAAAATATGTCCAGACATTTCCCAATGTCCCCTGAGGGCAGCCCACATATTGAGAACTATTGCCTTAGACTGTTTCCAATTTTTCACGATGACAAGCAATGATGCCTTGTTTCCTGGCACACATATGTGAGCATTTCCTTAGGGTAAACATCTAGAAGTGGAGCTGTGGCTTTGAGGGTAGGTAAGTTGTTAAATTATGCCCTAAAATTACAGCAATATCACGATACTCTTTTAAAGCCACTTATGTTTTATTTGACATTACATCTAAAGTAATGTCCACATATCGAATCAAGTGAATAACTCTATGCATTTTTAATAAATTGTGAAAAGAGATGTTTGCTACAATGTCTTCCTTTAAAACACTTCAAATCTAGTTGGGAGGACATATCAGAAATATGTACAACGTTAAGTAACAAAATAGGAAAATAAAACAGCAATTCAAGATACTTATGCAATTGTCACAAGGCAGAATTAGGTTAA
The DNA here is from genome assembly GCF_009761245.1 of Sapajus apella. Lineage (NCBI taxonomy): Eukaryota > Metazoa > Chordata > Mammalia > Primates > Cebidae > Sapajus > Sapajus apella. The sequence continues at coordinate 22,317,136 of NW_022436978.1, forward strand.
CTACCAAATCATACATGAAAAATATTTGTGGGCTGAGCAGGGTGGCTGATGCCTGGAGTCCCAGTGATTTGGGAAGCAGAAGCAAGAGGATCACTTGAGGCCAGGAGTTTGAGATCAGCTGGGGCAACACAGTGAGACCCCATCACCATAAAAAAATAAAAAAATAACCAGGCGTGGTGGTATACACCTCTAGTTTTAGCTACTTGGGAGGCCAAGGCAGGGGGATTGCTTGAGCCCAGGAATTTGAGGTTATAGGGAGCTATAAAGGTGCTACTGCACTCCAGCCTGGGTGACACAGCAAGACTCTATCTCAAAACAAAAATAAAAACAAAACTTGTGATGGGGATCTGGAAGAGGGATGTATCTGTTTTTTTCTGGGAGGTAAGGGAAGGCTTCCGATGGGAGGTGGGATTTGAGATGGGTCTTTTAATTCAATGAGACTTGGACAGGCAAAGAGGAATGGATGTGGAGGGGCAGAAAAGCATCTGGTTCTATTGTAGGCACAGTGTCCCAGGGGAGAAAGAAGGTCATAGATTAAGAAGGAAGAAAAGTCAGAGGAACAGAGGAAAGTCAACTCTAGAATATTTGGAGTAGGAAAATAAGGTAGTTAATATCTTACAATCACTGTCTTCTTGGTAGAAGCAGGAGAAAAGGTAGTTAATTGAATGTGGGAAGAGTAGAGTGGGCCTGAGGGCTTGATAAACAGGAAGATGGTCCAGAAGAGCCATTTAAGGAGTTGTATGTCCTAGCGGACAGACAGCTGACTGATAAAAGCATTGCCTTGTGCAAAACCAGAAAGCACAGGGTTTCAGTCTTGTTCCTCCAATGCACGCACATGTGGACGTGCACACACACGTGCACACACACACGCACACATGTACAAATTCTAGCAGAACTGATCTAGACTCCCAACTTGGGCATTTGCTGAGGAAGTTAATGGGGTTGTGGAAGAATTATGACAGATTGTGTAGGAGGCCACAAATCACGTTTACTGAAGTAAACACCCTTTTAAAAATCTGGTCTCAGGCTCCCTTTAAGAAAATAAAGAAGAAAAGGTAGAAAGTGAAGTCAACTAGAAACGGGAGGCGGTTTTATTTTACAAAACTGAGAACAAGCCAGTGTTCTCACAGACACTCACCGTGTCTGAAGAGGGGTCTGTCATCACGCACCGGTGACAGGCATCTTTCTCTAGTGTGTGGTTGGTAACATGCGTGTGAGGCATCGTCGCCACAAGAATGCCCTCTGGGGAAGAAAGAGCCACGCCCAGGCTCAAATGCCTGTTTTATTTTTTGGTGCCTACTTTATAAGAAGACACAGCACCATTAGCGAAGTATAATTTGTGAGCAATAGTGTGCAATTTAGCTTGGATGTGTTCACACTGTGATTTAGTCAAGATTCCCTCACTACATTATTCATTCTAGACATCAAAGAAGGGTAATACATGTGCTACATTTTTTCCTAGTTCTCGATTTAGTTTATTGTTCTCTGATTTGTTTTCACAGAGCCACACAAAGCATTATACTTTACTTGTATTAGTTCAGTTATCTGAGTGACTTAAATAGCTATTTAAATACCTTTCCTTCTAATTCCATTTTCTTCTGCGGCTGACACAGTGATCTGGGCCAGGAGGGAGATGGTATTTTATTGTTTTGGACAAAGTTTAGTTTCTGTATATGCATGTCACTCTGGGTAACGCAAACGTAAGATTTCCAGTGTTCATGACGTGCTTTGTTCCCACAGTCACACACGTCTTACAAGGATCTGCCCTGCATTAGTGCTCACAACACTGAGTGTTCTGAGGCTCGCTCTTCGACTCAAGGAAGTACACACATGCAGTTCTTATTGACTTGGATATTTTCTGAGGAACGTGTTGATTTTGCCCTGTGGGCAACGTAGAATGTATTTTACACAGACCCAGATGGTGTGTCCAACGACACACGGACACTGTATACGCACAGCCTGGTGCTGCTAGGCTACAAGCATGAGTAGTTTGTTCCTGTACTGGGCACTGCAGGCAATTGCAACACAATGACAAGTATTTGTATATTTAAACGTAGGAAAGGTAAAGTGAAAATACAGTATCATAATCTTATGCGACCGCTGTCCTAGATGCAGTTCATCATTGACCAGAAAATGAGGTGTATGAATGCCATAGGTTGTGATCATACGCCATGAAGAATTTCTGCTTTTCTCGGTGACAAGTCATGAAAAATCAGTTTATAATTCAGTGTGCCACCACATTTCTTGTTATAATAAATGTATTTGCACAAAGACCAGAATGTGCAAAGTTATTTGTTTTGAATAATGAGATGTAGACTTCACGTCTGACAAAATGGTAGACAGTGCAGTGGAAAGAGCACTAGATGATGAATCAAATCACAGGTTTTATTCCGAGTCCGTCGTTTACCACCTAACCTTCTACATTTCATTTTCTTGAGCCTTGTTTCCTGCCTATAAAATAATCCTGATTAAAACTTGCATTGTTTAGTGGCTTTCTGCTTTAAATGGGTTTGATATTTGTCCTTCTGTTTAATAATGACAAAAATCCTGTGAATTTTAACGTAGTCACTGTTAGTCCCATGTTTTCAGGTCACAAAACAGACACTGAAGGCTTTTCCAAGGCATGCCACTCATGAATGACGGAAGTATAACATCCTATGGGTTTCTACTTCCAAATAGGATATTTATTCTACCACTACACAGTGGTGTGCTGGTGTGATTCTCTCACAAGAAACTGCTGAGTATCAAAAGACATGATCTAAATTTTGTCTCCACCTACCCACCATCTCCCATGGTCATACCCTAAACCGTAACCTCACTGGTGTCTGCGCCATCTCTTAAGTCCTGATTTTCAGCGTTCTCCTCCTGGTCAGCAGGATTCATCTGAAGCTTATTTATTCTAACATTCTCTCTGCAGCAGCTCTTTGATCTTACTGAGCCTTCCAGCCCAGTGTCACAGCTACTTTTCCTTATCCACCAGCTCCTCACTTCCTCTCTTTGCTTTTCTCCTGATCTAAATAGATTCCATGGGCCTTTCCTATAATCCCTGCTTAACTCCTTTGCCTCATTTCCCTTCATTGTCCTTGTCTGACTGAACCCCAACTTTTGGTGAAAACAACCACCGACCTTTCCTGCTCCTGCACAGCAGCCGCCAGCCTTTGCTGAAGAAAATCACAAAGCCCGACTTCCTGGCTTCGCGTTGAAGGGTGACTCTGCATCTCAGATGGAACTCAGCCACCGCCTGCAGCTCTGATGAGTTTGATTTCTCTCTTTGAAATGGTTAATTCATATCTTCACCTCTCTTGTCAAACCCCCCAGTTCTCAGTTCGTTGACTGACCTCTTGCCTTTTCCACCACGAATCTATACAGCGCTCCTTCCTGGATTACCTCATCCGGTTCCATGGCTTTCATTCTCATCGATTGCCAAGTGACGTCCACATTTGTATCTCAGGATTTGCCTCCTGAACTCCAGACTCACATGTGCTTCTTCCCGACACTGTCTGAGTATCTACTAGACACCCCAAACTTGACGCAGCCCAGCAGGACTCTAGGTCACTTTCCCGGCAGGTGCTCGTTCCCATTTTTTCTCCAACTCAGTAAAGTGATCACCCAATCTACTCAGTTTTTCAAGCCTACAATTTCATCATAACATTTAATTTCTTTCTCCATTCCCTCATGCTTTCCTAAATGCAGAAATCTCCATGCTCTGTTGCCTCTACACTCAGCACGTCTCCCTAAACTGTTCATTTCTCTTCACCACCGCGGCTGCCGCCCTGTTTAACTGTCAACCTTTCTCTCATTGATCTGATATGGCCTCGTTGCTGGCATTATTTTTTCCTGGCTCTTCCCTTACATTCTACACCCTGCAGCAGGCGAAGAGGCATTTTAAAACAGGAAATGCTATGAGGGCTTCCCTTGTGTTAAATCTATTGCTGGATGTCCATTGCTCTTGACGCCTGAGCCCCACAGGCCCTGCACGTCCTAACACGGCTGTGCCGTCCTCCCCTCTTACTGTGATGGAGCCACACTGGACGGGCCGTGTCTTTTCAGGGCGTTTGTGTATGCTGTTCTCATGTTCTGGAACGTTCTCCCCACTCTCGGGTTGGCTGGATTCTTCTCACCGCCTTGCGCTCAGCTCAGTAGCATGTCCCCAGGAACGCTTTGTATGAGCGTGCTTTCTAAGAGCTTCACCTGCTTTTCCCTTTCCTTCCGATCACTTTCTCTTCCTAACATCTTTTCTTCACAGTCCTCACAATCTGAAGTTACTTTGTGTGTTTGTTTGTTTGTTGTGTACGTCCTTCAACCAAAGGCTCACTGCATGGCACTAGGGACCCCCTCTAGTTTCCTAGCTCTTCCTCAGTGCTTGGCGTCATTCCCAGCAGCTACGAGGCTCCTGACAAGGAAACTTGCTGAGTAGTGCATAGGCATACAGGTCTCTTTGCTGTTGCGCAGCACGCTCCACTCTCTAGGCGGGAGGAGCCGCGTTAGCAGATCAGGACGCAGCTGCTCTGTACTGGGCCCCAAAAGGCAAAATGACAAGCTGGTTGCCATTCGACAGTTCTTACCACATGAAAATCTATCTTCTGTTTTGCCAGCTCCAAACTAGGACTAATTGGATGTGGCTAGACTGTAAGGAAGTATTGATTCAGATAAATAGTATCTGTTAAGAAAGATTTATGGGGCAATGGTGTTGCATAGAAGAAATATTAGTTCCATTTCTTCTGGGCTTTAAGAAATAACCCTGGATTTCTGTTGCTTGTTCCAGTGATGGCCGGAGAAGAATGCGCAGGGCTGCTATTGCATGGGTGCTGCAGGAAGCCTCTTGGGACACTGAGACGAGGTTGGGTGTCAGAGCGTGCGGCTCACCCCCATTCACTTCCAGCCTTTTTGTCTAAGCCTGAGGTTTTCTTTAAAGTTCATTCAGACTCAGAGAAACTGCCCACATCTCAGCTCCAGTGTGTGAGTAATTAAGGGTGTGCCACCTCGAAGGTCCTACACCTTCCCATCTTCACGGATTTCAAGGGATTGAAGACCTTCTCCAATTTCCTAATGCCGGGGCCCTAGAGCCCAGAATTGCAAGTGGTGCCTGTTGTTATCAGTAAATCAAGTTATTAGATAACATTTTGATCAGAAAATGATATAGGCAGTAAAAATGTAAACCCTAAATATCCTCTGTAATTATTCTTTCCTTCAATGGCCAACACTTGTATGTAATTTTTCTATTTGTGTCTTGACTCTAAGGAAGAAGCTGATTATAAATATTTTCTTTAGAGGTGGCATTTGTTATGACATCTGCTCTTTGGGCCAATTTCAACGCTTTTCCTCACTGCACCCATCCTTGCTTACCTCCCTTACATTTCCAATGTGTCTTTGGTCTTCCTTTCTCCATAAATTTATTTCCTTCTTGTAAAAGAAAGTTTAGCTAAGACTGATAGGTACAAAGAGAAGTAAACCCAAAGAAAGAAAGAAGAGTTACCGTCAGAAATTACTAGTGAAAATTGTGGTACACACACACACACACACACATCCAAGAGGTTTATATATATACTTGTGTGTGTGTGTGTGTGTGTACCACAACTGTCACTAGTAATTTCTGATGGTAACTCTTCTTTTTCTTTGGCTTTACTTCTCTTTGTACCTATCAATCTTAGCTAAATTTCCTTTTACCAGAAGGAAATAAATTTAAAGAGAAAGGAGGAACAAAGATGCATTGGAAGAGTCTGGGAGGTTAGCAAGGATGGGTGCCCTGAGGAAAGGCTTTGAAATATACATCTTTCCAAGAGGCTTTTTTTCATTGTCACTTTAGTGCCACTTCCCCCCATTTTGACACTTTTTCTCGCAATTTTGCTGTTTAAAATCGTTCCCAAGTGTAGTGCTGAAGTCTGTCCAATGTTTCTGAGCTCAAGAAAGCTGTGACGTGCCTTACGGAGAAAATGCGTGTGTCAGACAGCCTCATTCAGCGTGAGTTACGGTGCTGTTAACTCTAGGCTCCATGCTAAGCAATCCACAATGGGGCACATCCAGAGAAAGAAAGAGAATCCGGCCGACATGTGCCTGTAGGTGAGGCTGCTCTGGAAAGTGTGAGGCAGCATCGACACTGCTTGATAACGCGACGGAAAAGACGGAGAAATGGCTGAATTTGGGTTCGTGACACGACGCCTGATAAAAACGGGCATAATGGGCAGCAGCGTTCTGAGGCGGAAGGCCAGAGAAATTGATGCTCATTTGACCCAGTTCAGGAGAATTTTAGACTGTTCTTGACCAGTGTTTTATTATAAGGAAATGATGCATATAATTAATTATTTGTAAAAAATATATAGTAAGTGGTATTTCAAACAGAAACACACATAAAACAAGGTTTTGTGTTGACTGGTTGACAGAAACATTGTGACCAGAAACCTGACTCTTTGCTTCCCATAGGAACAGTGGCTAATTCAGCGTTCACGGGACTTTATATAACAGGACTAATGCAAATAATGAGAATTGACTGCCCATATGCATACTTTCCTCTGTCTGTTCACACACGCACACACACAAACACACACACACGTGGAAAATATATACTATATGTACACCCTTTACTATGTATATTTTATTAACATGAGATCATGCCTTCCACAATTTTATAATTTCCTTTCTTCCTATTGTAGCATTTCATCTTGCTCATCCTTTCCGTGGGACTGATTTCTGTCACATAATTTTTAACGGCTGCATAATATTGATTCCATTTTATGAATATATTAAATTTTCAGCAGGAACGTTGGTAATAACTTATATCCTCCTCAGCAGTGCCTGACCCCTGACCCCAACTGAGTGTTGTCTGCAATTCTTCCCCGTTTCATTGTTGTGCTTCTCATTCTCTATCCGGTGAAATTTCTTTCTCCATTTCTGCCTTGGGAGACTTGAACTATAATATTTTAGGCATGAGGCTAATTTTGAAAAGTTCCTCTGGTTTTGTCAACAGTGTTTGTAGTATAACTCAGAAGACAGTTGTTTTGCAGTTGATAAAGCCATGCCCAGAAATTAAACTTGTCAAATTTCCAATAGTCAGAAGTTTTTTAAAGAGGTGAAGGGAATAATAACCCTGAGAGCTTCCTTTGCATAGCCCAGGAAATATCAGAAATTTGCCACCCGAATAATCTCGTTGCCTGCCCCAAGTTAATGTTTGAAATAATTTAGGCAAAACCAAAAATATCATAGCAGTGACACTGACATTTTGTTTTACCTGCTTGATACAAAATGGCAGCTATGGTCCCACTGAGGTTAAAAATGTTTTTGTTCTTAAAATGACCTCAACCAAAGGAAAGATACTGAACTACATTTTCCCACTCTATATTAAGCTTTAAACAAAAATTGGAACAGCCCCCACTGCTGAGAAGACAGTGGTGCTTCCCACCCCAGCGTGCTGTACCACTGAAAGTAAACGTCCATGAAGCTGTAGTAAGTGTGAGGAAGTTCTCACTGTGCTTGTTCTCATACTGGCTGTCTGGAAGCCTTTTTACTTTCAAAATGCCAGGTTCCTTCACGGGGCATTTGTTGAGGGTGCCCCAGTGTGTTTCCTGGTAGCTGTGGCCCCAGATGGAGGACTTGCTGCTGCTGCTCGTGGAAATGGTGCTCTCAGAGCTGCTGGTCCAGCTTCCCTTCCTCTGCTGCTGGTGTTAGCATCTCCTGGATGGTGGGCGAGCCTACGTGTGCCTGCCAGGGTGGGGAAATGGCCCATCTGCTCTGCGCTGAGCTTTGATTTCATTGCCAGTGACGGCTGCGAAGCAGATGCCCAAACGTGGGGTGGGCAACAGTGCTTAGAGGCCGGGGAGAGGAACTGTAGTCAGTCTGTTTATAGCCTGTAACCCAGAGCGAGGGCCAGACGTGCTAAGCCAGCTGCTAGCAAAGCTGCAGGGTCTATGCCATCCCAACCAGATGACGCTGGCGCAGAAGCTGGCAGCACGCGGTTCCAGCCCTTGAGGCTGCCATGGTGGCGTGACCTTGAGCAAGTCACTTCACCTTCAGGCTCTGTTGCAGCAAAGTGTCACCTATCAACTGCAGACTGGAATCGAGCTGCCTACCTCGCCTGCTGCGGGGACGCCGGACATAACATCAGATCTCAGTGGGTCGTCCGAGGGCAGCACAAATGCTGCCCCCTCTGTGGCTGCCCAGAGGGCTCCTCTGACTCCGCCCACTACTCAGTCTTTCCTTTCGAATTCTATCGGCATTTTAATAGCATCTTCTTTTTTGGACACATAATGCATATATTAGCAAACATTTATTAGATGTGCCCGCTTTATTCTGGCTGCTATTCTAAGTACTTCATTGTGAGTGGGGGAGGGTAGAATACTGAAATCAGGTACAAAGACAAATAACCAAGTTCTTGAAGGTTTGCTTTAAAAATAATATGAATTAAAATGAAATTAGTGTGTCAAAGAGATACTTGCCTCTAGTGTTCATTGCAGCATTACTCACAGTAGCTAAGACTGGAATTGACTTGTGTGTCCATCAGCAGATGAATGAATTAAAAAATGTGGCATATATACACAACGGAATATTATTCAGCCACGAAAAGGGGCATCCCGTTATTTGTGACAATGTGAATAAATCTGGAGGACATTACATTAAGTGATATAAGCCAGGCACAGAAAGGTAAACACTGCATAAACAGTTTCACTTGCATGTGAAATCTAAAAAAGTTGAATTTATAGAAGCAGAGAAGAGAATGGTAGTTATGAGGGTCTGATGAGAGAAGAGAATGCAGAAACGGTGGTGAACGTATACAGAATTTCATTCAGGCAGGAGGAATCATCTCAGGACAGCGTCCTACCACATGGCGATTATCATTCATAACAATGTATCGGATGCTTGAAAACTGCTGTGAAAGCAGATTTTAAGTGTTTTCACTACAAAAGGACATACATATGTGAGGTAAGGAATTTGTTAGCTTGATTTTGCTTTTCCACAGTGCACATATATATCAACACATCCCATTGCATACCATAAATATATCTAATTTTTAGTTGTCAAGTAAAATATAGTATGAATTATCTATATTCCATCTAATTTTCTCCCAATAACTCTGTGCTCCTCCATAAGAGAAACTCTATTTTGAAAACCCCCTCGGCCACCTGAAAGAACTCACCAGTGTGTGTCACAGAAAGTAACGACAGCTTATTGAACACTTATAGGCCCAGGTAGTTTTGTAAATGCTTTCCATGAATCAACCCATTCAGTCTTCATTCCAGTGCCACTGTTATTACTATTTCATAGACAGGACCAGAAAATGGCACAGAGGAGCTTAGAGCCTCCAAGGTCACAGTGCGTGTGTGGCAGGTTCTGGCTCCGGAGCGTACACCGCGATTATCGAGGCTTCCTCCCGTGGTAGACGGGGTCCAGAAATATTAAATGAGTAATGACTGTTAGAGTATTTAAGAGGATTGAAGTCCTTTATAAGACTAAGTCATTACTACTGTTACTGCAGACATAACCGTTATTAACGATTGCAGCCGACATCCTGCAACAGTGTCGGAGGAAAGAAGCCTCATCACTGTACTTCTGACGTTGGAGCTCAGTGGCGTGCAGAGGCAAGCACCTGATCAGAGAGTTGAGCAAACCCAGTATAAGACGCGAGCTCAGCAGGAGCAGAGCTAGAAAAAACGTCCTTGCTTTCTTATCCTCACGCCTGGGCCCACAGGGTTTAGGCTGATTCTGGGGGAACCCTGATGACTAGCCTCGGCCCAGTGTTAGCTTTCTGCTTCTCCAAAAGACTATGCATTAAGTTTGTCGTTTATACAAGCTGATTACTCACTGGCTTTATCTTTGCTCTCAAATATATCCTTTTTAGTACTTACGCTAGACAATATCGTTTCATCTTTAATTTCCACCTTCCTTCAATTGGCTAAATCCTGCCCATTAAGTGTTTTTGAAGTACATTCCCTACCTTCTACTCTGACTGCCATTAACTTCAGTATTTTTTATTCCACCACAGAAATAGGTTTCTGGCTGGCCTCTCAGAGTATGATCTGTATTTTCTCCAGTTTTGCATTCTCTAATTTACATTTATGAAATACACATCTGATATTATCCCTTGTTGTTAAAAGTCATTAATGGCTTCCATTCAGCTCCAAGATAGACCATAAACTCGCTCCACAATGTGGCCCCAACCTGCTCCTTGGACACCACGCCCCACCATGCTTCCTTATTAATTGTGTATACTATAACCACACCAGACTGCTGTCTACCCTTCCCAAAATGGGTCAGATGCTCCCATGTTCCCAGGACACATGCTCTACCTTCTCTTCAAAAATTCCACCTGTTAAAAGTTTGGTTTTCTTCAAGGCATAGCTCAATGTCATTTCTGATTATCCTGAGTTGGAATTCATTGCTGTTCCTACGAATTCTATGTTTGCAGTTCTCTTCTGACACTTGTTTGTTTATATTATGAGATAAGTAGCATACATTTTATATAACAGATTGGAAGCTCATTGAACTTAAAAAAGATTCATCTTTGTTGCTGTATAACAACTAGCATAGTTGTCCTATATTTTTAGATTTTTAAATACGTGGGGCTCATCTTCCCATAGAGACTGTTGGCTTTGGCAGGCAGTGGCCATTTGGAACACGAGTTTGCTTCTGTATTTGGGGTGTTAACTTTAAATTTTCTTCTACCAGTCAACATCCTTGTGCAGGTGACCAAGAAGAAGCTGTTCTAATTCCTTCTCCCAGTGATTGCTGTGAGCATTAAGAGAAGTGACATCTGCAAAGAACTGGATACATTCGAGTCTCAAAAAGGTAGGCATTGATTGGTTGCATTATGTTTGAAGTTGGCACAACATTTTATGTGACTGAGTCTTGGCACAGGCCATGCAGTCTCAGGGATTGATTGTCTCCCATAATAAAACACGTGTGTGGTTTAATTCTAGCATGCTCTCCAAAAGAACGTTTCCCCCTTCACTATTGTAACTTCATGTATTCAACCATGTCTGCATTTGTTCTAGAATAATTACTCAGTAGTGTCTTGACACTGCTTCTAATTGTGAAGAATTTAAAAGATTCCTATTATCTATCTGTCTCTAAACTGTTCCTTTGGGTATCCTTACTCTGGTGTTCTTGGAACATAGAAGAAAGCCTCTGTCTTGCAGAGTGTAATGCCTGCATATAGCAATCAATAAATAAGTATTTGTTGACTCAATAAATGGGGAATAAGTGAACGGCTTCCACGCTCCTGGTAGGCAAAAAAGCACAAACTATTTAGTTATGTGAGTTGTCATGCAAAACTACCCTGGGTTTCTAGGCAGCATATCTGAGAATGATTTTTAGTGTCTGTGGGTAGATTAATCTTCTCCTCCCTTAAATAACGAGTAGATCCATTGAGAAGAAAGTGCTATGGGGTACTCAGGCAGAATTCAAAGAGCAGGAGCATTACACGAAGCAGGAAATTAATTTGCCTGCTGGAGTTGATGAGGAAGTAACACCCGGGAATTGGTATTCATCTCTTTAGGACTGTCAGGGTGAAAAGTTTTCTCTCATATTTCCTAATGAGGCTCTGCCACCTGGGTACTCCATAAGCTCCTGTTGTCTGAAAAGTGGGGCAAAATCAGGACTGTTGTTGGAAAAACTGACTCTATTGTCCATGTGGGTGTGAAGGTCTGTGTGTGTGCTGAATGACTCGGTGAATCTCAGCAGTGACTCCTTCCACCTGGGTTAGGCTGGACGAGGGCAAGGCAGACAAGTTTCATGGAGAACTGCACGCACCAGGCTCTGGAGTCAGAGGCCGCTGGATTCTCCCTTCAGAGCGGAATGGCTGACGGGCTTTCTATTGCCCTTATCGATGAAGAGTGTTTAAAGTTGAATTGATTGAGCAGTGTTTTTTTGTTTTGTTTTGTGTGTAGAAGGCTGTCACAGACTAAAATAATATCATAAAATGACATCTTAATTAGCTACTTTAGATTCATTTGTGGGAAAAAAAGTCAAAGTCAAAACTTTACTTCCTTTTCTTTTCCTTCCCAAAATTATTTGCAAGCCATGCCATTTTTTTTATTTTTTTTTTTTTTTTTTTTTTTTTGCCAAAGTTACTGACTAAGGAGATCAGGGTATCTTAATGGCAAAATAAGTGGATTATTTTAATTCCCACTTGATTTGACTTCTTTTCCAAGTAACTTCCTCAGCAATAAGGAAAGAGTCCCCACATCTGAGCTCTAAAAGTGGTCAATGGTTGTGTCTCTTCCTGCAAATTCAGTGCCTTGAAGACACATGACATGCTTAACAGCAGCTCTCCTGTGCTTCCACTGTGATTTTCATGTCCACGCCTGTGGGAAAGATCCTCTGTCTTCAATCTCACATAGTTATTCTGGGTCTCATAACCAAATTAAGGGCAGAAGAAAATGCTGAAGTGGTAAATTTAATCACCTTTCCCAGAGGTTAGGAACACTTCTCAGCTACCTCTGTCCTCATACATCTATCTTCCAATCTGTTCAATTCAGCTGTCACAATTTCACCCCAACTTACCCCTCACTAACACTCGAAATGCTGCCTTTAATTAATTCTCCACTCTCAGAACTTTGAGCAATGCCAAGTTAGTTAATTATCCGAGTGAATTGTTTAAGCATTTCCTAGATGTGAATTATAAAAATTCTTGGTGAGTGCCAGCATCATATCTTCAAAGACTTGAGCTTCCTTGCCCTCCACAGAGCTGTGCTGTTAAAATGAGCAGGTGGTACAGAACAGTGTCTACAGGAAATTTTCTCTCTCAACTATAATATAGGTATCTGGAAACATCCTCCTTTGTTTTACTGAAAAAGTGGGAAGCTTTGAAGGAAAGGTGTAACCAGTTTTTGAATAAGTTCTACTAGAATTATTATTGAATAACTTCCCTTAGATCTCTAGGGACTTGTAGCTCTGTGCTATGTGTTACCAGTTGAAATGAGATAAGATTATCATGGATGCCAAATTGTCCTGTTGTAGTGGAAATTTGTTCTACAAAAAGTCTCTTATGAGAAAAAAAAGGAAAGCAGTAACATTTATTTATTTTCTTCTCTGCAGGCGTTCTAATATATTATATGCATTCTTCATGACAACCATGTGATAGATATTAATATCCTCATTGCTAAAGATGAAGAAACTAATCTCAGGAAGAAAAACTAAGTGAAGACAAAAGAAGGATTTGAACTCAGGTTTGTCAGACTTTTGGGCCCATGCTGTTTAAACCACTAAACCACACTACCTCTGGGTCACTTAATAAGCAGCATTCAACCATTAAGAAAGTCAGTAATAAAGTTGTGCTCTCCCTGAGATTACAGACCATTCATTTGTTAAGCTGGAATATTTGGTTTATTGTGGTCATAATTACATGTCTACAGGAGATAAATTTATTGAGTTTCTTAACTATGGGCGCCCATCTTGCTTCCCCTAGTGGAGGATATCTCTTAGTCAATATTTCAACATAATGGACACAGTGTCACCAAGACACAGTCTCAGGATAGTTAAGAAATCGTTTGTGTTATAAACTATAAAAAGAGGTTATAGTCACTTTGAGTGAAGTGATGGTTTCAAATAAGGCAGAATTTGGCCTCTAGAACATGGAGAGAAATATCTGAGAGGAAATGTGGAAATGAAATTGGGTTAGTCATCAGATTTTTAAAAACCTGATTGCCGAATCTACAAAATGGGCACATTAGAACTGTCACTCATAGTGCTGCCATGCCAGCAGACTCCCCTACTTGGTACTGTTTTCAACCAGGTAACCTTCCTGCCTACAGACGCAGAAAACTGGCCGAGGGTGAGCACCTGTCGTAGAGTGGACTGGCTAACTTTGAGGAGGTTCATCATAAAAAGATGAACTAGTTTTGAAACAGGAAACAGGGTGAAACCATGAGGTAGAATTAGGGCCAAGAGAAATCTTGGCGAGCTGAAGTTAGGAGCATTTCAATCAAGTAACAATGAGGTTGAAAAAAGAATTATAGGCTCAAAGATAAGACTAAGTTATTACATTAGCATAGTCACTGAGACAATAGGTTTTGGAGTGCGATGGATGTGGGTTCTTATTAGCTGTGTGATCTTCAGCAATTTAAAGATCTTCAGCATCTATAAAGTTCTGGTTCTTGTCAGTAAAAAGATGATAATAGTAAATAAATAGTAAAATGGAGATAGTTTTCATTATAAAGTTGTTGTGAGGATTTTATGAATTAATACATGATAACACTGTAGAACAGTGGCCGGCATTTTGCTAATTCTACAACAGTGATATGATTTCCCACCCAAATCTCATCTTGAATTCTCATGTGTTGTGGGAGGGGCTCAATGAGAGGTAATTGAAATCATGGGTACAAGTCTTTCCCATGCGATTCTCATGGTAGCGAATACGTCTCACGAAATCTGATGGCTTTATAAAGAGGAGCTCACCTGCACAAGTTCTCTCTCTTTGCCTGCTGCCATCCATGTAAGACGTGGCCTCCTCTTCTTTGCCTTCCACCATGATTGTGAGGCTGCCCAGCCACATGGAATTGTACCTTTTTCTTCTCTAAATTGTGTAGTCTCAGGTATGTCTTTATAAGCATGAAAATAGACTAATATTGTAAATTGGCACCAGTAGAGTGGGGTGCTGCTGAAAAGATACCCGAAAATGTGGAAGCAACTTTGAAACTGGGTAACAGGCAGAGGTTGGAAGAGTTTGGAGGTCTCAGAAGAATACAGGAAAATGTGGGAAAGTTTGGAACTTCCTGGAGATTTGTTGAATGGCTTTGACAAAAATCCTGATAATGATATGAACAATAAGGTCCAGGCTGAGGTGATTTCAGATGGAGATGAGGAGCTTGGGAACTGAAGGAAAGGTGACTCTTGTTATGTTTTAGCAAAGAGACTGGTGGCATTTTGCCCCTGCCCTAGAGATTTGTGAAACTTTGAGCTTAAGAAAGATGATTTAGGGATCTGATGGAAGAAGTTTCTAACCAGCAAAGCATTCAAGAGGTGACTTGGGTGCTGTTAAAGGCATTCAGTTTTATAAAGGAAGCAGAGCATAAACATTGGAAAATTTGCAGCCTGACAATGTGATAGAAAAGAAAATCCCATTTTCTGAGGAGAAATTCCAGCTGGCTGCAGAAATTTGCATAAGTAATGAGGAGCTGAATGTTAATCCCTAAGACAATGACATTCCTTCCCCTCTCATCACAAGCCCAGAGGCCTAGGAGGAAAATATGGTCTGTGGGCCAGACCCAGGGTCCCTGTTCTGTGTGCAGCCTAGGGACTTGGTGCCCTGTGTTCCAGCCACTCCAGTCATGGCTGAAAGGGGCCAATGTAGAGTTCAGGCCATGGCTTCAGGGGATGCAAGCCTCAAGTCTTTGGCAGCTTTGATGTGGTGTTGAGCCTGAGGTCCACAGAATTCAAGAACGGACGTTTGGGAACCTCCACCTAGATTTCAGAAGATGTATGGAAATACCTGGATGTCCAGGCAGAAGTTTGCTGCAGGGGTGGGGCCCTCATGGAGAACCTCTGCTACAGCAGTGCAGAAGGGAAATGTGGGGTCGAAGTCCCCCCACAGAGTCCTACTGGGGCACCACCTAGTGGAGCTGTGAGAAAATGGCCACCGTCCCCCAGACCCCAGAATGCTAGATCCACTGACGCTGGCACTGTGGGCCTGGAAAAGCCACAGATGCTCAATGCAAGCCCATGAAAGCAGATGGGAGGGAAGCTGTACCCTGCAAAGCCACAGGGGTGGAGCTGTCCAAGACCATGGGAACCCACCTCATGCATCAGTGTGACCTAGATGTGAGACATGGAGTCAAAGGAGATCATTTTGGAACTTTGACTGCCCTGCTGGATTTCAGACTTACATGGGGCCTGTAGCCCCTTTGTTTTGGCCAATTTCTCCTATATGGAATGGCTGTATTTACCCAATGCCTGTACCCCCATTGTGCCTGGGAAGTAACTAACCTACCTTTGATTTTACAGGCTCATAGAAAGAAGGGACTTTCTTTTTCTCAGATGGGACTTTGGACTGTAGACTTTTTAGTTAATGATGAAATGTGTTAAGACTTTGGGGGACTGTTGGGAAGGCATGACTGGTTTTGAAATGTGAGGACCTGAGATTTGGGAGGAGCCAGGGGTGGAATGATGTGGTGTGGCTGTGTCCACACCCAAATCCCATCTTGAATTTCCACGTGTTGTGGGAGGGACCTGGTGGGAGGTAATCAATCATGGGGGCAGGTCTTTCCCGTGCTGTTCTCATGATAGTAAGTAAGTCTCACAATATCCGATGTTTCTATAAGGGGAAGTTTCCCTGCACAAGCTCTTTCTCTTGTAAGACACGTAAGACATGACATGCTCTTCCTTGCCTTCTCCCATGACTGTGAGGCTTCCCCAGCCACGTGGAACTGTAAGTCCAATTAAACCTCTTTCTTTTGTAAATCGTTCAGTCTTGGGTATGTCTTTATCAGCAGTGTGAAAATGGACTAATACAATCAATGTTTGTCTTATTACTTCAGAGGCACCATACTGAGTGTTCATATGATTTATGTCAGTGAATCTTTCAACAACTGTATGAGGTAGGTTTTATTAGTATCTCCACTTTGTGGATGAAGAAACTGAGGCATGGAGGTTAATTAGCATCTTCCTGGTCACACAGCTAGTAGGCGGCAGAGCTGGCATTTGAAGTGGGGCTTTATGGGTCGAGTGTGCTTGTTCACCATACCTTCTACTGTTTCTCTATAATTGATGAGCTGCAGCAAGAGGAGTATAGAGCCGGCGGATAGAAAGTGACTGAGCCCTAGAGTTGGCTGACAACTTGTGTAAGAAGAGCAAAATCGGGCTGTGGGACTTGATGACTGCCCAGGGTCCACTGCAGGTCCTGGGAGGCCAGGCCATGCCTGATCCTTTTCTGTGGCTCCCACAAGATCCTGTGTGTCCCTGCAGGCAGTTTCCTGTTTCAGGGGAGGGCTCCACTGAGCCTCGGTGCCAGGCGTGATGCTGAGCCACTGGTGTCAACACTTGCTCTGTCTTGAAGAAATAAGGTTTGTCCAGGATTTTTGTTCCATGGAAACAGGGATTGGTTTGGTTTGGTCCCCAGCATCCACCTCACATTTAGCACAGCACATAGTAGGGGGTCCTGAAATAACTTTTTGAGAGAATGAATAAAAAACTGGAGTAAAGTATTTCTTTCATCTAATTACTGATATCACCATTTCTTTCAATGACTAATTTCTCATGTACTAGTCTACACAGTTATAGAAAATGACCTTTTGCTGAGAAACAGAAGGATATGTACAGTAGTTATAAAATGAGCGTTTCAAATTCCTATTACTTGAAGGACTGAGGAGCGAAAAGACATTTCAGGCTATTAATCTATATTTACCATGTCAACAATTCATCAGGCATAATGCCTAACAATAAAAGCCCCATTATAGCTTCATTTAACATGAAATATTGTGTTATTAACTTACTATATTATGTGTATTTCATCCTAATCACAGAAATTTCTAAGAGCTCACAGTCTCTTTGCATCTCTGTGGTAGTTAAAATAAGATTTAACTTCTGTCACTACAGCAAATCATATTCTAGTGAGCACTGACCTTCTGAGGGTCACATGCCTATACCCTCTAAATGAACATTTGCTGAGGATATTTCACAAATCTCTGGAAAGAGATGCTTTAATTCTGTCCAGTGCTACATAGTCTTCAAGCAATGCATTTCTTTTTCTTGCTGAAAATTCATAGCGAGACCAGCGGTCGATGAAGCAAACACTTCTGAGGCTTCCCCTTGATCCTCCTGCATCAAATGCTTAAAATTTAATGCTGGAGCTTAAAGCTCTGTGAGCTCCAGAGATAGAGGTAAATGAAAAGTCAACCTTTCGGCTGTATTTCTGCCCAAGCTTCTGTGTTTGTGCCCCCCACGGCAGCCGAAACAGTTTGCTATGAGAACGCCACTGTCAGAGGAACTTTGACGCAACGCCGGGATTGGAAAATGTAGCCAGGGCTCCTTCTGACCAAGTCCATTTGTACTTGCAGAACTTCGTCAGCGCAGCAGGAGCCTGGGGACTCGGGTCCCTTGCAGCAGCACTTGGGAGTCTGTGCTTGCGTTTTCTAGGGAATATTCAGAAGATGAGAAGGCTTAGCGGCTCTGGGTGTCTTGAGCCTCGGTGGCCTCAGGGGATAGTGCTTTAGGGAGGAGGTGTGGTGGGCATCATCTGACATCTGTGTGGCCAGGAGAGGTTACCATCGTCATCTACTTTTATGTTTGTCTTAATAAAACTGAGAAATATAAATTTATGTGTACAATGTTTACAGTAGCTTTATTCTAACATATTTTGGACACAACTTCTTTCTAGGAGACAGATACTTTGGGGAGCGGGCATGTGACAAGCAAGAACATTCTAACACCATGTGGTCGCAGGCCCTGGCCACCTTTCCTGCACACTCAGCACTGCTGACGCTGTGATGGAGGGCACAGTGTCATTCTTCCCTTTACTTCCCTTCTAGGAATCCCACTCATTCCCTTTACTTCCCTTCT
>NW_022436978.1:22335628-22348126 GCF_009761245.1 Sapajus apella
TTTACTTCCTTCTAGGAATCCCACTCATTCCCTTTACTTCCCTTCTATTAATCCCACTCATTCCCTTCCTGTCTAGGACTCCCACTCAATCCCTTCACTTCCTTCAAGGAATCCCACTCATTCCCTTTACTTCCCTTCTCGGAATCCCACTTAATCCCTTTACTTCCTTCTAGGAATCCCACTCATTACTTTTATTTCCTTCTAGGAATCACGGTCATTCCCTTTACTTACTTCTGGGAATCCCACTCATTCTCTTTACTTCCTTCTAGGAATCCAATCATTCCCTTTACTTCCCTTCTAAAAATCCCACTCAATCCCATTCCCGGAATCCCACTCATTTGCCCACAGGTTTTGGTCCTTGTAATTCCTCAAAACAGTGTTTCTTGTAACAGCCCCACACTAAAAACATCATGCATTTTTCGTTTCTCTGAATACCATGCAGGCCTCTGAGACAGCCTGGACCAGACCCTGGTGACTCGTTCCCAGCCTCCCTCTGTTAGGTCACCGGACTGGACATTTATTGGCCGGGGAATACACAGCATAGTGATGAAAAAATGATATCCCACTGCCATATCGAAGCAATATTCCACGGTGTGCAAGGCCATCGGCTCAAACCCTTTCAGTGATTTCCCCATCCCCAGCCATATGCTGGTGCTACGGTGCGTGTTTCTGCCTTCATCACTTTGGGAATCTCTCCAATGGCTGCCTTGCTGCTGAGCAGCCAGGAGAGAGATGATTCTCGGTTGCAACTGAGGTGTTAATTATACCGGTGACAGA
The DNA here is from genome assembly GCF_009761245.1 of Sapajus apella. Classification (NCBI taxonomy): domain Eukaryota; kingdom Metazoa; phylum Chordata; class Mammalia; order Primates; family Cebidae; genus Sapajus; species Sapajus apella. Next base: position 22,336,406 of record NW_022436978.1, read on the forward strand.
CTTCCCTTAATAGGGCTTTATCGATGTCTTTGTCTCAAGCTTGAGAAATCTAAACAAAGAATATTTAAAATTTTGCCTTGACCAAAAAATGATCATTTATTTATTTATTTATTTTATTTCGTGTTGGAGTCTTGCTCTGCGGCCAGGCTGGAGTGCAATGGCACGATCTCGGCTCAGTGGAACCTCCGCCTCCCGGGTTCACACAATTTTCCTGCCTCAGCCTCCTCAGTAGCTAAGACTACAGGCACCTGCCATCATGCCCAGCTGATTTTTGTATTTTTAGTAGAGACAGGGTTTCACCATGTTGGCCGGGCTGGTCTCAAACTCCTGACCTCAGGTGATCCGCCTACCTCCGCCTCCTAAAGTGCTGAGATTACAGGCGTGGGTCACCCTGCCCACCCAAAAAATTATTATTCCCATAAGTTTTACAGTGATGTATTAGGGGTGAAATGGAAAGAAAATTTGGGGCAAATCCAATGCCATTTAGAGTTACTTGCTTTGCCACAGCCCTGATCCCTACAGCATAAAATATGCCTTTGATCAAAGGTGTTTTACTAGAGCTAAGACCTGGTGCGCAGGTGTAGAACACGTTTGGAAAAAGCCCCCACCCTTGTTGAGAGTGTGGTATTCCATTAGAGATTTTATGAATGTGTGTCACATTTGAATCTTTCTAAATGAATGCGCCTGATTTTCCTAACCATTAACTGTGGAGTAGTTTTAATGGCTGTACTCCATGAAATACACAGTGAAACTGCTTTTAGATGGTGTTCTATGACTTTCGATGGATCATTCTGTAGTCAAATGTATTTTTATTATAGATATTAACAGTTGGTTAAACTTTCTTTACCTGTCCATTATGCTCATAAATCAGTGCATTTGCAATGTTAAGGAAGACGAACTTGTTAAAGCTTATGTTTATCCTTCCACATAATAATCTCAGGGCCAGATAGGTGCTTATTCATTACCCATTAACGTTGGGCTTCTCCACAATGTATGAAACTAAATCTGTCCTATGAGCCTCTGTAGAGGCAGAGTTGGGATTTGCAGGAGAAGGAGAAGGGTAATGCTTAAATAGAAGGCAAGTTCATCCCCTCAGCAGGCGTCTACTGAAGGTCTGTTGTGGACACCACACGTTAGGCTGGGGGTCTCACCAACAGAGGAGGAGAAGTCTGACCCTTCAGGAACTTGCTTTCTCATAGCTGAAGGAAGGTTGGAAGCCCAGAGAGGATCAGTGTCCTGCCCTTTAACCTCGGCCCAGAGGGAAAGGATTGTGGGGAGAGGCATCTTCCTGGGAGGAGACAGGGAGGGAAGACCTGCTGGAGGTGAGGCAGAGCCAGGGAAGGGGAGGAGAGCCAAGAAGGCAGCGTGGGGTCAATGCGGTGGAGGTAAGAGGCCTTTGTAGAAAACCAACAACACCAGTGGAAACAAGAAAAGCAAGAGACGTCGCCCTTCCTTCTAGGAGGAATCGAGGAAATAAATACTCAGTGCTATGTGCCATACAGCATGCTGGGCGCTTCAGAGTTGCTCCATTTTTTTCTTAAAACAGCCCTGTAAGTAGATGTTATGTCCGTTTAATAGGTGATGGGATGAAGTGCGCAAGGTTAGGTATCTACCAGAATTCACCTTCGAATATGTGGCAGAAGCGATGTTGAAACAGGGTGTTCATCGCCAAACACACCGTCTTTCACGCAACAGAGGCCAAGACCTCAACTGCGAATCGACAAACATGCTCATTTATTGATTCAACCAATATTGAGCCCTGTTGCCTGCCAGACCGTTGAGGATATTTCTCGCTCACTCCTTACTTTTGAGCTTTCATGAGTCTCTTCTGCTTGCCTCTAAGCCTATACCCTTTTAAGTTTTTCAAATTTGTCACTTATGAAGAATTGATGATTTTGTTTTCCAGGTCTGCTGTTCAGGAAATTAAATCATTTTTTACCTTGAGCTTCTGATCTGTAAAATGGAGGATAGTAAGAATCTTTCTCCTATAATGCCAGGTCGTTTAAATGAGGTAATGCATGCGAAAGAGCACAGTGCCTGATGGATAGCAGGTGCCCAGCACGTGTTTGTTAAGGCAGCCACCAAAGATTTTCGCTCCGCAGAGAACGTCCCCTTGGAAAACAACGGCTCTGCTGATGTGATGATGGTGAGTAATGATGGAAAAATCCTTAAAGACAGAGCATGTCAGCTTCCTAAAGATGTGTTTTGTATGGCATACTAAGGTTAACAATAGCTCCTAAGATTATTATGTAGAAGAATAAATGTAAGCTTTAACAAGTTCTTCTTTCTTATGTATAATGGATGTACCGATTTATGAACACAATGGGCAGGTAAAGAAAATCTAACCAACGGTTAATATCTGTAATAAAAAACGTTTACAAAGCAGAAGCAGCAGCAGGAGAAGAAGGAGAAGAACAATCACTTGCTAACATTTAAAATCAGAAAATTTTACATAAAAGTCTAAATTTCTGAATTTTCTTGAAAAATAAGATTTTCCAAGAGTGGGTTCATGTTCCCACGTCAGCTGGAGCTGAGCGGTAGCTGTCCTGTGTCGGACTCTCTGTTCTGGTTTTCCTGGGACAGCTTGGTTTGTGCCCACTGACCCAGCACACTTGTTAACAGGACACCCTTTGCTTCTGGCTTGGAGATGTTTTACGGATTCCTTCATCTCTAGTACGCTCTAGGCCGACAGCACTGCCCCTCACCTTGACGTTACCTGCCTGCCCCTGTAAGCATCAGCATTTGTGACCTCGCTGTATGGGCATGCTTTTCCCGTAGACTGTTTCAATAGCACACTGTTTTCCAAAGGGTTTGGAGGTCAGAAAGATTTAGCCTCTCTACCTTCAGAAACTATATTCAACAGCCACTCTTGAATTCGAGGAAAGGGTAATGTCCTGTTAAGTTCTGTCTGCCCCATGGAGAGCCTCTACCAAGCATGGTAATTTGCTGGAAAATTTGGTCAGACTCAGTATGTTGAACGAGATAATTCATTTGCCTTTGAGGAGTTCTTTCATCTCTGCAATAGAAAAAAATCTGGAGTTGTCCCCAGAGGTAAATTCTTTGAAACACTCAAACAGCAGGAATAAGAAGATATGATTTCCACGGCTGTATGGCAATGCCCTGCTACTTCTGTATCACTCTTTTCCTTTGACACAGAATTCTCTCCTTCAGCTCATCACTTGAGGTGGGCAGGTGAGTGTTTTTGTCCTGATTTTTTAGGTGAGGAAGCTGACTGAGAGGTTAAGTGACAGAGCCTAAAGTCACACAGCCTGTGGGTGATGGCGTTGGCCCAATTCCCACTCCTGCCTTTAGCCTTCCACCTCCCCCGACATGCATGTTTTTTCTGTTATTTAGGGACATTTTTCTAAGCTAGAGCCCCTCTTCATGCATACTCACCAGTCATCTTATGACTTTGTTTCCTAACTGCACATCAGTTGACCACTGGAAATCATATATTTTTATAAAAATACAGAAATGCCTCCAAGCCTTATGCTCTTTCAAGTTTTTTTTAAGGAAAAAAACTTATAAAATGGACACCTATAAAATGGATATAACATCTACTTACACGGCTGTTTTAAGAAAAACATGGACCAACTGTGCACTGTCCCTCGTCCCGGAGGGCATTGCCTTCTACATGTCGGGAAACAGACCGATCCCGTCGGTATTTACTGCAGGTGCATCACGGACTAGACATAGCCTCTGACTTCATTATACTTGCAGTCTGAGCAGGGAGAGCAGACATCAGTCAAGCAAGCGCGAGGTTGTAATTACAAACCATAGATGCTGGTCAAGACCAAGCTTCTGCCCTCAGGGGCTTACATTTCAGTGAAGGAAAAGTACTGAGGGGCCTGATGGGGTGGGTGGAGGGTGAGTGGGGAGAATTAGGGTACAGGAGGGAATCTACTATGGAGAGCCAGAGAAGGCTCCTCTCAGGAAGTGAAATTTGTTCTGGAGTCAAAAATGGGGCTCTAAGTTGGGTAGGAGGGTTCTAGGCAGAAGGAGATTAATGCTAAAGGTTAATAAAAGTGTTAGTCAGCACACACACTGACAAACACCGACGCCTTCTGATCTACTGCCACTTGTGAGGAATGTCCCTCGGGGAAGGAATTGTTGACAATTATCAGCTATTCAGTCAACAAACACTTACTGATACCTACTTGAGTATTTACTAAACATCAGTGTTGTTAGCAAATGCAGACATCTCAGAGCTTCAAAGTGAGTATTTCGGGTTACACTGGAAAAAGTGGTAACTTTGAGAATCCACTTAGAAAAACTGTAATTGAATCCTGAGTAACCCTCATCTCCCAGCTGTCTTTCCTGATGTTACCCTCAATTTACATTTATGTGTAGCTCCCTTAAGCCACTGGGCCAAAGCCGTTATAGTCTTTTTTCTTCATACTAAATTATTTGTTCTTTGTCTAACTGGGACTGAGGGTGGGAATGAAGTTGGAGGGTGGACTGGGCCATCCTGTGTTCACCTTTGCTTCCTGAGTGTCCGGGCACAGGGCTCTAGCACTTGGATTTATTTAGCAAACTGTTGTTGGCTGGGTGTCTGATGATAGACAAGCTTTAAATTGGATATTCCTTAGTCTCATTTTTTATTCTACTAACAATGTGCTGTAATGACTGTAGAAACATTTCCTAGAAAGTAAGAAGGAAGTTTGAGATCTAAACTGAAATCCCTTAGGCTGTCGTTGGTTAAAAAGTAAAAGAAACAAAACAAAACTGTTTTTATTCTTACATCCTGAAATGCATACCTAGAACCATTAGTGGTCTCTCTTGGGGGAAGAGATGGGACTAAAATTTTCCATAATCCCATATATATATATATATATATATATATATATATATTTTTTTTTTTTTGAGACAGAGTCCCGCTCTGTTGCCAAAGCTGGAGGGCAGTGGCCTAATCTCGGCTCACTGAAATCTCCACCTCCTGGGTTCAAGCAATTCTCCTGCCTCAGCCTCCCGAGTAGCTGGGATTACAGGTGTGTGCCACCACACCAGGCTAATTTTTGTTTATTTAGTAGAGATGGGGTTTCAGTTTGTCGCGCAGGCTGGCCTTGAACTCCTGACCTCACATGATGCACCTGCCTCGGCCTCCCAAAGTGTTGGGATTACAGGTGTGAGCCACTGCACCTGGCTGTGGTGCTAACATAGCTACAGAGTTTGGGAGGGAAAGGATTAGGTGCTGGTCTTACTTCAACTTTTATGTTCTTTGATAAAGTTGGCTAGAGAGTCTTTCACCCTAGACTTCTTGTATGATTACCTGGCCAGGGACATTTCATGCTTCATACATGGTTTTGGCACCAGCACTTCAATTAATTTAAACATTAAACATTTTTTGTTAGTTTTAGAAATACTTGTTAGTGTCAGCTGTGACTCTATGTGGTGGGTGCCTGTGTGTCCCTCAGGAACCTTCGGAGTCGTGTTTCTAAAGAGGCGCCTCTATCAGCCCTCCTGAAAGCTGCTGCCCATCAAGCCATCCATCAAACCAGTCACCGCGTGGGCGGAGGTGACGCGCCTCTGGCGCCATGTCAGGTGTTTGCACAGCTTGTGGGGTTTAGTCCTAGACCTTCCCCTTTAGCTGCAGAATGGCAAGATCTGGAAAGGGGAGGACAGTCTGTTCTTTGGTGAGAAAGACAAGAAAGTGGGTGAGTGTGAATGTGAAACGGGGGCAGAATGCAGAAGCAGGCCCTTTAAGGCCTAAAGCCGACATTCGTCCTGGCCCTGGCGTTTACATGGTGAATCCGCCCTTTTAGATGGTTATCTTTTAGGTAAAGTCATTGAGTCCTCATAAGCAGCATGACGTAGCCTGTTCTGTTTTGTGAACTGTAAGTGGAAAGTATTCTTGTTGCCATATGTGAAACGCTAGTTCCAAGTCAGCATGCTGCTCTGGAAAAGACATTTACTCCGTGTCCCGGGAAGAGCTGGGTTTGCAGCCTTGCTTGGTCACCCCCAGTCTTACGTCCCAGGGAAATGCTGTGTCTCCTCTGAGCCTCAGGTGTGTGTGACATGTGCAAAGTGTGCAGCAGACACCCAAGAATGGCGGGCTCTATTTGTGCTCCTCTGAGCGCTTTCCTGGACATGGTTGAATCATCCATGAGGGGACACGTCTGTATTGTGTGTCCTTGGGGTTGTCTCTGTCCCCCTGTGCCATCGTCATCAAGCGCGGTGCTGACTCTCATTACGTAGTAAAAGCGTCTCACCTCCTACCCCTTCTCCTGTCGTTCCTACTCTTCGCCTGCTCTTCCGAGTGGTTCTGCTCTCTTCTGTGATGTAGCAGTAGCCATAAAACCATGTATGAAGGAGTTACATGGAGCAGCACTAAGCCCAGCACGTGTGTCATCTCAGTTAACACGTACACGATGCTCAGAAATGGAGCTGACCTCCACTTCAGATATGTCATGATTTAGTTATGTAAAGATTGGAAACTGAGCTTAGAAAAAGCCACAGCGCAGTGAGTTGTGAGGAGCTGGAACTTGAACTCGGCCGTTTTGAACACACCCCCCAAACTGGGTTCTCAGCCCCTAAGCCAGGACCCCTCGGGGTGTGTGTTGGCTCACATAGTAAGAGTGAGATGTGTCACGCAGATGGTCTGCTCCATTTAGTAGCAGGTAAAAGCAACTCCGATTTGCAGGCTTTGGTCTTTGATTGTTGCTGGTCTCTCTTCTTGGTGCCTTTCCTCGTGGCCAGTCTTGGCACGCTGGAGAGAGGTCAGACCGTTTTGAGAGCTGTGACCTGGGCCACCTCTGTCCCTCTGCCCGCCTGACTTCTGACCAGCTGGTAGCAGACTGGAAGCTGCCCAGGGGCCAACTCCTCGCGTCTGTGTGCGGCACCCCTGCTACTCTCTGGCTGTCTCAGTTCATAACAAGCTTTTTAACCTCACTTGGGTTTGTTTACAGACGGACACTAAGGCTTGTAGCAGAAGGCAACACGCTGGGGCATCTTGTTTAATTCAGGGCAGGAGAGCGGCTGAGAAGGAAACTGACCCCTTCTCTTATTCACTGCTCCCCTCTGCCACAGAGGCGAATCTCGATGAGGATATTGATCTGATAATGGGCTAATTGTGGCAGGGATTTATGAAGGTGAAAAGATCTCAGCTGTCATACAACAACCAGGATTTTCAGAAAACGTGACTACGAAGGTTAGTGAGAGTTTGTGTGAATCTTTGGAAGTCATTAAGAATCATACAGAAGTGGTCCTTCGTAGGCCCTTTTAATAAATACACTGAAATTCATCCATGGAAGACACCAGCTGACTCAGTTCACTGACTTGTAGGGAGAAGGTAGGGTTACAACAGAGGATTCCTCTGGAATCTGGCTCCAAATTTGGAATCAGAGGCATTGGGTCTAAAACCTGGTTTTGCCACTTAGCTAGTCTTTGAACGGGTCAAGTGGTTTCACGTGTTGGGCCAGGAATTTAAAGACTGGACAAGATAATGGGTGATTCTAGGATTGTGCATGCCAACATTCAAGCAGACAGAAGCTGTGCAGCTCACTTTTTCTACAAGTATCTCTGAGAACCTACTACGTGCCAGGCTCTCTGCCAGGTGCCAGAGGTTTATCAGTGGACTTGATGGCTGAAGTCGTTGAGTTTAATGGTGTTTTTATTTCAGTGAAGGGAGACTGAGGAAGCACAAAAGTAAACAAGATACAGCTGAGCACCCTTAATCCGAAAGTCCAAAATCCACGATGTTCCAGAATCAAAAACTTTTTGAGTGAAGACATGATGCCACCAGTGGAAAACTTCACACATAGACGCTAACACAAGCTCTGTTTCAAGCACAAAATTAGTGAAAATGTTGTCCAGAGTTACGTCCAGGCTGTGTGTATAAGTTGCATATGAAACAGACGTGAATTCTGGGCTTAGACTTGGGCGCCTTTCCAAGTTATGTCACTATGTAGAATCAAGTGTTCCCAAACCTGAAAACACCTGAAATTCGAAACACAGGGTTCTCAGCCTGTCATTGCTCATCTGCAGAATTGTGATCCTTCTTTTCTTTCATATCTCATATCCAACTGCTCAGAAAATCCTATTACTGGCTCTGCTTTTCAAATACACCTGGAATTCAATCACCTTTTACCTCCTCCCCTGCTGCAACTCTTCAATCCAGTTACCATTATTTCTCACTTGCATTTCTACAATGTTCTTCTGAATCTTCTTGTTTTTATCCAGATTCTTCATAGTTTAGAGTTTAGACACACCACAGAAGCCAGACGATCACTTAAAAATTTAAATCGGATCATAGTCCTCCTCTTCTCAAAGCCCCCCATTGGCTGCCCAACCAATCCAGAGAAAAAGTCAAATCCCTGCGAAGCCCTGTGAGGTGCTGTGTGGTCTGGCTTCCCGAGACCTCTCTGGTCTCATCTGCCCGGCGCACCCCGCTCCAGCCGCACTGGCTTCCGTGCTGTGCTTGGAATATGTCAGCAACGTCCTGTCTCGGGGCCTTTGTGCCGACAATTCTCTCTGCTTAGAGTGCTCTTGTTCCAACTAGCTGCACGGCCAGCCCTTTACCTCTTTCTGAAATGTCACCTGCCCATCTTAACTGAAATTGTAAACTTTGCTGCCTGCCTCCTAAAACTTCCACCCCATTTATATACTCCATTTTTATGACTCTTTTTTTTTTTTTGAGACCGAGTTTCGCTCTGTCGCCCAGGCTGGAGTACAGTGTTGCAATCTCGGCTCACTGCAACGTCTGCCTCCCAGGTTCAAGTAACTCCCTGCCTCAGCCCCCCTAGTAGCTGGGATTACAGGTGCCTGCTGCCATGCCCAGCTAATTTTTGTATTTTTAGTAGAGATGGAGTTTCACTGCATTGGCCAGGAGGTCTTGAGGTCCTGACGTCAGGTGATCCACCTGCCTCGGACTCCCAAAATGCTGGGATTACAGGTGTGAGTCACCATGCCCGGACTTTATGACTTTTTATTGTAGAATATTTCGAAGATACACAAGAGCATAATGACACCCTAAATACGTATTGCCCAATTTTAACAACTGTCAACTATGGCCAATCTTTTGCTATTTATTCCCATCCACTACTCCTCATCCCAGATTATTTTAAAGCAAATCCCAGAGTCATATAATCACATTTGTAAGACAGTCTAATCTCATTATTTGGGGTAGTTATGTTCCATAAAGCCACAGTGAATGCTGAACCAGTGAGCACTGAACCGCGACTCCTGAGAGTTGGGTTCCCATGAGCCTCTGGTCACATTTTCATCAATAGATCAATACACAACCTTGTTTCATGTGTATTTCTGCTTAAATGCACTTTATATAATATACATTATTGATTCATTAACACTGCACTCAGGGCAACGTCATTATAACTGGTGCTTGAAGCTTCTCTAACCGCATATATTTTCTCCGATAAGCCTATCACAGCTTTTTTGTACCTGGGAACACCAGATAGCACGTCAGTCCCATGCTTGGGGGACATTTTAAACAATAAAATCACCGACAAAACCCACAAAAATGTGGCACTAAATCGGTCATAAAAAGGGTGCTTCATGGGAGCTGAAGCCGGAAGGCAGTGCGCGGCCTCGCTCGGTCTCAGGTAGGAGCGCGGCTTCAGGGAACGCAAACGTGTCGCCTCTCCGCCCCGGCCTCCTGGCGACTGTGAAAGTTCTTCAAGTGTTGATTTTAAAGGTACAAATAAATTGTATAGCAAGTAGGTAAATCTGTGAATATGGAATCTGAAAATAATAAAAATCTCCTGTAGTTTAGTGTCTATTTTCAACAGAGCTTCTTTTTAAAAACATAATCACACTATTATTATTTTAGAAGCTTTTTTTTTTTTTTTTTTTTTTTTTTAGACAGAGTCTCACTCTGTCACCCAGGCTGGAGTGCAGTGGCACAATCTCAGCTCACTGCAACCTCTGCCTCCCAGGTTCAAGCGATTCTTCTGCCTCAGCCTCCTGAGAAGCTGGGACTACAGGTGCACGCCACCACGCCCGGCTAATTTTTGTATTTTTAGTAGAGACGGGGTTTCACCATATTGGCCAGGCTGGTCTCGAACTCCTGACCTTGCGATCCACCCACCTTAGTCTCCCAAAGTGCTGGGATTACAGGTGTGAGCCACCGTGTCCAGCATTATTTTAGAAAAATTTTAATAATTCCTTAGTATAATCAAATATCCAGCCATTGTTGTATCTCCCGATTTTTTTCTTAAATCTCTTTAAATCTGCACATTTTCTCTCTGCCTCTCCCTTTGCTGTCTCTTGTTTTTACCTGGCCATCCTTGGTTGCAGAAACAGATTGTTTCCTACAGTTTGGATTTTGCTGATGGTTCTTCTGGCATTATCTAACAAGGTCCTCTGTCCCCTGGGCTTCCTGTAGGGTCGTAGTTAGAGCTACAGGCTTAATCAGAGTCAGGTTTTATTTATTTTCATTCTTTGGCAAGGCTGCTTATAGGCTGATTTGTACTTCCAGCGAGAGCACATAATGTCTGTCTGGTTCTCACCTAGTCGTGTGAATCGTCACTGGTGCTCGTTTTCTTGGCCAGTGGTTCTCAAGCAGGGACAATACATTTCTTCCCACAGGGGACATTTGGCAATGTCCGGTAGGTAGAGACCAGATATGCTGCTCACGATCCTATAATGCACAGGAAATCCCCTCACCACAGAGAATTATCCAGCCCCAAATGCTGGAAAATGGTGATGCTCTAATTCTGTCATTTCTGCTCCACTGATTAGCTGAAATGCTTTTATACAGAGAAACTTCTCCTCAAAGTTTAATCACAAACTTCTAGTATCCTGAGGTACAAGTCGTATAGAAGTAGTGTGATTTCAGCTGAGAGGCTCAGTGGTATAGAAGAGGCGTGATTTAAGCCATGATGCTCGATCATATAGAAGAGGTGTGAATTGAGCCGTGATGCTCATTACTGTTCCAACCTGGGCCGATAGGAGCCTTTTTATATAGGCTCCCACTTGGCTCTGATTTTCTTCCTTTTCATTTTTTCTTTCTTTTCCCTTTGTTAAAAGCCGTCTTTTAATAAAATAGATAACAATATATTAATTATATGTTGTATGCCTCCCCCATTAAAGGAGGAACACTTGTTTGTTTTGCCTATGAATATGCTTAAGTATATAAAATAGTGTCTGGCACACAGATAACACTTAAGTATTTGTTAAATGAATGACTAACAGTGAGGGATTAGATTGTGTGGTCAGGGACAGCCTCTGTGCAGATGATGCCCTGATATAAGACTGGCATGACAAGGAGGTGCCCACCATGTGAAGATTTGAGGAAAGAGCATTCCAGGCAGCAGGGAGGCTTCATGCAAAGGCCTCTACTGCAGGAATTAGCTTGGCTTATTTAAAGATCAAAATGAACGCCATTGTGGCTAGAATGGAGCGGACGGGAAGAAGGGGTGCCAGGTAAAGTTGAAGAAGTAGGCAAGCTGAGATCTCATAAGTCACGGCAGAGTTCCCATTTTATTGTTTGATGGAAAGAAATTGGAAGGTCTTAAGTAGGAGAAGACTTGATTAGATTTAGGTCTCACAGAGAAGTGCTCTGGATGTTACGTGAAGAAATGGCCTTTGCAGGGCAAGAGTGGAGACAAGGAGACCAATGAGGAAATTACTGGGGAGGCTGAGGTTTGGATGAGGGATGTGTGTGGGGGTGGGGTTAGGAATTATTGGGGAAGTTGAGGATTGGATGAGGGATGTGGGGGGTGGGGTTAGGAAATTATTGGGGAAGTTGAGGATTGGATGAGGGAT
>NW_022436978.1:22348136-22387242 GCF_009761245.1 Sapajus apella
TAGGAAATTATTGGGGAAGTTGAGGATTGGATGAGGGATGTGTGGGGAGTGGGGTTAGGAATTATTGGGGAAGCTGAGGATTGGATGAGGGATGTGTATGTGGGGTGTGGGGGATGGTAGTGGCAATAGAGAAAGGAAAGCATTTCAAAATATGAAAAATTGAAACATACCAATATATTCTGACTTTATACATGCAATTACCTTAAATATCTAGCAGGTATTTTGTACCTTGATCATGATACACTTATTATCATAATAAGTGTATCATGATCAAGGTACAAAATTTGATGATTTGTAGATCATATGGCCACCCCAAAGCACACGTTTCTTTTCTTTTTTTTTTAGATGGACTCTTGCTCTGTCTGCCAGGTTGGAGGGCAGTGGTGCAATCTCAGCTCACTGCAGCCCCCACCTTCCAGGTTCCAGTGACTCTCCTACCTCTGCCTCCTGGGTAGCTGGAATTACAGGTGCCCACCACCATGCCCAGCTAATTCTTGTATTTTTAGTGGAGATGGGGTTTCATCATGTTGGCCAGGCTGGTCTCGATCTCCTGACCTCACGTGATCCGCCCACCTTGGCCTCCCAAAGTGCAGGGATGACAGGCGTGAGCCACCACACTCGGCCTAAAGCACAAATTTCTATAGCAGTATGTGATTGTCATTAGGGTCATTCGCCAAGTGTTTTGAGTCTCTAAGTTCTTGGAATATGGTAGGATTGTCTTCTTGGTTTTCTTGTGTTGGTTGAGGCCAGTGAGCTGTGGATGGAAGTGATATATGTCAAACTAAACGAGGGCACTTAATTGTCAATGCAAGATTCTCTAAAGGTCTTTTTTTCCATCAAGATGATGAGATTATAGCTGCTTTGTCAATCTTGGTTTCCTGACTACAATGAAGAGAGCCCTTTGTCAGCTGGCAGCGGGCACATAGCCTGAGTAAGGAGTAAACCTCTGTTGTTTTGATCAACTTAGATGATTTGTTTATAACTGCAGGATGATCTAGCCCATGATGATTGGTTTGTGGCACAAAAGCAAAATTGTAAAGACAGAACCATCTTCCACCATCTTCCAGGAAGTGTCTGGGAAAGACAACTATTCCAAGACCATTTACCTCATCTCAGCTTGTGAATTGTATATCTGTTGAAATACGTACATTGAAATACATACAATTAACAAGCTGAGATGAAGCAAAGTGTAAAATATGCTTGGAAATGCGATAAGATTGTGATATGCCCAATGTGGTCATTTTATTAGTCTATTTATTAGTGAAAGAACTTTGGGAAGGAAACTTTGACCTGGCTGACTTCACCCCAGCACCAGGCTGATTGAAAATGTCATCACATAAAGTATGAAAATCAAGATAGCAGGAACCTAGAAACAGAATGTCTCAAAGAGATAAAGGATTGCAAAATTATGGATTGTGCTGGAGTTAAAACTTTTTTTAGAAGAAGATAGAGAATGAGTGACATACCTTACTGGACTTTTGTCTGTTTGCAGATGCCGAACCTGACTCTTGAAGGTACAGTCATTTCGGCCATCTTCCTAATCAATACTGTGAGCTGGGACCAAATTGATTGTGTGGTGCATGAAACAGCACCCAGGAAAAGCTGATGAGACCCAGACACCATTGCGTATTTTGCCTGACTTATTAACTGGCTCTGTGCCACCATTTGCTCGGTTTTGATAAAAACGCAGTGCTGAGGAACTGTTTCTTTCCTCCTCCTCCATGTCCTACGTCTTCTTGGTTAACAAACCTGACTAGCCATTGTTTTTCTTTTTCCTTTTTTCAGAATGTTTGTGAAGATTTTCTAACCTGGCATCGGATGGGTAACTTCCTTTTATTTGTTTATCTTATATTTCATGTGGAAACTATGTGATAGAGCAGAGTGACACGCAGACCTTTCTCTAGAGGGTTCACTAGGGCTGCGCATCAACTTACAGACCAAGGCCTGGTTCCTCCGTTCTGATGCTGAGAACGGACTCAGTAAGCTTGCAGAAAAGTGAGGTAAGTAAAAGCGATGAAACAGGAACACATCCCTGAGCGGCTTCCCAGGAGTTGAAGAGTTCCCAGTTTAATAGAGGGTGAGGTACCAAGTTTCAAGTGTATATACCATTTTTTGTAGGTAGAGTGTATCCCTGTAGAAAAGCTCACTTTGAGAGGCATAATTACCTCTGGATGGATGTGAACGTCCTGTGTATTGACAGGAAGGCGGGGAAAGCGGGCGAGAGGGCGTGGACCCCCTAGACCCGAGGCTAACGGAGGTGACTGGAGGTGTCAAGAACACAGGTTCATCCCAAAGTTGATGTCGTCTTTTTTGCTTCTTGGACGACAGCGCTAACGTGATTCCTAACTTGGCTTAGAAACAGTCGTCTGTCTGATGGTGTCACGGGCAACACTGCTTGGTATCTCTGCCCGACTCTATGAGAAGCAAGCAACTGCATTTCCTTCCTGCAGTTTCTCCCCCATTTCGGCCAATCACGTTTCCCAAAATAACGTCACTGATTTACTGGAAAGATTTTGTGGCTACAAACATGTCTTTGATGCTCTCTGGCTGCTGGATCTAAAGACATGATCACTGAGGGTCCCTGGCTGGGTGGGGCCACCCACCTTTATTTTGTCTGATTCCTGCACACGTTCTTTAATGAAAAATCACAGCAAAGAGACTGATGGAATGAGAAGGCCACGTTAATATGCATTGCCAGTATCAGAGCCTATCCCAGAGCCTGGTGTGGGTGATGATGCAACAGCTATTTTGTGTGACTAATGAAGAAATTCAGATATCCAGTTCCATGTATGAGGCCATACCTGTTTCCAAGGCACTCAGTCTATTGCAAGAAACAGACAAATGAGCCAATGAAATCAATACAGTATGGTAAGTGCTATGCGCCTTGTTAGCAGTTTGTGTGGAGTGTGGCAAGAGCTTTTAAAAGTAGCATTTCACCTGAGCCGGAGGGGATTATGTTACTTTTCTACTGCTGCTGTAACAAATTACCACAAACTTAGAACACAGATTTATTATCTTACAGTTCTAGAGGTTAGAATGCTGACACAAGCCTCGTGGGGCTGAAATTAAGGTGTCAGCAGTGATGCATTCGCCCCAGGCCCTCAGGGAGACCGTTTCCTTTTCTAGCTACCAGAGGCTGACCCCGTCTTTCGCGTTTCGGCTCCTGACTCCGCTCCTCCCTCTTCAAATCCAGCAGCCCGGCACCCTCCGACTTTATCCCTTAGTCCTCTCTCTCTCCGACCGTAGCCAAGAAAAGTTGTCTCCACTTCTAAGAACACATTTAATTAGATT
Source organism: Sapajus apella (assembly GCF_009761245.1). Classification (NCBI taxonomy): domain Eukaryota; kingdom Metazoa; phylum Chordata; class Mammalia; order Primates; family Cebidae; genus Sapajus; species Sapajus apella. The sequence goes on from NW_022436978.1 coordinate 22,351,428, forward strand.
GGGCCCACAAGAATAACAGCAGATAATTTCCCAGTCTCAAGGCTATTAACTTAATCACATCTGCAAACTTCCTCTTGCCAGTAGGGTGACATCTTCTCAGGTTCTAAGGATCAGGACACACATCTCCAGGGGCCACTCACCGGCCTCCCACCGTGAGGGAGAGGACGTGGATAAAGGCCTTCTACATGGGGTAGCAATTGGTGTGAGTCCTAAAGGCGAAGCTAAAATTATTAAGGCGAATAGGGGAAGGGGAAGCGTGGGGAAGAGAATCTTGACCAGATGGGGACTTTGGATTAGATGAGAGTGACAGGTGCTGAGGCGAGCACGTGGGTGCAAGAACACTGAGAGACAGAGTTGTTATTTCCTTGGTATTTCAGAGAGGTGTGTGGCTATTCCTGTTACTTCAATACACAACTCAATAGCCAAGAGTTCTGCTGTTATTAACTTACTTATTCAAATTCAATGAGCAGCCTGACGAGGGAGGCGCGTGGTTTTATTAATGAAGATAGAGTTTCTTGTTTGCTTTTTAGGTCTCTAGCCAGGGCAATAATGAAAATGTGACCACAACAGGATGAAAAAAATCAAATGAAAGAAGAGCTGAGACTAATGAAAGAGACAATATATCTTTTCAATAAATTAGAGAAGAAAGACTAATTAATACAAACAGTGACGGGCTGTGATCTTGAGTTACTCTGGCTCAATGTCTCATATTTTCATAAGTAAACACTTCGTGTTTGCTATAGAAACTTTTCTACTTTGAAATCTTTAGGGCAAGTCCAGAAGTGCCAATAAATGATATGTTTGCATGTCTATTTTATCATATACATTCTTATCATAAAAAGACAAAATGGAGCTGTCTCTGGTCTATAAAAGCAATTCCAATGTGCTTCAGATTCAGTGTCTATCTAAAAAAATCTAAAGAAATATTTGAAAAACCCCTGTCAACCCAGAATTCAATATAGAGTGAAAATATTCTTCAGGAATGAAGGTAAAATAAAAACACTTTCAAGTCAAGTCAAGGAAAACCAAAAGAATTTGTTGTCAGCAGACCTACTCTAAAAGAATCAGTAGGAAGATCTTCTGACAGACAAAATGATACCAGAAGGAAACTCAGAACATCACAAGTGAGGAAAGAGCAACAGAAATGGTAAACACAGTAGATTATTTTTTTCCTCTTGAACCCTCGAAGTATGTTTGATGGTTGAAAGTAAAAGTTAGGACATTGTCATATGAGGTTTTCAGTACGTGCAGATGTGATATATAAAATAACTGTAAGACAAAGGGGGAAGACAAAGGAACCTATTTGGTGGTAAGAGTTTCACATTCTACTTAAACTAGTAAAATATTGATTCTACCTAGACTGTGAAAATTATATATGCAGATCGTAATCTCTAAAAGGGTTACTAAAATATTATTCACTGAGATAATTAAAAACATATTAGATAAATAAAGTTAGGCATTAAGAATATTTAAATTATCCAAAAAAGCCAAGGAATAGAAAACAAAGGAATGAAAAGTAGAGAAAACAAATAAAATGGGAGAGCTAAATTTATAATGATTATGTTATAAGCAAATGGTCTAAATGCACCAACTAAAAGAGAGGATGTCGGGGTAGATGGGTTAAACAAACAAACCAGCTAAGGCGATCAACAAGAAACCCACTTCAAATGAAGTCATACAGGGAGGATAGAAAATGATACATCATGCAAACGCTAATCAAAAGTAAATGGAAGTGTTCATATTGACATCTGACAACATTCCATTCAACAATAGCATGTGAAATATTCCTTTTTAAGTGCACATGGAAAATTCACTAAGATAGATTATATTCTGGGGAAAAACAAACTTTAGCAAGCTGTAAAGTTCAAATTATAGAAGATGATCTCTGACTGTAGTAGAATTAAACTAGAAATAAATCTTGTTGAAAGATATCAACTGTATAGAAATGCTACTGATTTGTATATGTTGATCATTTTTATCCTGAGACTTTACTAAAGTTGTTTATCAAATCTAGAAGTCTTTTGGTAGAATCTCGAGGGTTTCCTGGGTATAGAATCATATTGTTAGTGGTGATAATTTTTTCCTTTTGGTGGGGAGGGGCAGTGCCTTTTATTATTTTCTTTTGCCTGATTGCTCTGGCTAAGACTTCTGGTATTAGCTGAATAGGAGTGGTAAGATCCAAATCGAGAATGTAACCCCATTTACAATAGCCACACATACATACAAATACCTGGGGCTACATGTAACCAAAGAGATGAAAGATATCTATGAGAAGAACCGTAAAACATTGCCCAACGAAATCAGAGACGACACAAACAAGTGGAGAAGCATTCCATGCTCGTGGGTTGGAAGAATCAATATTGTTAAAAGGGCCATACTTGCCAAAGCGATATAGTGATTCAGTGCTATTCTTATCAAATTACCAATGTCATTTTTAACAGAATTTGAAAAAAGCGTTCTAAAATTCATCTCTAACCAAAAAAGAGCCTGAATAGCCAACACAACCCTCAGCAAAAATTAAAAAAGAAATAGAAATAATGTAATAGAGGCATTACATTACCCAACTTCAAACTATACTACAAGGCCACAGTAACCAAAACAGCATTGTACTGGTACAAAAATAGACACATAGACCAATGGAAGAGAATACAGACCTCTGACATAAATCTGCACACCCACAACAAAATGACCTTCAACAAAGTTAGCAAAAATAAACAGTGGGGAAAAGGTACCCTATTCAATAAGTGGTGCTGGAAAACTGGCTAACCATAGGCAGAATGGTGAAACTGGACCCCTTCCTCTCACCATATGTGAGAACTAGCTCAAGATGGATTAAAGATTTATAGGTAAGAACTTAAACTATAAAAATCCTGGAAGAAACCCTAGAAAATGCTTTTCTAGACATTGGTCTAGCAAAGAATTTCTGATGAAGACCGTAAAAGCAAATGCAAGAAAATAAAAAATAGACAAATGGGACTTAATTAAACCAAAGGGCTTCTTTACAACAAAAGAAACTGTCAACAGAGAAAGCAGATAACCTACAGAATGGGAGAAAATACTTGCAAACTATGCATCTGAATAAGGATTAACATCCAGAATCTAGAAGGAATTTAAATGAATCAACAAGAAGAAAATGAATAACCCTATTAAAAAGTGGGCAAAGGACGTGAACAGATCCTTCTCAAAAGAAGACACACCAGTGCCGACAAACCTGAAAAATGCTCCGCATCGCTAACCCTCAGAGAAGTGTAAATCAGAATCACAACGAGATACCTTCTCAAGCCAGTCAGATAGCTATGACTAAAGATTAAACAACAACAAACACCACACGTTGGTGAGGCTGCAGAGAAAAGGGGATAATTATACACGGTCAGCGGGAGTGCACATCAGTTCAGCCCCTCTGGAAGGCGTTTTGGAGATTTCTCAGAGAACTTAAAGCAGAACTGCCATTCAACACAGCGATCTCACTATTGGGCATATACCCAAAGGAAAATAAACAACTCTACTGAAAAGATACCCATGCTTGTACGTTTATCACAGCACTGTTCCCAATAGCAAACACATGGAATCAACCTAGGCACCCGTTAACAGTGGACTGGGCAAAGAACAGTATAGCTACACCATGGAATACTACGCAGCCATAAAAAGAATGAAATCTTATCCTTTGCAACGACATGGGTACAGCTAGAGGCCACAGTCCTAAGCAAATTAACACAGAAACAGAAAATCAAGTATCACATATTCTCATTTGTAAGTGGGAGCTAAATGCTGGGAACGCAAAGATGGGAGTGATAGACACTGGGGGTTCCAGAAGAGGGGGACAGGGAGAGGAGCGAGGCTTGAAAACTACCTGTCAGGTGCTGTATTCACTACTTAGGCAACATGATCCTGCACATGTGTTCCTTGAATCTAAAATAAAACAATAAAAATAAAAACAGAAAAGATATTATGAAAAATCTCCAAACACTTAGACACGAAAAACACTCTTCTAAAGAGCATCTACCTATTTGCTGAAAACTACAAAATACTGATGAGAGACATCAATAAATGGAGATACATATTATGCTAATTAACTGGAAGACTCAATATAGTAAAGTTGTCAATTATCCCCAAATTGATCCATAGATGGTGCAATCTCAGCTGACTGCAGCCTCCGCCCCCAGGGCTCAAGCCATGCTCCCACCTCAGCCTGCTGAGTCGCTGGGACCACACGCATGCATCAACACACCCAGCTAATTTTTGTGTTTTATGTAGAGATGGGGTTTCCCCATGTTGCCCAGGCTGGTCTTGAACTCCAGAACTCAAGCCATCTGCCTGCCTTGGCACCTGAAATGCTGGGATTACAGGCATAAGTCACCGTGTCTCAGAGGTGGGACCAGTTAGAGGTGACTAATATCCGAGGGCAGAATCCTCATGAATAGATTGATGTTGTTATCTCTGGAGTGGGCTCATTATCACGAGAGTGGGTTTGTTATAAAGTGAGTTCAGCCCTGTCTTGGGCTTTCTCACGCTCTTGCCTTCCACCACGGGATGACACAGCAAGAAGGCCTTTGCCAGATACCGATCGCTCAATGCTGGACTTCCCAGCCTCCAGAACTGTGAGAAATACATTTCTCTTCCTCATAAATTACCCAGTCAGTAGTGTCCTGTTTTAGCAACACAAAACCGATCAAGTCTTTTCAACAAAGCTATTGGAACAATTAGATATAAATATGTAAAAAAGAACCTCAATTTAAACCTCATTCTCCCTTATTTAAAAAATAACTAAAAATAGATGATAGGTAAAAACTGTAACATTAAGCTTTAAACTTGTAGAGAAAAACATAGGGGGAAATCTTTGTGACCTGGGATTTAGCAGAGTTGTCAGTTATGACACCAAAAAGGATAAATTGTACTTTATCAGAATGAAATCTCTTGTTCTGCAAAAGACTCTGTTAAGATAACAAAAGCACAAGCCACAGACTAGGAGAAAATATTCAAAATTGCTTCTCTGACAAAGGACTTGTATGAAGGATGTGTAAAAATATTCTAAAAATTCAAATTTTTAAAATGAGTTAATGGCTTGAACAGACATTTCACCAAAGTAGATTTAAAGATGGAAAATTAGCACGTTAAAAAGATAATGAACATCATTAGCTATTTGGGAAATGTGAGTTACAACTAAAATGAGAGAGTATCACACATTGATTAAAATGGCTAAAGTGGAAACATACTGACCATTAATATTTGGTGTCTGAGAAAATGTGGAAACCTGGAACTCTCATGCACTGTTGTTGGGAATGCAAAATGGTGCACCCTGTCACGCACAGTGCGGTGGTTGCTCACAAAGTGAAACACACATTTACGACATGACCCACTGACTCTGCTCTCATTCCAGAGCTTTCATTCCAGAAAAATGAACGTACGCACAAATGTTTACTGCAAATCACTTACAATCACCATAAACAAACTACTCAAATACCCTTCAAGGCGCGAATGGATAAACCAGAGTCCTCAGGGCTACCATGGGATGCTGCTCAGCAGTACAAGAAACAAACCCCACGAACAGCGGGAGCAAATCTCAGATGCACTGTGCAAACTGAACAAGCCGGGCTCAAAAGGTGATTCACCTTGTGACTCCATCTGTGTTATTCTGGGCGAGGCCGACTTTGCCGGGGCTAGACTTGGGCACAGGGCAGAGACCCGAGTACTGCAGGGGGACTGGAGGGGCCGAGAGGACAGCATGTCCTGATTGTGGTGATGGTTACATGACGCATTGCGTGTATTCAGATTTATAGAACCAAACACCAGCTATTCTCCTGCCTCAGCCTCCCGAGTAGCTGGGATTATAGGAGCGTGCCACCATGCCCAGCTAATTTCATATTTTTAGTACAGAGGGGATTTCTCTGTGTTGGCCAGGCTGGTCCTGAACTCCTCACCTCAGTTAGTCTGCCTGCCTCGGCCTCCCAAAGTGCTGGGACACCGGCTTTAACTCAGGTCTGATTCCAGAGTGAGGGAACACGTAAGGAAATGATTTTGATCTTACAGGCAGGCCTACCTAACTTCTGAGAGAAAAGGTTTACTTCCTTGAGAGGAAGATTGGCTAGCTAGCTAGATACAGACACACGTGCAGAGACAGACAGAAAACTCAGGGACTTTGTCAGATTTTCCCGTTTGGCTGGTTTTTCACCTGCGTGCAGGGCCATGCAATGGAACACCTGCTAAGAGGAAATTGCAAGGAAGTGTCCCTCCTCAGGCACACAGCTGCAGACACTGCATCCCGAGCGCGTGTATGTGTTAAGTGTTATTCTGATCTACTCCCCCACAGAGGGCTGCAGAGCGGCCGACACGAAGGGGCTCAGATCAGAGGCTGCCGGCAGAAGGACAGCAGGTGAGAAACAGTGAAGATTATCTGGAGGGAAATGCACGAAGGTAAGCTGTTCACAAGAGGGATGAGACATGCCCGTTTATTATTGATAAAGAAATGGCGGCAGTTGTGAAACAAAATGGGTAAGTCGCTAGAAATGGACGGGAGTTTAGGCATGGCGACCTCACTTCAGATTCTCAGGAGTCACCAAAGTGAAGACTTTGTAACCAAAGTACTAGCAAAATTCTGACTCTGCTCCCGCTTCCTGCTTAAGTTCCATTGCTTGTCTACTGTGCCCACCTGCTCCCCAGGTTCAGCAGAGGCTGCCTCGCTCATCTTTGCATCACTTATCAGACTAGTCTAGCAGAGTGCTGGCATACAGCAGGTGCTCAATAAATGCTTGCTGAAAAAGTTGATAACGTTGACTTAGTAAGCTCTAAAGGGCCACATCAGGAATTATTGTATCTCTTGAAAAGATGCCTCCCTGAAGCTGTTTTAAATCCAGGAATAGAGGTCAGTTATCCGCCTTGATGTGAACAGCAAGGGTGTTTAACTTCGGATGTCCAGTTCTCTCTGGGAGAGCTGAAGCAAACCCAGGGGAGACTGGACCTGGTGACCCGGCTCTTGGGCAGCACCCTGTGCTGAGGCTGGGCTTCATCATTAACTGGAGGCCCAGGGAGCAACTTTCTAGCAACTTATAGCCAAGGAAGGAAATCAATGTCAGGTTAAGAGAAGCATAATCAAAGGACCCCACGTACGAATGTGAAGCCCGGGCCGGATCTGAGGAGCTTAGAAACGGGTGGGAAATATTTGGTGCAAGGTACGGTGAAGGCAAATGATTGGTGAACACAGTGGTGCTGGAAGTCCATGCCTTGGAAACAGGGGCCATTTAAAAGCCCAGGTCCAACTAGATATGAGGTTAAAAATCATAACAGAAACACCCGTTTCTTCTCGCTCATTTTCCATGTGTATATGGATACATCCTGATGCTGACATGTGTCTATTTTACGTTAAACATGTTGGAACTTGAACAGTTCATCTTTTTTTTTAAGTTTCTGAAATTTGCCCAAATATAAAATGTGGACACAAGCTTGACAAGCTGATCATTTAACTGATTGCAAAAAGGTACTGCTTTATGTTTTTTACGTGATGCCTGAAGACTGACTCTTCTATTACCTGTGAATATGAATGATGCTCTGTACAAGAAGGGGTGTCCCGGGAATGTCTTCAGTCTGACTTGGGGGTGAAATATAACCTGGACCGGGGACCTGATCCTGCCGACATTGTGCAGTTACTGGCATGCAAGTGTGTGGAAAACCTGCCCCTGAGATGCTCTCAAGGCCTGTGGTTTTGAGAGACGCAGGTTTTGGGCTGGTGTGGCGGCTCATGCCTGTAATCCCAGCACTTGGAGAGGCCATGCAGGCAGATCACTTGAAGTCGGGAGTTCGAGACCAGCCTGACCAACGTGGCGAAACACGTCTCTACTAAAAATAGAGGCACGGTGGCACGTGCCTTTAATCCCAGCTACTCGGGAGGCTGGGGTAGGAGAATCGCTTGATCCCAGGAGGTAGAGGTTGCGGTGAGCCGAGATTGCACCAGTGCACTCTAGCCTAGGCGACAGAGCGAGACCCTGTCTCAAAAAAAAAAAAAAAAAATAGGAAAAGGAATGCAGCTTTAGTCCTGGCTCCACCTCTTACCACTTCTGTGACCACTGGTGAATCATCTGAGACTCAGTTTTCTCCCAATTGAACGGGAGGAAGGATAGCACGTAGCTCATGAGGTTGTTGTGAGGGAGATGGATGTGGTAACGTGAATGTTTAACAAGACCCTGATATACTGCAAGTGCTCAACAACTATTTCATGTTATCAATGTTATTATGTACCTTATCTGGGCATTCAGAAAAATTCAGAAATATCAAATGTGGAAGAGAAGCCGGACTCGGTGTTGCTGGGTGTGATCAAACTGTAGAATGTTCGCTCTGCTAGTTCCGTTAATTCAGAACCACTGGGAGCTGGTTGAACCGTAAGCTTTGGTGAGAGGTTTGTGGATTTGACGGGGTGGGAACACAGCTCACGGGGTCGCAGGCAGGGACGGGAAAGTCTCACAATGCACGAGACGGGGCAGGCAGTCCCGGCGTCTCACTCAGGGCTGGTGGACCACTGCAGGTCTCGGACTTGCTACCTGAGGAGCTGGCTCTGTTCACCTGGGGCCCCGGTCTCCCGGCCAGGCCTGCTTAGCTGTCATCCTACCGTGAAAGGGAAGCTCACTAAGCCAAGGGCTCTTATTCCAGTGACAGGAAACAAACTTAACCAACTAAACACACGCAGTACTTAGCAAATACCAACTGCACATAGTGTTCAGTCAATAATCACCAAATGAGGAAAAGGCAGGTCTCAACTGGATAGAACCAGAAAACCCACGACAGCAGCCTGGTGTGGCTCCCAGGTACGCGTGATCTGCAGCAGGACTCAGCGACCAGAAGAGCAGCCTGGTGATACTGGCCCTCACGTGTTCCTCCTGGAAACGGTGAATCCTGGCTGAACACTGAGCTCAAAGACACAGGGAGACGTCTATCAGAATGCTGAGAAGCTGAACTTCAGAGGAATGGCTCGTGGAAAATGTCCGCGGAGCCCACAGAGGGAAACTTTCAATATTTGCCTCAACCAGCCACCAACTTTCTGGAACCAAAAAAAGAAACAAATGGACCGAACACTGCCCTGCTCTTTCGGATCCTTCTCCCAAGTGATGCGAGTGTTTAGGAGTTAAATTTTCTTCTGTGGCTCCTGCAGTCCCCCTAGAATAGAGCTCTAAAAGCAGACAGACAGCTGTTTCAGAATAGCATAAGGCAATAATCAGCCCACATTGCTTACCAAAGCACAAAGCTCTCGGAAACACAGGCCGTTATTCAAATCAGACCCAAACTCTCTCTTTCTCTCTTTTTAAAATCCTCAAACTAAAAAGTAGGCTAGAATATTCAAAACCCCTCTGTAATTTTCCTCCAAAATAAACAATGTGGTCAGATATTTTTTTCTTTTCAGATCTCTAAAAATGCCCCGGCAGACATATAGAATTTCATACTCAGGAATGAAGAGCTTCAGGAAGCTGCAGATGTAACGAGATGTTTTTTCTAAACAGAAGTCTAGATGTTTTTCCGGACAGGAGACTGGTGGAGCCGTGATTTCCATGCTCAGTCTCTCCCCAAAGTCTAAGAAAGTGGGTCCAGCCTCAAGGGCTGAAGCTTTGCCAATGGCTGGTGAACATTAGATTTTCCTAAAATGACCCAGGTCTGGCCACCGCTGTTTAGAAGCCTTCGCCAGAGCAAAACTGCCCACCTAAAGGGGAACGAGTTCAAACGCTTGACCCAAAAAGTCCTTCTCATTGTGATTGCAACTGTCTTTCCCCACCGGGCCCTCTCAGGCCTGCCCCCGTTCCGCGCCATCCACTAACCACACGCCTCCTCCCCACACGTCCTCACACACTCTGCTCCCCTCCAAGCGCCCGGCAAATTCCACTGGTCCTCCAGGACCCAGTGCAAAGTCGCTTCCTTTGCGACGCCTCCCGGATTTCGCGTCCCAAGTAAACGTGTGTGTATTTGCAGTAAGAGGTACCGAAGATGGACAGTCCGAAACCTGGATTCCTGTGTCCGCCCCAAACATGCTAGGCTATGAGTTTGCCAGTCGCTTCAACTTTCTATTTGGTTTTCGTTTCTAAAATGGTGATTTGTAACTCCTGGTATTCCCAATTCACAGATGTGTTACACAGTTCACAGAATAAAATGTAAAACCTCTTTCAAAATACCACTCAAACTCCAGATGACGTACAAGGCGATTGCACTGTGAGTGAGGCAGAAGTCTCCGGAGTCCGTCTGAATCCTGGCTCGTATTTATTGCGAGCATGACCTCGGCCAGGTTAACCGACCTCTCTGAGCTTCAGATTCCCCATCTGTAAAGCGAAGATCAGAAAAGCAGCAAGTGCTTGTGGGGTTCCTAAAACATAACCCACATGGACAACAGTGAATGTTGCGTGCCTCACACATGTGGTACATGTCAGGTGTCATTGGCGGAACCTTCTCACTGGAGTGGCCAGAGCAAGACCTCTGTCCTGTCAGCCTCTTCAGCACCCAGACCACTGGCTGGCGCCGGGAAATATTCAATAAATCTTCGTCGAGTCGATGTGACCCCACACTTACTCGCATGACCACAACCCCTTCTACTAGACGTCCGCACTGTGAACAGGGCAACATTCAGAGACCGTCTTGGGATGGGCGTCCAAAGTAACGGTAAATCTCTCATCAGTTTCAAATCCCTCCCTTTACACACAATGTCTGTCCGTGACGGCGTGTAGGTGCTTGGACCCCCTAGTGAATATGTTACTCTTGTTATTTTCTATTGTGAAAAATGATATGGAGTTACCAGAACACCGTCGATCCCCTGGTTTGAATAGGCATGCCGAGGTAGAGATATTTTCAGACGTAGGTGTCACAACGCAAGGATTAAACTCACAACGTCACAGCGGAAAACACGGACTTGAACACTCCCCAGCCACAGTGACAGCAGCAGACGTTGGTCTGCGGAGAGAGGATGGAGCTGAGGGAACCAGCGTTTGCTGCATGTCATCAGAGACCAGCTACGTGACCGGAGTCAATCCCCATCGCAACACAGCGGTCTACACTTTCCACTCCACAGATGTGGAATCAGAGGTTCAGAGAAATTAAATAGTTTTTCAAGGAAACATAACATCATTTACCCAAAACCAGTCCTTCCTGCACAACACGAAGCCTGGCACATAGAAAGTTCTCAGTGTGTGGAGAATATTAAATACAGTTTTATTTTATTTCTTCTGGCTGGTCAGAGTTGGCGGCGGAAGTGATGTTCAGCCTCTTTTTAATTTTAACTGGGGCTTTTGGACTGTTCTGAAGACTCCGTTTCCTCTGGGTTTCCTATAGGAAGTGGCTTTGCTCACTGAGACAGCTCCCAGTCCCGAGTGAATCTAATTCAGAAGCTGGTTCTTATCCCGCCTTCTTGCTGTCTTGGGACCAAATCTCGTCTCTTGGTTCCCAAAGAATGGGTAGAAATTTGTCTTGGTCGGAGAGACAGGGCAAGGCCAGAATGATTGCCTGGAACTCTATTAAGGGCTGATGGGTATGGTGGAAGTTTTGGGAGCTCAGGATTAGTTAAGCTCTCTCCGCGCAGGATGCGAGGGTAAAAATGGTCCTGCAGACCGAATGGTAGGCACAGTATTCAGAGTTTTACTTGTATGATGATATTTAATCTTTATAAGTAAAGTATTTGCAAATATACACAATTAATATAAAGGCAGTCCGGCATGGTGGGGAAGGTTTGTGTTCTGCACCACCCTGGTTTGAATTTGACTCACTATTGGCAACCGCCATTTTCTCATCAGTTTTTGCAGCTGTAAAAAGAATATTAATCATAATATCTACTTTGGGTGATTTTTGTGAGAATTGAATGCAAAAAAACTTAATAAACTATTGATATAAAGGGGTAGGTATAGCTCTGGAACAGAGTAAGCCCTCAGTTAATGTCTGCTTGACAGCAATATCCTGGGGCGGAACCCACGCCCATTTAGTTCAGCCCCCGTCTCCAGCTCCTTCTGTGTAATAAGTGCTCAGCAAATATGAAATGTGGGTTGAATAAATAAATAAATGCATAGTGGACGTAATGGGAAAAGCATTAGAAGGACCTCAGGCCAGGAGGCTGAGATCTAATATCAGTACTATTAGGAGGTTTAATGTTAAAATTAAGAAAAGCCTCAAGGAAAACTTTCAAACTTTGCTTTCTACCCCATTTAGCACAAGGGAGCATTTGAATGTTTTAAATGGTTCTCATCTGCATAATGGATTTTCTTTGGCTTCCCTCCTAAATACACACACACACACACACACACACACACACGCATGCACACACACACAAACACACTCATGCTCACACATACACATGAGTTGGGGGTACCTCTGAAAACAACCTGCCTCCAGGCCTTGGGCTTAGCTACAGCCCTCTACAAGCGGGGGTTTGTGTAGGCTGGGGAGGAGAAACACAATATGGTTTCCTCTAGCTGGCATGCATATCTAGAATTTAGGATTATCGAGGTCTGAGGCTTGGAATAAGTCACCTGAGAATTGTGTCTTCCGGGTAAGGTTCTCTCCAGAGTCCTAGACTGCCCTGCATTCCTTCCACCAGTTTGAATATGGGTAGTTCAAGGCAGTGCTTTCTTGCAATGGGGAAAGAAAAAGCACCCCAAAGGCAGTTCAGAAGTGAATATGCTCTGGGCTTTGAGAAGGTCTCGCTTTGAGAAGGAGCTGAGCGTGCCCTGCTTGACTCCAGGGGCTGGCTGGAGGGTGCCTTTTAGTTCATGCCTGGGGTTCCTCCTGCCCATGGTAGGGAAAAATAAACTTTATATTAACTAAATTAATATCGTTAATTTTTGGTTAACTGTATTACTTCAGGTCCCTGGGGGCTACCTGCCAGGAATGGGAGGTTATCTGAATGGACAGGTACACACAGAAGCTTCAGGGTTCAGAGGAGGTAAATGTGCATTTTCAGACCTAAGGCTGAGATTTAAGTGCTCGGTAGAAATTGCTTTTGATCCTGGGCTCCTCTGAAAGGTTTTGGAGCCTAACTAATTCCATACAGGGATCTTATCCATGCAATCTCAGCTGCTTTATCTGTAAAAATGGTGAAAATATTTTTCTCCCAGAGTGGTTGTGGAGGTGAAACAAGGTGTATATGGAATTGCTTAAATGAGCAAATAAAAATCTGGGGGAAACTGGGAAACAGATACCAGAATTGCTTAAACTGGTGTCTTAATGTGTTAATTTAAAAAAGTTCTCTACTTACACCAAAACAAAATTTCTACTTGACAATTTTGCGAGTTCATTTGAAGTCACTGAACTTAACTGGATGAACAGAACTCCATTCTGTAAAATGTTCTGAGATTTATACTTTTTGCATTTCAGATGTGCCCTTTCTGATGTTTGAGTTAGGGAATCTCACTGCATAAAAAACAGTCTAAAAAACCCACATTGTATTCACCTGTCTTTTGCTATTGACCTAGCACTGACTGACTGCAGCTAGTGACAGTCTCGGAAAGCCAGTGTAAAATTAAATGCCGTCTTCTAGGGCTGTTTCAATACTTTGCCATGGCCTATGGCTAGAAGTTTAATTCAAGGCTTCCCTAGAGCTGAAGCCCAGGTGGTTTAGCCACAAGGCCTGGAAAGCAGGAAGACTGTTGCCTGGCAACCAGAAACATCTGGAAACATCCAGTTCACTTTCTGTTTCGTGTTCACAGTCCTCTTGATATTCCAATACTCACAGCAGATGTTAAGCCTCCTGTTTGAATTTTAAAGGCATGAAACAGTAGTGAAAAGTGGAGACAACGTTTTCATTTGCAGACTAACAAATTGGCTTCAGCTCCAAGTCTCTGGGAATTTGCAAAGACTCATTTTCTTCATGTTGATTTTCTCTTCTTCTTCCCCTAAATAGAACTAGTACACTGCTATTTTTTCCTCCCTTAACTCATAAGAGGAGGTAAGCTTCTCATAAACCAGAAATGCTTGCTGGGAATGTTGATAAAGAAGGTAAAGGCAGAAGGAGACTTTAGAGTATCATTTATTCATTTGCTCATTCATTCATTTGTTCTCTCACTCTCCCATGGTAAATTAACAAATGCATGCTGTACTGTCTAGTAATTAAGAGTCAGAAATCAGATACTCTTAAGTTCAAATCTATCTGTCTGAGTGACCACATTTGAGGTTATTTAGCCTTTTACTAAGCTTCAATATCCTCTTCGTAAGAGGAATAATAATAGGAACTGTTATAGGGCTTTTCGGGTGAGAATTAAGTGAAATAAGGCAGGTAAAGGGATCAGCACAGCTCATGGTGGAGAGGGAGCGCGCGGTCAGTCGTCGGTGATGCTGCTGCTGCTCTGTGATTTCTGTTGGCAAAGTCCCACTCTAGCCCACACGGTGATATGAAGGTTTCTACAACTTCATGGAACAGAGTTTAAGCTCTGCCATCAGACTACCTGTGTAGGTTTAAGCAAGTTTTATGAACCGTCAGTGCCTCGGGTTCCCAGGTGTAAAATGAGGTAAACAACAGCATTTCTCAACAGGTGTTGAGAGAATTAAATGAGAGAATGCTTTTTCACAGTGTAGCCCAGTGCCAGGCGGAGAGGGCCAGTGCTTCATGGGTTGGCCCCCAGCACCGCTGCTATGTGGTTCAGAGAGGAGTGAATCACAGTCCCTGCTCTGGAGCAGCTGTGTGAGGGGCATATACGTCCACTGAGGCACACTTAAGAACGATTACCTGGAAGGGGCCGGGTGTGAATATGGAGCTACAAATAGACGCCTCAGTAAGTCGTGTCCTCCTAAGGCGGCCACTCCAGCTGTGCTTCTCTTAGAAACTTCGGCAAGTTAACATGTAAAAGAGTTCATCTGAGCAGACAGCAATTCATGAATCCGGCAGCTCCACACTGGGTGGTTTAGGGCTCTGCCCCAGAGGCACCAAGGGAAGGGCTTACAGGACGGGCGTGGAAGCAGGGCAGATACCTCACTGGGCTGGTGAAGTCTGAGCAGCGGCCTGACCGGGGCTGTGCCTGTGGGAAGTCCAAGACAACGTAGCTAGCGGGAAGTTGGCCTCCTGTGATTGGCTGAGCTGAAGTTTTGTTTTCTTTTAAATTACCCCTTACAGGAAAGGAATCTGAGCTAGGTTTCCATTTGCTTAGGTAGGAACCCAGGGTGCGAGGGTCGCCTCCGTCCAGCGGCTCCCGTGTGGTGATTTTAACAGCCTTCACTCTTGGCTGCACATTGGCACCACCTTTGAAAATGACTGAGGCCTGGGTTCCCCTCCCAGAGGCTCTGAGAATTGGCACGAGGCGTCACCTGGGCATCAGCATTTTTTAAAGCTCTCAGATGATTTTAATGGACAGCCAAGTGCAGAATTACTGTGAGGTAATCACCACTTGATACTGCTCACCTTTTCTGCAAAATTGGCAGAGGTATCTGAGAGGCGTTGTGAGGTTCTTGTCCTTGTTCTTCTGCCCCTGCCCGGAGCACGGCATTTCAGATACCAACTGCAACGGCAGCAATACTTTGGGTTTTTCTGAGCAGCAGTGCTGGCCTGCAAACACTGACAGTCACTGCTCTCATTTATTTAGAATATTTTATCTCATTTAACTATCCCAACAACTCTGAAAGCTACTGCTCTCTTCTTTACACAGATGAGAAAACTAATGATAAAAATATTTAATTACTTTCCCCAATGGCTCACAGCTGGTGAGTAGCAGGTGTCTCCGCTCCACTCAACTCAGCTAAAAGCTCACACCAGAGGCCCTGAAATTCGACCTTGAAAACTAGCATCGGTCCCGCTCATCTCCCTGAGGCGTTTCTCCTTCCGACCCCACTGGCGAATGGAAGGGACGAAGCATTCTTTCTGCGGCTCCTCTGATGGCTGTGCTTTGTGGGGACGTGGTAAGTCAGTCAAGCTAACTGTGGAGCTTCCTCGGTAGAGGAGTCTGGTGTTTTCCTGGAGGCACAGAAATGTTGGCGTGACTGTAACGTGAACTTGCAAACACTGGGGGTTCGGGAAGATGCGGAGGGCGGGCTACGTTAGAGCTGGGCAGAGTCTGGGGTGCAGAGACAGCTGTTCTTCATCACCAGGGTAAAGCTGGGCCCTGGCAGCGGGACCACAAACTGGAAAGCATGACCTCCTCCTCCTCAGGAAGCTCCTGGGGGCTCAGTGGTGCTGGTTTGGTTTGAGAGTTGAAAGTTAGGAGTTTGGAAAAGGGTACCAGGCCAGACGCTGTGCCTGGTGAGGTTCCGTGCGCGCCCATTTGGAAATAGTGTGGACCTTCTAAATGCTCCAGATGTGGGTGTTTCTGCACAAAGAACAGACGGTGAGGGCTGCTAATGTCACCTTACCTTTGCAAAGGGCATGCAATTGCAAAAAGGAACGTCAGCTGTCGTGTGGGGAGGCCCTCCCTGGGCCCGGTGTTTTGCATACATTATCTCATTTAATTATGAAATTCCTATGAGCTTAGGATTATCATGACCTTGCTACAAATAGAAACACTGAATCTCCAAGAGTAAGGATTCTGTGGACGATCAGGCAGCTGGCAATTTGAGAAGTAGGAGAATAAATGCCTCTGCCTCTGGTTGCTGACACCGAAGGCAGGAGACGTGGGCTGTCAGGGCGTGTCCTGGAGCGGCTCTCCACGTCCAGCCTCGGGCACCTGGCTGGCCTCTGGCAGGCCTCCCCCTTCCCGCGCGTTTCAAGGTGCGTCTCGGTGTGGCCTGTGGCTGGCAGGAGCAGGCGCTTCACAGAATGAAGGCTGAAGTGCGTCTCCTCTTCTACATTTGTGCCTTTCCTCTGCTTCTGTGTCTGTTTTTCTATGTGATTCCTTCGGCGGAAGGAGATGGGGTTTTATTTCTTCTACCACTGACTCCAGGTACTTGACATTCTGCTTCCTGCAGGAGATGCTTTGACTGATTTTGGTATTTCCTTTTAACTATGATTATTTCAGATATGCTGAATATAAATTACAGTTCAAAAGCACAGGGATGAATAACAATGATTTTTTAAAGTTTTGTTGGCAAAGAAAAGACTATTACAGAAAACTATAAAAAGCATTCTTTTTTTAAGTCTTTCCGAAAATACAAGCATCATAACCCTTTTGGAGTGTGTATGTATCTGGAACTTATTTTAAGCCTCCTTTCCTGTGTGATTAAGCTCGAATTTGAACAACATTTCTGTAATTCTTAAATTTATGAAAATAAAAGCTACTTTCTCATTTACATGACTTGAAGGTAGACAATGAAACGGTATCTGTAATTTGTTTGGCCTGCCGGATGACCTCAGACAAGTGAGAATATTATCTCTTACCCCAAGAAGCTGCCGTACGGTGGCAGCACGGCTTCACAGGCCTGAGCTTCATTCCCTTCTTTGCTGCTTGGACAAGAAGTGACCACCTAGAAAATTGTCCAAGGAGTCACCCCTCCATCGATGCGGTTCAGGGGCCCAGAATACGCCTCTGCTCAAAAGCCTGAGGTGAAGCTACCATCAAGCTGTGTGGGGACGTAGTCAGTGGCAGGTTCCCAGTTTGTGACTGGTGTAGGCCACCAGCTTGAGGATCGGGGCTGGAGCGTGAGAGCGGAGCCGGGCATTCTGGGCTTTTGGCTTAGAGAACCCTAGAAAGGAGCTCGCAGGAGAGCTGGTGCTAGGTGGGACCTGGGTCTGAAGAGGAGGAAAGGGTGACAGCGGCGGGAGAAGTAGAGACGCCTGTGAACATTTCATCTCACAGGAGTCAGGTGGTTGGAAAATGCCCTGGCCATTCAAATGCATTTATTCCTAGCAGTTAAGGAGTCGGCCTGGGATGAGCCCGATGCCGGCCAGGTGGGCTTCAGTCCCAGCTCTCTCATTACTGGTGCTGAGTTTGACGAAGCCGGTTAACCTCTTGAGTCTCAGGCTCTTACGTTGTAGAAGAGGAAGTGAGGTGATTTCTTTCTTGTTCTCCCTTCCAACAAGGTATCTTTAAAATCAGGTTTCCATCTTTGTGAAGGGAAGATACTTGTCTAGAGAAGCACTGACGAAGAAAATGGTATTGCAGTGATAGGAATACCGTATAACACGTGCTGACAAATGCAGGAGCCACTAGCCCATGTGGCAATTGAACCCTTGAACTATGGCTAGTGAGACAGGAATATGGAGTTCTTAATTTTGTCAGATTTAATTAATTTAGCCTTGTTTGGCTAATGACTACCATATCTAGACAGGTATCTAGGTCTAAATAAATTGGAAACACATAGTATGCTTCCAAGTTTGGAATGTATGCAGGGGTGATACCTAGAATGTTTTACAGCCAGCAAATGTAGAGGGAAGAGACTATCGCATTTGTTGACCTCTCTGCCTGGGAGCTGCCACAATGAGTTTGAACGATCAGAAAACGTTTGTTTGGGAGTGGGATTCACAGAGCAAATCAAACATAGGGCATGTCAGTTTTTAGTGGCACCTGAACCTTGGTTGTTTTCCCGGGAAGATGGAGATTTTAAACAAAATTAAACATAAAAAGACTGTCGACTACTAATGCCGTATCTTCAAATGCCAGCATTATAAAGTGGAATGATTCCTTTCTCCAAGTCCTGATGTTGATTGGTCTATAAACAAAACCATTTCCTTTATTGCTTAAGAAATCCACCATAGACCTGACTCCTGAATTTCCTCTGGACTTAAAACTCTGGGAATCGTGTCACTTTATGCCATCACATAAACCACTTTATTCCTCACTCTAATGCCTTGTAATAAATGTGTGAAGTTACTCACAGATGAATTCCTTTTGATTACTCGCCATTTAGAAAGAGATTGGGTCTACAGCAAGCAGTGCCCCACACAGAAGGCGAAGATAAACACACCCGTGGAATAGAGACATGATGACATAAACACAGCCTGTGGAGAACGTTCACACATTCATGTGACTCTCAAAGCTTTAATGACTCATTTATGCTATATATATTTTCCCATAATTTTGACCCAGCATTAACTGCGTACCATTAGCTAAAGAATAAGTTTTTCTTAGCTGTGATTAAAACCCTTGGATGCTTCATCAATTCCAACATGAAGAATGAACATGAAGAGCTACATTTTTGTGTGTGGGGCACCTGAATGGAACTTACCAGGGTCTCCATAGCATCGCCTGACTGAAGTGACCAGCAGGAGGCCAGAGGAGTCCAAATGGAGAACTAAATATCTTCCTCTTCCTTTATTTCCTTTTTTGCAGCCACCTCCTGTTTTTCTAAAAGCCTCAGGAATAATGGAATGGTGGAAAGCATGTAGGCAAATCCCAACTCCAAAAATATTCCAGTTCTGTGGCCCTGCACTCAACCTCTTTCTCACCCGCAAAATGAGTCTATGCGTACCTGAGAGAGATAAGAATGTATACACCAACCCAAATGCCCATCGATGACAGACTGGACAGGGAAAGCGTGGCACATATACACCATGGAGTATTATGCAGCCATAAAAAATGATGAGTTTGTGTCCTTTGTAGGGACATAGATGAACCTGGAACCCATCCTTCTCAGCAAACTGACACAAGAACAGAAAATCAAACACCGCATGTTCTCAGTCATAGGCAGGTGTTGAACAATAAGAACACATGGACACAGGGAGGGGAGCATCACACACTGGGGTCTGTTGGGGTGGGGGGAAATAGGGGAGGGACGGTGGGAGGGAGGGTGGGGAGGGATAACATAGGGAGAAATGTCAGGTATAGATGTTGGGGGGGATGGAGGCAGCAAATCACCTTGCCATGAATGTACCTATGCAACAGTCCTGCATGATCTGCACATGTACTCCAGAGTCTAAAGTGCAATAAAAATGTATTCAGCACCCGGCAAATGGGAGCCCCTGCAGAGGCGGCTGTCATTGCCACCGTCTTTCTCTTTTGTGTTTGTTTACTGTTCCTCTTTCCCTTTTTGTTTTCCCTTTTTTTTCCTGTTAATACTGATCACCCCTTAGTACTTTTCTTGACTATCTTAACACTAAGGGAACAAGGCTGTCTGCACGGTTAACCCACTAACTAGTCTTCATCCTTCTCATCCTGTCTCCCAGTCTGTCCTTGGCCTGCAGATACATCCAGCAAGCCCATTACTACATACGTAATGATGAAGTGCAGGAAGCAGGTAGCTTAGAGCTACGTAAGCAGAGTGAAGGAAAAGGTGGCGAAGAGCTCACTCAGCCCCAGGCACTGGGACCAGATGCTTTTAGCAAGGAAGACGGTCTGGTGTGTCTGCTCTGACCCCACACACAGATTTGACAGCAATGCTCTCAGGCTCGGCTCAGAGCCCTTGATTAACGGTTTTTAGCACTGATTTTTGTCTGGATGTGAATGCTATTGGAGTTTTAGAAAACCATTAGGTGAAATTTATTTTTGCTTGAAAAGTCTACGTAGAATGTGAGTGGCATGAATTCAGTTTAGGTAAAAGGTGTCACAGTAAAATCCTGGAAGGGAGGACCTACGGCTCTTGTGATACAGCTCAGGGGGCTCAGTTTCACACTCAAACAGGCAAATTCTCTCCATCACTTTAAAAGTCTGTTTGAAGAGTAGTTTAAAGCATCTGCGATTTCTTGTTGGTTTTTTTTTTTTTTTTAACACTACTCATCAAGAAGATATTGGTGGTTGGGAATGAGTTTGTGGGAAAAAGTAATGAGCTCTTGTTTCTAAGTCTTGAGTAATATATGCTGCAAATATCTTCTCAGATCTCTTCCTAAATCTCAGTTATGTTAAGCGTGGAAGAATATGTAGAATTCTTATTTTGTGTAAGGAAAAGGCCACTGATGACACACGGCATGTCTCCTCACCTTGTTGGGCTTTTGAGAAAGAGGGGCCTTGGCGTAGCCCAACGTGACTATATGGCCTGACAGTCCTTTCACCGAATCTAAGTTCCAGAGGTCCAGGGATTTAATTTACCTTCCTGGGTAGGGATGGGAAGCTGTAAGAGAGCTTGTGCATATATTTCCAAAATATGTGTACTTTATTAAGGCTTTAGGCTGAAAATGGAATTTTAAAGAAATCCTGTAAGTGTTTTAGACAGTGAAGTGGAATTGTTTAGCTGACAGATTAAGTTCTGAATTGGTTGTGAGAAGATCTGGTCTTTCTAGCTCGTTTAGTGTCCATAAGCAACTAACGTGGGTATTAATGTTTGCATTGTAAAATTAACGTCATTATATCTGCAAAGAATTACTTTGAAAATGAAAAGAGGCACAGCGAGTGTCTTCTGTGGGCTTGAGTCAAGAGCTCCCAGTCGTCTGGGTAATACTGGGTTGGATGGATGCCCAAACCTGCTGGGAAAGACCAGAATCTTCCGGCCTTCAGAGGAAGGGCGCCGACCCTGCCCGGGTTACTGCATACTGGGACCCAACTTTGAACCACAGCAGCTCCGGGGGAGTGGGTGCATTGCATTGGCAAGGAACAGCTCTTTCCTGCCACAGGCCCCTGGAACCCTGGCAGGAGGGGAACCCTCGACCGCCCCATGACACTTGAGGTGGCAGCAAGGGCTGCCGAGAGAAATGGTGGGGTGGCAAGCCAGCGGACGTGGGGCCCAGGGGGTTTGGTGCAGGGGCGTCTGCAGTGGAGCGTGGCCAGGGACGGCCACCCCCTAGGCCCGAATTGCTCTCGTAGGAGACTTTAGCTCTAGGGGAACTGTCAGTTCTGATCTCCACAGGGTGGTCTTGCACATCAGACAGGCCTGGGCTGACCTGAGCACTGCTTGGTCTCCTGGCCTCTCCCAGGGCCTTGGCCTGGCTACGCCTGTTTACGCTCAGTCTTGGGTGCTCTGGGGCCCACGTCGCAGCTTCTGCACGGGCAGACCTTTCCTGACTGGTGGACGCTCCAGTGAGCTGGTGCTGTGGCCTCACACCAGCACGGAGGCTGCCTCCCACACTGCAGCTTCCCCCAAGCCCACATCGGTTCCCCACATCACTTTGCTAGCGTGGGTATGCGTGGGTGGGTTTTGCTTTTCTTTGCCCATCAGGATGCAAGAGTGCAGCCCACTCCCCTTCACTCAGCAACCACCATTGCAGAGGGAGCCTTGGCCGGCACAGAGCCAGCAAGCCCACCCCCAGCAGAGCCCTGCTTTTGCACTAACACCGTGCAGACAACCATAGGTCCTTCCATGCTCTGCACCACCCTGCTTGCAGGGCATGGAGAGGCACCCAGGCCTGTGCTGGTCAGCACCCTGGTCAGCACCCTGTCCCCGACCAGCGGCACTTCTGGTGCAACAGCACACACAGGCTCCAGCAGGGCCTTCTGGACCTCCTGGTTGCATTGCCCCCACCACTGTGGCAGATGGCCGCAGGGAGGCAGGCACCCCCACATCTGCGAGCACCCTGCTGCAGCTGCTGCCCCTCGGCTCTCCCAGCACAGTGGACTCCAAACCTCGGAGAGCCCAACACAAGTCCCCCAGACTTAGAGCATGCTGTCTAGCAGTGGGAAGCTGAGCATTGGCCCCTAAAATCTCCCAGAAAGTAAGTCAGCTGAATCCATCTTATACCACAATCAGATCTTCAAGGTCATCAAATAGAATGAAGGAAAAAAAATTCAAAGGTCAGGTAGATAAGCCCACAAAGATGAGAACAAATCAGCACAAGAACTCTGAAAAATCAAAAAGGCAGAGTACTTTCTTTCCTCCAAATAGCTGCGTCACTGCTTTGGCAAGGGTTACGAACTGAGTCAAGTTCTGAAATGACAGAAAATGAATTCAGAATATAGATAGGAATGAAATTCATTGAGCTGCAGGAGGATGTTGAAACCCAATGCAAGGAAGTTAAAGTTATGATAAAACAATGCAGGAATTCACAGACAAAATAGCTAGTATAGATAAGAATGTAACTGCCCAGATAGAGCTGAAAAATACAAGCATTTTGTAATGTAATCCTAAGCATTAATAGCAGAATAGACCAAGTGCAGGAAAGACTCTCAGCATGAAGACTGGCTTTCTGAAATAAGACAGGAATATAAATTGTTCTGTCATAAAGACACATGCACACATATGTTCGTTGCAGCACTGTTTACAATAGCAAAGGCAAGGAATCCGTCTAAATGCCCATCAATGATGGACTGGATAAAGAAAATGTGGTACATATACACCAAGGAATGCAATGCAGCCACAAAAAGAGCAAGGTCATATCCTTTGCAGGGGCATGGATGGAGCTGGAGGCCATTATCCTTAGCAAACTAACACAGGGACAGGAAACCAAATACCACATGTTCTTATTAAGTGGAAGCTAAATAATGACAACACATGGGCACCTAGAGGGGAGCAACACACACTGAGGCCTGTTAGAGGTTGGAGTGTGGGAGGAAGGAGAATATCGGGAAAGATAACTAATGGGTACTGGGCTTAAAACCCGAGTAATCAAATAAGAAATGTCCATGACACAATGTTTTTTTAAAAAAATTAAAAGGCCAGGTCTGGTGGCTCACACCGGTAATCCCAGGACTTTGAGAGGCTGATGCAGGCAGATCACTTGAGGTCAGGAGTTGAAGACCAGCCTGGCCAACATGGTGAAACCCCATCCCGATAAAAACACAAAAACAAAACAAAATGTGGTGGGGCATTGTGTGTACATCTGTAGTCCCAGCTACTCAGGAGGCTGAGGTGCGAGAATCACTTGAACCCTGGAGGCAGAGGTTGTAGTAAGTTGAGTTTACACCACTGCACTCCAGTATGGCAGACAGAGTGAGACCCCCGTCTCCAAAAATTAAAAAAAAAATAAATGAAAGATTATAAACAGAAAAATACTTTGCAAACTCAAAGGCCTTAATTGACCTATAGATCTGTAGATCACTTGAGTCACTTTCCAGGCATATTTTAAAGACGAGTCCTTAGATTGCCTGCCAAAGCGTTTGAAGCAGATGACGTCTAAGCTTCATTCCCGCCTTGAGTCCACCATAGGATGATTGAATGTCTGAGTGAACTATCCGAAGTGCTGAATCTGAGCACATTGATTTATAAAGGGAAATCATATTTTATGTGAGTGGTTTGTGATTAACGACTTTGCATGAGACATAACTTAAACAATCCAAGGCTAATTTTTGCAAAGTAATAAGCGTGAAGAAGAAGAGTGTGTGTCAGAGGACACAAATCTACGTCCATCGTCACGGCTCTTCCCTCACCCTTCCCTCTTTCTCTTCCTTCTTCCTTCTCATTCTCCTCCTCTTCCTTCAATGATGCTTTTATATATTTAGATGCAAAATGATTTATTATTAAAAACATTTCTCTCCTAAATCAGCAGCTCATTCTTTCATGGCAGATATCCAGTCTTCTTTCAAGTGTTTTAGCATATCTAGTGTTTGTCCCAAACTTGTCATTTTTGGACAAGCACTGTGATTTAAAACTTTATTTTAAAATTTATTTGATTAGAAACTTTATTATAGTATATTAAAAGGCTACATATATTCATAATAGTAAGCATCACACTAACAGCCAAATGGTCACCAGAATTCTCTGCCAAAGTTCTGATACATACAGTGATAAGATTCATGTGATTCTGGCAAAGGATAAGTTATTTTTGCCAGACAGCGTAATACAGTTCATAATTCACTTAGCTCTCTACCTCAGAAATAATGTTTCTTGATTTTTAAAAACACAGATTTTTATTGCATAAACTTTTGTGTATACAGTGATTTTATTAATATTTTTATATCACACTATTTCAAATTTACACAATCTAAATTTGCATAAAATGTCCGTTACACTACCCTTTAAGGTCTTTCTCCCTTCGTTTGGCTGGAGAGGAAGACACAGGTGGTGTGTTCCCTTTGCCTTTGGTAAGTTTCCACAGCAACACACATCGTTTCAGTGGAGATGTCGTGGAGTAGGGCGTGACCACGTGACTGGAGTGAGAAGACCCAAGTTCAAGGCACGGTTCTATGATGCTCTCACTCAGTCCTACCCATGCGAGGCCCGGGTTTTCCTTTCCAGACAAAGGAAGGGAGAATGGTATTTCCCCCGAGTATTTGGGTATTAAATCAGATCGTTTGGATGTCTTTCTCCTATAATTTCTAAGGTGCTATACAATCGCAAGGTAGTTATAATGACTAACACCCTTTTTAACACTGCACAAAGCTCCATAAAATGAGATAAAAATATGGTCTTAAAAGTCCAGGGTTATAAAGATGTTCGTCATTATTGAGTCAATGTACATTTATTTTTAACTACCATTTTTTGAGGAGAGAATGGCACAAATTCACTATAACAATAGAAATTTACATTATAATACACAACAGTGTTTTCCTTAGACTCTTAAGATTTTCTGAATGTTACTTGGTTTAAAATTTTATAATAAATAGCAATTTCTCTGAAGAAGGATTTGACTTAAGCCAAAACTCTATTTCTTAGTTTTTATTTCTACAGAGTATTTTTTATGTATAAATACTTACAGAAACATTTCTTTTCAAATAAAAATACTGATAACAAAGTTGGCAAATATTGATGTTCAAATTATTTGATGGAAATATGAAGAGTTTACCACCTTAAGTCTCTTTCCTTGTCTCATGTTCAGTAACTTTCTTTTGGCCCTCCCACAAAAATTAAAGCCTATGCAAATATAAATAAATACGAAGTCCACAAAAACTTTAAATTTGAGTTAGAAACTCACTGGCTAAAAAATCAAACATTAGAAATTCTATCTTTAGGGTTTTCTTCTGTTTGTTCTTCCTTTCATTTTTCCTGAAATTGCAGATTGGACAAAACCATTTCGGGCGTCTGGGGTATGTGTCTTCTAGGTACAGTGGAGCAGGTGATGAGCAAAAAGGCTTTGTTATGGAGTCTGCGGATTAAAGCTAGTATATTTATTTGTTTATGTGCTGCACAATTTCTATTGGTCTTTTCCCATTATAAATTCATCATTATATTTGTTTATTAAAAGGTAGCTATTTATTGTGCCCTCATTTAGTTTAGAATCTGAGGTATCATAAATCAATAATATGTGATGACAAATTTTACAAAGTTGTCAGAAAAATATGACCACATACTTGAATTTTTAAAATTCAGGCTACAATTGCTATTACTAGCTTCATTTTTTCTAGTGATGAAGTGGTAAAATTTGCCATAATTAAACCTCAATTATTGTCCTATAAAATATTTTTCACCGGAGCACTCAGAATCTCATTAGTTTCTTTATCTTTTCAAATCATCTAGTTCCGAAAATTCTTACTTGAAATGCAAAAGCAAAAGAGAGGGTTGTCAGTAACCCACTTCATCCTTGACTCTCGATTTTCCCACCCTAAACCTAATCTCTTTCCCCCTCCCATCTTTCATTAATAATTTCAGGAATATTACCCAAACTTTAATTGATTGAGTTACCTTAGCAACAGTGGACCCAGGGTTTCTGGTAAGAAAATTTCCGTTTTGTTAGGCAAAGATATTTTTCCTTTGAATGGCATTCATTTGTAGTTTCATGTTTAGGAAGAAAGCCTATTAAAAAACATGTAGCTTGCAGAAATCTTTCGTTTCCAAGGAGCTTTGAATTTTTCCCTTTCTTTTTCTTCACTCAATGTTTAAAGGTATTTTCCAAGAAGAAGAAGAAAAAAATGAAACTACTAAAAGTGTCAGAGTGTTTTCCTAGCAGTTTTCTGTGGCCACTCATGAACAAAAGCATCAGTGATAAAAATAAATAATAAAACCCTAGGTTCTGTGTTCAAACTTTACTTTAAACGCCTGGTCACCCCCACAGTCTGAAACTCTCTTCCGCCCTGCCGTGCTGTCTGCTTATTCTGCAGCTTTATTCCCTTGGTTCCTCAGCGTTATGTTGACTCCCAGAAGCAGCAGGACACTTCGGCATTTGACTGGGTTTGTTTTTCTCGTGCGGCAATGTAGAAACTCCAGACCCATAGGTACACTGAAGCATATCACAGAAAGTAGGACGAGACTCAATGAGGAAACGTTTGGATATAAACACTCATCTTCCTTTTATCAGGGTAGGAACCAAAAATCTGATCTGACTTTGTGACTTGTTCATGCAGTTTATTCCAGTCATGTGAAAGTAAATCGGGGCAGCCCTTTTTTAGGGCACTGCCTTTATTT
Source organism: Sapajus apella (assembly GCF_009761245.1). NCBI lineage: Eukaryota > Metazoa > Chordata > Mammalia > Primates > Cebidae > Sapajus > Sapajus apella. The sequence goes on from NW_022436978.1 coordinate 22,378,374, forward strand.
TGGAAAATGTCATGGATTCCTCACTTCCCATCTCTAAGAGCGTCCTCACATGGATTCCTCGATGGACATGCAGAATGCCCTTCTTATTCTCACCCACCCCTGTTAGGCCACTTTGTCCTTGGGTGGTGTTTGTTTTTCTAAATGGAACATGCTCAAGAGAATTTCCCATCCGTCTAAACCTATCCATAGATTCAATAGAGAGATACTTGCTGATTTGCTTTCACGGTTAAAAATATAGATAAAAGCTGTCTGGACTTCTTGCCAGTAGAAATTCACAATCTACAGTTAGTTGGAACATGATTTGTTCTTCTAAACGTAAGGTTTCCTGAATTAATGGAGACAGTATGTCCAGTTAGCACTCTCTGATTCATCAGGGAGCCTCCTTGGTAACTACGTCTTCCTCTTTGGTTATTTGGGTGTTGGGAAAGATTTTTATACTATAAATGAACTAACTAAAAGTTGTACACCATATACAGACATGGACTTAGGCACATACATACACAAATAGGTGTTACTGGATGGGGTTTAGGACATGCTAACCCCAAATATGACACCTTGGAATTTGAGAAAACAGCAAAGGCAGGAAGGTCACTCTCACCTTCCCTCTTCCTCTCGTGAAGGAGGTAATAAAACTTAGGAAGAATTTTTCTGGTGGGAGGCAGGTTATAAGACCCTCATTTAAGAGGTGCCCTCCCTATGCTCAGAAGAAAAGCACTTCTTTATCTCTAAAGACATAGGCCACACAGAGAAACCGGAATAAACAGGTCTTACTAAACTCCTTCCAGTTTATTACCATTAGATCACTTTAAAAAATTAAATCGTATTTCTTCATGACTGCCAACTTCATCACCAAACCTCCTATGGAAAATGTACTGGTTTATCCATTTCTTTGGGTCTTTATTTCTTTATGAAGTGTACCATGCCATGTAAAACTTGTGTTAAATAAATGTGTATGCTCTTCTCTTGTTAATCTGTCTTTTGCTATAGGGGCCTCAGCTGTGAATGTAGAATGGATGAGAAAAACATATTTCTCATCCCATCCATACTAAAAAGTGGGTTTGCTACTGGCAAAAGTATGGGACCATCAAGGGCTATTCATTTTCTCTCTCTCTCTCTCTCTCTCTCTCTCTCTCTGTCTCTCTCTCTCTCTCACACACACACACACACAATGAAGTAAGTTATGAAGGAATACTAGAGTTTCCAAAAAGTATTTCATAATGATTTTATGAGAACGTGGTTTGTGGTAGTCAGTACTTTTTCATGAAGCTTGGAGGACTTTTTACTTTGACTAACCAGAATTTGGAACTTAGGTGCCACTTATCTCTCTTAGCTGGTCATGGTGTTTTTGAGACGGAGTTTCGCTCGTTACCCAGGCTGGAGTGCAATGGCGTGATCTTGGCTCACTGTAACCTCCACCTCCTGGGTTCAGGCAATTCTCCTGCCTCAGCCTCCTGAGTAGCTGGGATTACAGGCACGTGCCACCATGCCCAGCTAATTTTTTTGTATTTTTAGTAGAGACGGGGTTTCACCATGTTGACCAGGATGGTCTTGATCTCTTGACCTCGTGATCCACCCGCCTCGGCCTCCCAAAGTGCTGGGATTACAGGCATGAGCCACTGAGCTCAGCCCACTTATCTTTATTTTTAAAAAGTAAAGGATAACTTACTTAGAATTAACTGACGCCGTAGATATTTTACTGAATTTTCTTCTTCTGGTTTCTACCTATCGATGCTTAGTCCTTCAGAGTGATACTGTTTCAAGAGAAAGCACTTGCTAGACTGTGGGAACATGATAGATTAACTTCATGGTGAGGAGATAACTGCTCACGCTTGGAGTTAATATTTCCCTAACAAAACGCTTCCCATGTGCATAGCCCTTCAAGGCAATAGAGTGATGTTATGTAAACACAAGGTGACTAAAGTATTAAATATTAACTTCTAAATATAAACATGGAACCAGTGTTGATGTGGCTGGTGGATTTGGCAAGAATAAGCAATGGCCACCTTGGTCTCTTTGGATGGCAGTGGCACCCACAGGCCAACATGAACTTATAACCACGTGCCTTAATGTTACAAGACAACAGGAACCTCAAGGCATCTACGAAAGATCTTATCAAAGAGCAAAGATGCGATCAAAAGCATTCTCAAGGGTGGATCCCTTGGACTGAACTAGAGTATTATTATTGACAATTATGGCCTATTGCAGAGCTAAAATATTGATAACTACTGGTCCCAGCCCCACCTTCACTCCTGTTTATCAAGGAAAGCTCACGGCAGGGCCGAGGCGTGAGCACAAAGCCAAGTCCGCCTCCCTTCAGAGTCCTTGCTTGTCACCAGGCCAGTTTTACCTTGGGATTGGGAAACCTCTCCTCTCAGTTCTGTCTCCCACCCGTTAGGTCCACATGGCCCCAGAGCTGCCCAGCACTCAGAGTATTGGAGGAAGGAGGGAGGGCCTTCCAAACAGGTAAAAGACACATGCATTGAGGTAAGAAAGGGAAATTTTCACAGATGAGTGCTTTTAAAACAAATTTTACTGTGTATGTTTAAGGTATACAACGTGGTGTTATGGGATATATGGAAATAGTCAAAAGGTTGCTGTAATGAAGCAAAGTAACATATCCATTACCTTAAATAATTACCCATTTTTTTGTTTTTGTTTTTGTGGCAAAGCAGCTAAAGTCTACTCATTTGGCACGAATCGCCTACACAGGACGATTGTGTCACCTCTAGTTGTGCGTTAGATGCCTGGACCCGTTCATCCTGCACGTGTGCTGTTTTGTAAACTCCGGTCTACACCTCCCCATTTCCTCTGCCACCCCCACCCTGGAAACCACTGCTTTGCCCTCTATCTCTATGTATTCCAGATTTTAAAGATTCCACATATAAGTGCAGCTATGCAACTTTTTCTCTGTTTGGCTAATTTCACTTAGCATAATTTTCTCAAGACTTATCCATGTTGTGGCAAATGCCAATATCTCATTTTTCAGGGATCAATAACTTTTCGTTGTATTTGTAGAGCGGTTTCTTCACCATTCACTCGGTGATGGACACTTAGGCTGTGTCCACATCCTGGCTACTGTGAACAGTGCAGCAGTGAGCATGTGAGAGCAGGTGTGAAGTGGGGACTTCCCGTCCTCTGGGCTGTCCCCATAAGTAAAGCGATGAATATCTCCACCTGTCATTTCCTCTGGGTATTTGACCAGAAGACCGGTTGCTGGATCATGGGGCGGTTCTGTTTTTGTTTCTTTAGGAACCTCCACACTGTTCTCCAACATGGCTGCACCAGTCTGCATTCCTACCAGCAAGGCACTTTTGCTTGTTCAATTGCTTAAGCATTCCCTTTTCTCCACACCTTTGGAAACATTTATCTTTTGACTTTTTGATAATAGCCAGGCAGATGAGTGCTTTTTATAAGCATTTGAGAAGCCCAGGGAATAGTCATTAGCAAACAGGAGCAGCTGATGAGTAAAGTTTAAACTGAGGGTTGGGCTGCGTTGTCCGATGCAATGATGACCGGGCCATTGGGTTCCTGAGCTGTGGCCGGTGTGACCTGAGATGATGACTGGGCATTGGGCACCTGAACTGTGGCCGGTGTGACCTGAGATGATGACTGAGCATTGGGCACCTGAGCTGTGGCCGGTGTGACCTGAGATGATGACTGGGCATTGGGCACCTGAGCTGTGGCCGGTGTGAGCTGAGATGATGACTGGGCATTGGGCACCTGAGCTGTGGCCGGTGTGACCTGAGATGATGACTGGGCATTGGGCACCTGAGCTGTGGCCGGTGTGACCTGAGATGATGACTGGGCATTGGGCACCTGAGCTGTGGCCGGTGTGAGCTGAGATGATGACTGGGCATTGGGCACCTGAGCTGTGGCCGGTGTGAGCTGAGATGTGCTGTACTCACAAAACACGTGTCTGAATGTGAAGATGTAGCATAAAAACAAAGTAAAATATCTAATGTAATTTCTGTATGAGTACATGTTAAAATGATAATTTTCACGTATGTGTTCAATGTTTATCCGAGATTCGGTGGTACACGTGCAGATTAGTTATCTGAGTATATTGCATGATGCTGAGGTTTGGCTGTGAATGATCCTGTCACAGCTACTGAGCAGAGCACCCAGCAGTCAGCTTTTCAAGCCTCGTCTCCCTCCCTCTCTGTGCCATCTGGAGTCCCCAGTCTCCACTGCTGCCGTTTTTACGTCCACGAGTATCCAGTGTTTAGCTTCCGCTTACAAGTTAGAACATGCAGTATTTGGTTTTCTGTTTCTGCATTAATTTTCTAAGGATAATGGTCTCTGGCTACATTCATGTTGCTGAAAAGGATATGATTTCATTCTTTTTAATGGTCACATAGTATTCCATAGTATTCCTTACCACATTTTCTTTATACCATCTACTGTTGACAGGTACTATGTTGATTTCATGTCTTTGCCATTGTGAATAGTGTTGCAATGAATGTACAATGCATGTGTCTTTTTGGTAGATTTATTTTCTTTGGGATATATATTGCTGTGTTGAATGCTGGCTCTAAGTTCTTTGAGAAACTGAGAATCTCTTTCCACAGCGACTGAACTAATTTACATTGTCACCAACAGTGTATAAGCTTTTCCTTTTCTCACAGCCTTGCCAACGTCTGTATTTTTTGACTTTTTGTTAATAGCCATTCTGACTGGTGTGAGACAGATAGTATCTCATTGTGGTTTTGATTTGCATTTCTCTGATGATTAGTGACGTGGAACATTTCTTCATGTGTTTGTTGGCTACTTGTATGTCTTTTTTTGAGAAGTGTCTGTTCATATATTTTGCTCATTTTGATAGGGTGATTTTTTGTTCAATTGCTTAAGTTTCTTATAGAAAATAATATTTTAGATATATTGGATTAAATTAAATCGTCAAAATCAGCCATTTATTTTCACTTTGCTTTAATGTAGATATTAGGTGATTTTAAAACTATGTATATGGTCCACATCTGTGTCATGCATTAAATTTCCACCTGACAGTGTTGATCTGGAGTTAGGACTTAAGAGGAATATTGCTTAGGAGATGCTGAATAGAAGATTTGAGTAAGTAAGTGATAAAATCAACATTAAACTTGAGGATTATGTTCTGGTGGTTGTTGCAGCCTAGATAAATTTGCAAGGAGAAGACAGCAGTTGGAGGGAAGAGACGGCCAAGAGCAATGACTGTGAACTGACTGTGTCTGCCACACTGGTCCACTGTCGCTCTCCATCTCCACAACAACTTTGATATCTAAGTATTCCTTCTATTTCGCAGCTGAAAAAACTGACATTTAGCACTAATAGTAACATTCCTCCAGTTACTTAACCTACTGAAATAAGACTGGAGGTTCAAACTGTCCCTCCACTTGACCAGGAAAGAGGAGAAGAATTGCACGGGGTGCTGGGGACAACCATGGGGACGGGGAACATTCAGAAAACTGCAACACAAAAACTAGCGGGCTCTGAGAAGAAACTAGTGCAAACAGTTAAGAAAGCAGAGATTTAAACAAACATTAGGACCAAAAGCCTTGGGGATGCTGAGAGTAGTGGATAAAGTTCCAAGTTCAAATGCTGATGAAATGGCACCGCTCTCCCCCAAACCATTCCATAAATCCATTCTACTAATATACATTCAGTGAACTCCCCCTGTATGCATGACAGTGTCTAGCAGGATGGTGGGGGGCAAAAGGAACCACGAAATACTTTGTCTAGTCCTTTGTCTACTTGAGAAGGCAGGAAGCATGCTCTGAATCCGTTGAGTGGTAACAAAGCTCCAGGTAGTCAAAATGACAGCATCCGACTAGGTATTCATGGTAGTCGTCTAAGGACCTTTGGCTAACTAGCAGTGGGATCCTGTGCAAATTACTTAACCCCACTAATATTCAGTTTTCTTATCTGTAAACTTGAGCTAACATTATCTATCCCACCTTTCATGGTTGTTGTGAGAACCAAAGTGCAAATGAAACCATGTGTATGAATACGCCTCGTGAATCGTAAAGTGCCACCCTTGACTCGAAAACCCATTCATGAGATGTTGTTAGACTAGACAGACACAGGCCCACTGTTTTTGGGGGGCCACTGCTAAATCCACAGATGTTGTCAGGCTTCTAACTCATTCCCAGAAGCACCTGAATGTGAATTAGCGATCACAAATTATTGAGCACATAACTAACTCTCACTGCTTACAACAGTCCTGTAGAGTTGCTGTTGTCAGCCCCATTTTACTAACAAGAAAACTGCAGCTCTGGGTTTCAGAGACTGTAGTTAGCAAGTGTGAGGCCGTGATCTGAAATCTTTGCTCTCTGACACAGGTTCTGTCCTCTGTCCTCTGACTCCCCGAGTCCGACTCTCTGGACCTGGTGAATCTGTTAAAACTTTTTAGGGGTTTTAACAGGGAGCTGAGCTAAGGAATCACTGCTCTAGCAAGCTCTTGGTGACAGCAGTTGTCTTGGGAGGCAGCTCAGCCTCTGACTGTGAGGACAGTCACAGCCTGCCTCCTGGAGCTTGGACTGAGGCCCCAATCCTATCCGGCAGGACACAGAGGCAGCCTGCAGGTCTTTCAATGGCAGCCCTTCAGCCACTGCAGCCATTCTTCAGGGGTGTCTGCTCAGGGAATCTGGGGCTCCTTTCCTAAGTGGCATGTTCTAATGGTCTTCAGATACCAAGTTCAAAATTTCTTTCTTTACTGGGATCCATTTTGCTGAGAGGATATGGAAAGACAAGATTTAGAAAAGGAGTCACTGAACAAGCTTGTTGATGAGGATTGAGCGGGATCAGGAGAGCGTGCTGTCCCTTGCAGGCGCCTAGACTGGATCTGTGCAGTTGCCAGCAGAGAGCTCTGGGACGTGATCAGAGACATGACCTCAGTAGCTTCAAAAGCCAAGAAGGAAAACGAGAAATTCTTCCTATTAGAGTTGCGTTCTAGTATTTCTTTTGTAAGCTGTAATACAAAGAGTTTTAGTTGTGTCTCGATTTTCCTGCATTTCCAGTTCCCCAAATGATAAAATAAAAATCTTTGGAAATAAAGAAAAAAGGTTTGGATAAAGAATAGCCCATGTGAGTGACAGCCAGCCTCCAGATAGCCCAGGCAGGTGTTGTAGAAGCTTTCAGTGTAGGTGGAGCACATGGGAAAAGTGTGCTTCCAGCCGGACAGCCCTGAAGAGACCTCTGGGCCTCCCCAGGCAGGTGCTGGTGGCGTCAGATTAAAGGAAAAGACACAGCCCCTCTGCACTCCCCAGCTCTCCCTAACCTTATCTCCCTCCCGCAGGCTTTGCAGTAACTTTACTGGGATTAGGGAGGACGTGTGCAATTTCATTCACAAAGAAAAGAAAGTGGGAGGCAGAAACACTCAGCTGCTGCTTCATGTGCAGAGGAGAGGGTGCTTCAGAGCTCCCTGGGGTCTCCTGAGAGTGGTCCACACACAACTCTGGGGTCTGGGCAGATCCTTCCCCACTGTCACCACCAAGGTCAGGCTCTATGCTGGCTTCCAACTGCTCGGGGGAAAAGCTCTGAAATGTGTCTTCAGGTGACATTTCTGAGGACAGATCATTTTGTGAATGGGAGCATTTTTACTCACCCTCTTTCAAATCCTTGCTGGAAAAAATAAGGGAAATACAGACAAAAATCAAATGATAGGTACTCTGGAATGGTGATGCTTTACTGCACCAGGGAGTTTTTAAATTTTATGTTTCTGTTCTCTCCAGGTCCTTGTGCTGCTTTTGGGCATCATTTTTTTAACCAATACCCCCAGAGGTCAAAGGGGACAGGGCAAGTGGGCATGAACTTGGGTTTAACTTCTCTTTGTTTCCGAAGAGCCTTGAAATGTGCATGTGGCCCCTACTGCCTGCCTAAGACCTTCCTTGAAGCTGATCTTCACTACCAGCTCTTCTCTTGCACATCTAAATCAGCATGCCACTCAGACCTTTGTGTAGAATCATGTATCCATCTGTGCAAGCCCCGACAGACAGCTGGAAAACTCCGGGAGGAAAACTTGGTTATACAGAATACCTACTAAAAGTCACGCACCATGCTAAAGATGTTAATACTCATTCACTCATTCATTCATTCATTCCGCAGATACAACATAGCCCATAGGCTGCGTGTGGGGGTGTGCACCTGCAGTCCCAGCTACTCAGAAGGCTGAGGTGGGATGATCACTTGAGCCCTGGAGCTCCAGGGGGCAATGAACCATGAGTGTACCACTGCACTCCAGCCTGGGTGGCAGAGCAAGACCCTATCCCTAAAAAGAACAAAAAAGAGAAATTGAGAATTGAGCTCTTAGTTAATATTCCACGAGTGATTAATGTTCATGTAGTGTATACCTTTTGGGAGATCCAGTCAACAAATAAAAACACTGATAACTGAACAACAGCAAACCTGTTATAGCTATAAAGTTAAGATGGGTATAAATGAGTTAGAGAATAACTGAAGGATTTATTTTAGAAAGAAGACCAGAAAGGTCTGTAGACTCTTAAATTGAGCCCTGTAAGGTGGTGGGAAAGTCACAACTGTGCCAGTGACCAGGGGAAGGCTGTGGCCGACGGAACACCCCATGGCCCCACTGCTGGTCTCCCCTGCAGCCCACAGAATACTAGATGCCCCACGTGATGCTAGGACCTGGCGTGCTTTGCCCATAGAATACAGAAAATGTTTGCGTATCCTTCTCTTCTTTCTCTTTCATTCACAGTAGCCTCCCCAGTAGTCGAGGTCTTCTGAGTTTTCATGTGCGGGTGGCCGTCAGGGTTCTGGGTACTGGCTGCGTCAGCAATGCGGTTGTCAGCCCACATGAAGTGTGTTCAAAGGCAACTCTAGTTTGATCGGTTTGATCTGCCGTTCACATAAGGCTGAAGGTAAACCAGGTTCTCTA
>NW_022436978.1:22387252-22389558 GCF_009761245.1 Sapajus apella
CGTTCACATAAGGCTGAAGGTAAACCAGGTTCTCTAGTTTGATCAGCTGTTCACATAAGGCTGAAGGTAAACCACGTTCTGATTTGCTAGAATTTCACTGCCAGGTTTCTTCTCTTCTATTCTATATCCCTCTTATGTTTATATCTCTTTAGCTAATTTCTTTTTTTTTTTTTTTTTGAGACAGAGTCTCACTCTGGAGTGCAGTGGCGCGATCTCGGCTCACTGCAACCCCCACCTCCCAGGTTCAATTGATTCTCCTGCCTCAGCCTCCTGGGTAGCTGATATTACAGGTGCCTGCCACCATGCCTGGCTAATTTTTTGTTTTTTTTTTTTTAGTAGAGACAGGGTTTCACCATTTTGGCCGGGATGGTCTTGATCTCTTCACCTTGTGATCCACCTGCCTCGGCCTCCCAAAGTGCTGGATTACAGGCGTCCGCCACCGTGCCTGGCCACTAATTTCTTATTAACCTGTGTAAAATAAAAATAAAGCCCCTTAGGTCCACAGGCAAGATGGAATGGGCTCTTTGTGGCAATAAGATGCCAAATTATAAATGGGACCTGCAGCCATGTCAGGCAAGGGTTAATTCATGCCCTGCCCGCCTCAGTTACAGAATGAACTGTGTTCTAACTGCCACAGTGTTTTCATTTTTCTTCTTTCCTCTAACAGCTAAACAAGCACTGGTCTCAGGATAAAAAATACTGAAGCGATTGCAGCTCACTGGCCCCTGGCACTGACTGACTCATCTTCCTGCTCCACAAGCCGTAACTCGGTGTTGCTTGGACAAGAGACTGATTTCAGCAACTTTCTCGCAGTTGGAGAGCGCTGAGGATGAACGGGTCCTGGCCAGGTCAGAGGGCTGTGAACTGAGCCCTCATGTCCCTGCTTTATCTTTGAACAGATAGAGGCTGATTGTCATGCGTTTAGGTGTCGAGTCACCCTGGAGTGAGCCAGGTCACTGTAGCATACGTGGTGATTCGTTCGCATCAGGCCCTTCCTGAACCTTCTCAGCACCTCGGTCCCCGCTGGGTGTGCACCTTGGCCAGCCTGTGCAGCATGAATTCCTGCCTCATCCTCGTCGCCCGTGAGGGGCTTGCTTGCTTTCTCCCTACAGGCCAGGTTCCCAGCCTGTCCAAGTGACCTTCTATCAGAAAGGAAGTCTGCTCTCTGAACTGTGAAACCCTCCTGATTTTTCAGTTGACCCCTGGTTCTCTTTGCATGGTGCACAGACGCTAGGCCAGGGGAGGCAGGAGGAGGCCGGGCAGAGCTTCGCCCCACAGAGGGCTGCGGAGGGCGGTCCGTGTCCGGCGGGCTTCGCCTGCTCAGGCTCAGCCGGGTCCTCCCCACGTCTTCTTGTCTCCTGTCCTCTCTGTGACCCGTACTCCTCGTGTCTTTGGTTGTTCAGAGTCTAAATTGTCCTCCGCGTGGCTGCCAGTGTTTTCATTAGGAAAAGAGGTACAAACACGCAGGGTTGGAGGAAATCGCTGAGTCGGGAGGCCCTCTGTCAGCGAGGCCAGCATGGGGAGCTGGATTTCCACTCCCAGAGCTCCACCAAGTGCTTTTGTCTCAGCTGGTTCCACGTAGATTAACTGAGGCAAAGGTGACACCACGAGGAAGGGAGAACTGGGCTGAAGAAGACCTTGCTCCGACGCAGGTGCAGGTGTTCTCGCCTGTGCTGTGGTGAGGCGGGCAGGCCGGTGGGGGGCACTGGCCCTGGGCTCTGACCGCTGTCTGGGGCTGGGTGCTCCCGTGGGCGCGGGTGGAGCGTTCACCTTCTCCCGGCCTCCTCGTCCTCGTCAGGTGCGGGGGTCATGCCTCCCATGCTCCAGAGGACTCAGAGAGGTGAGGCAGCGGACAGCGTTCGTGTAAAATGCTAAACACATGGGAGGTACTATCTTTCCCTGGCATGGTGAGGCCGGGCGAGCGTGAGAAGGTTGCGTGTGTGCGAGTGTTCCACGCTGTGGCCTAAAGTCTGTGTCCGGCTGTAAACACCACCGCGAGGGCACCTGCTGTGAGAGGCTGCTTCACCTCCGAGTGGCTATTTCTGCCTCTTTACGGATTATTGTTACCTGGGTGACAACAAAAAACTCAAGCTTAGGGCTCAGTGGCCTTCTTAGGAGGCAAAGGTGGTAGAATTCAAACCCATGTGCCAGGGTGCTCCCTCTGTGGAGCCACTGAGGCATGCTTGGAGGAAAAGGTGGGGCTGGAGGAGAAAACGGGGTGGCTGGGGAGGGTGTGAAGGCAGACTGGGTGTCAGGGAGAAGGGGCGTGTGAGGGTCCTTCCTCCGGTCCCAGCCCTGCACCCCTC
>NW_022436978.1:22389568-22406398 GCF_009761245.1 Sapajus apella
CCCTCCGTCCGCATCAAGGGGTGTGTGACGGTCCTTCCTCCGGTCCCTGCCCTGCACCCCTCTGTCCGCGTCGGCACCTCCGCGGGTCTGCCGGTCAGCTCACCTCCGTCTGCCCAGAATTGGACTGCAGCCCTAAGATGGAGTGTAGCCCTTGGCACCCGTGTCTGCCACGTGAGTCTTGTCACTCCTTGCTCTGAGACTGGGCTTATGCCCTGGGTGGCCTCCAGTTCTTTCCTGGGGCCTTGGCGCTGCTGTGATGCCAGCCTGCTCCCTCTCCCAGGCCCGCGTGCTCCCTCCAACCCCAGCCTCAGCGTAGTGTTAGGGCTGCCACATGGGCTTGGGGCCAAAGAGACCTGGGTTTGAGCACTGACCCTGTCTCGTACCGGCAGGGTGATTCCAGGCCAGCGGATGAACCCTCCGAGCCGCAGTGTTCTCTTCCTCAGAGTGGGGTAATAAGCATTTTGAACAGTTACAAGATAACGTATATAAAGTATCTAAAAGACCTAACCCAGAACATGCTGTTTACAACTGGTTGATATAATTAACGTTATTGCGCAGGCGGAGAAACTTCTGGAACAAGCATGTTCCTGTCTGTCTGACAGGAAGCCAGAGACTCCTCTATCCACTGACTCTAGCGTTTTAGATACCAATCCTCATTCTGTAATGATGCTGTCGGCCCCTAATTTTTGCTCTGGTCTCTGATTTTCATGGCCATTCTGTTCTCTTGCCCCTAGAAATTTCTAGAGCAGAGCAGATAGTTCCAATTTTAGATGTGCTTTTCCAAGGAAATGTGTGAACATTGATCAGAGATTTTCCACATTTATTGAAGAAAACATTTTTTATGTCTAAGGAAAACGTAGTCAGATGCCAGTTTGCACTCTTCACTCGCCCAGGTTTGCCCTTGCCCAGGCTTTGTCCTGAGTCCACCCCGAGCAGGTGTGTCAGAAGTTCTGACACCTACAGAAAAGCGGCCCTGTGGGAAAGCTGGAAGTTCATCCTTCTAAACTGAACGCCACTCGATCTCCTTGAAATGCCCTCAGGAACAGGGTGACTGGTCCTTAGCGTGATTCAAGTTAGAGGAATAAGCTCCTTTGTTTTAAACCTCATCGGGTTCTGCAAGTCTTGGCTGATGTTTACTATTCAGTACTTTGAATACAACAGGCTTTTCACAAATGCTTATGAAGAGGCTCGCTAGGCTTTTAAATACTGAGTAGCTTGGTAATAGGACATGTCGATGATTGAATTAAAATGAATCAAAATAATTGTATTTTAAAATTATAATCTTTCAACATTTGCAAACACTTACTGAATTCCTACCTTGTGCTAGATTTGGTGCTGATAATTCAAAGCCATAAAAATATTTCTGTCCTTGTGAAGCTTGCCTTCTGTTTTAACAATTAGCAGAGGACACACATCATGATGTGTTACGTTTGAGGACAGTCAGTGTTAACGGGAGACGTTAGGTAGGGAAGAAGGATAGGAAGTACAGGAGCTGCCATTACACTTTTGTGGTCAGGGAGAGTCTTTCTGAGAGTTTGGGAGGAACCACGTGGCATTCTGGCAGAAGAGCATTCCAGGCAAGGAGGGAAAGGGACAGGGCCCAGCTTGTCCCAGCAACGGCAAGGACGCTGTTGTGGCTGAACTGGGCCAGGCAAGGGGGGAGCAGCGGCAGATCTCAGGTGTGGTGGCCACGTGGTGACAGGATCTGGAGGCCTTGCGAACGCTGGCTTCTGTGATGATAGATGTGGGTTTCAAGGAGAGAGAAGCCATCGTCTTTGCCCGTGAGGGTCGCTCAGGCGGCTTTGCTGGAGCTAGACCGTGATGGGGTGCTGGGGAAGGTGGAAGCAGGAAGACCTGCAGTCATCCATGTGGGAGACGAAGGCAGCTTGGGTGGCCGTGGTGGACGTGGCGGCGTCAGATTCTGGATCTGTTCTGAAGGTGACGTCAATCAAGCAAACTGATGGATTAGATGCAGGAGGTGAGAGAGAGGGGTCAAGCGTGTCTTCTAGATGTTCATCCTGAGCAGCTGAGGAGTCACCGCTATCGGTGAGACATCGGGCTGGAGGAACCAGATGTTCATCTTAACGTGCTGAGCTACAGATATAAAGTATGTGCCACACACACAAGTGGAGCTGCTGATAGAAAGCTGGAGCGGAGTCCGGAGGCCCAGAGTAGAAACGTGCGAAGTCGTGAGTTCACAAAAGGCATTTAAAGCCTGGCATGAGACAAGGTCATCCAAGGAGCGAGTGCAGAAAGAAAGGGGGGTGGGAAGGGACAAGGGCTGAGGCAGAGGAGGCTGAGGGAACGTGGCCCGGGCGAAAAAGGAAACCCGAGGTCACGGCGTTCCGGAAGCAAGTAGAGAACGTGGCTGATGGATGAAGAGGGCGCGGAGTCGATGGGGTCGAGTGTTTCTGAGACGTAAAGAAAAGGGGGCCTGGGAATCCACGCTTTATTTAACAAGTAGAGGTTCAGTACGTGTGATTAAAACCGCAGCGTGTTTAGCAAACTTGATTAAAGCATGTGGGTAAAAGTCTAATTGAAATGAATTTAAGAAAGAAGGGGAGGGTGTAGGTGGAGGCCTGCTGGGCTTTTAAGATGAGGACCTTACCATAATGAGCCGCAGACCTTCAAGGACCTTGCTGTAATGAGAAGTAGAAGAATGAGGCCATTCCTGTAGGCAAGTGGAATCAAGAGAAGATTCTGGAAAGACTGGAGGATTAGCCTGAGCCTGCCCTTGGGCTGACGGTAAAGTTTCCACAGAGAAGAAGGGTTTGATCACAGTGTTGGAGCACCGTCTTGGGTGGGCAGGGTCCACTGCAGCGTGAAGGCGGTGCTCTCCCAGAGGGGCCCTGACACTTCATCTGTAGTAAGAGCAGAGAAGGTGACATTTGTAGGCACAGATGCTGGTAAATGGGCGAGTTGACGGCGGGAGCTCGAAGGAGTTATCTTGTGGTTGCTTCTATATTTTTTCAGTAGAATAAGAATCAAGGTCATTCGCTGAGAGTGAAGATGTGGGAATAGAAACCAGAGATAGAAGAGGTAATAAGATCTGAATAGAAGAATATTGCCTTTGCTAATAGACTAGGCAAGTATATTAATAATATGTTCTCCCTTAGGCCCATTTGAGGTTTATGGCTGTGAATAAAAAGCAAGACTCTTTCCTTTGTTTATGCCTGCTCCAGCCGCAATAAGCTGCATGGGCACGAGCACAGATTATTTGGAGAGCTGAATTTAACCGGGGTTGGGGATTTGCCAAATAAATGTAATAAAGTCCAAGAGAGGCAAGAGAATTGAGGGGTCGTGCAAAGGGGGCTAAAACAATTGTCTACGTGCTTTCAGCTGGGCACAAGAGAAGGGAGAATGAGGAGGCAGGGATGTGAAGGAACAGGACAGGGAACACTGGGGCCTTTGTGGCATCAGTGGTTTTTGGTGATGTGTAAGAGCAAATATACCAGACACAGAAAGTGCTGCTCAGAGATGGGATCCTTCAAATTTAGATGGTAGCGTTCTGCAGGCTTGCAGGACACGCCTGGAAATGAGTGGCGGAGACGGGAAGACGGACTCTACGCCTGGAGCAGAGCAGTTTTAGAAATGGGAAGTCAGAGTGTTGGAAATCTCATCTGGTACACTCTGAAGTCACTCCGAATTAGGAGAATTGCCCTAGTAAAAATATAGAAGACATTAGCTTAGGCTGCACCATCAGCATCCTCAAATCAAATGCTCATGACCACACTTCTCTGGGTCTATGAGGTCACCAGGTCAGTGTCAGCAGAGGCCCTCGTGTGTGTACAGTGGCCACACTTCTCTGGGGGTATGAAGTCTCCAGGTCAGGGTCAGCAGAGACCCTCGTGTGCGTGCGGTGACCACACTTCTCTGGGTGTATGAGGTCTCCAGGTCAGGGTCAGCAGAGACCCTCGTGTGTGTGTGGTGACCACACTTCTCTGGGTGTATGAAGTCTCCAGGTCAGGGTCAGCAGAGACCCTCGTGTGCGTGCAGTGACCACACTTCTCTGGGTGTATGAGGTCTCCAGGTCAGGGTCAGCAGAGACCCTCGTGTGTGTGCGGTGACCACACTTCTCTGGGTGTATGAAGTCTCCAGGTCAGGGTCAGCAGAGACCCTCGTGTGCGTGCGGTGACCACACTTCTCTGGGTGTATGAAGTCTCCAGGTCAGGGTCAGCAGAGACCCTCGTGTGCGTGCCGCGGCCTCCTCTGCCTTTCCCTCCGCAATCTCTGCGTTTCTCCAGGCTCAGTTACGCTGCAGCCGTCTTTGGAATCTGCTTTCCTTACCCAACCACAAGCTCTGTAAGGACACGATGTATCATTAGTCACAATGACCTCAAGGGCTGGCGCGTGCTTAGTAGGTATTTGTTACTTCCATGGTTGAGAACACTGATTCTGAAGCTTGAAAGTCCTAGGTTCTAATTCCAGCTGCCTGTTATTAACTGAACACTTCTGGAAAACACACGAATGACCATTTCACTAACTGTAAAATGGGGACATGACACCCCTCACAGGGATGTGGTAAGAATCATGTGACGAGCCTTTACACAGAAGATGCTCCGTGCAGCCCTGGAACATAGAAAATGCTGCATAAATTTTAACTGCTGATGCATGAAGGCAACAAAACTTCACGTCTGGATTCTTTCCAGAGTCCCACACTTCCACAGCGGCCAGTGCGGCGCTGCGCCCAGAGGGCAGGCGTCCTGGGAGGACAAAGACTCTCTCTGAGAGTCTCCAGTCGGCAGGTGACGTGCGCAGTGAGAGACGATGACAGACTTTTGTGACTGGAAAAGACTCCTGAGTTCCTGCTCCTCTCTGTCTGCGCAGCCCGGGAAATGCAGTTTCTCCGTTTCCGTGGTTACCCAAGACGGTCGGTTGCTGGTTCAGCCTCTATGTCATCAGTGATTACATTATTGTATTACATGTTGATTAAACTCGAGTACACAGATGTGATAAATACTCATTTGTAAGCACAGAAACTGCTCTTCAGAAAAGTGCACTTAAGGAGCTGCTCTCGGGTCTTTGTTTTCAGGGAGGCAGGGACAGCAGCGCAGGGAGACGTGGCTGAAACGCACGCCGCCTCACGCCACGCAGCCTTTCTCTGCTGTCTGTTGAGCTCTCAGCCTTTTCACTGACCGGGAAACTGTGCTGCGGATCGTCAGCCTCACCTTCTGTCTGTATTCTGTGTTTTCTCCCTGAGCTCAGAGCTTGCTGCTCAGAGACACGGGGGCTCAGATAATGAGTCTAGACTGCTCATTTGCTCTGCCAAGCAGATGGGAGCACCTGCCATGTGTGGGCAGACCGTCTCCAGAGGCTGGGCAGCAGTGCTGTGTTGGGGCCCTCTTTATTTCTAAATGCCACAAGGTTACACAATTAAGGGAGAGTTGGAATCAAAACATCTTATATCAACCCTCAAAGCAATTGACAAGAGCTTCTTGTAGTTTAGTGGAATTATCCCTGAATGGGAAACATTAATCAGAGTAGTTTTCATTCAATGGGCCTAGGAGTGTTTGGAAACAATACAGGCATTTTGATGCTCTTGATTGCTTTAGATTCTGCAGGTTCAAACCAATTATCAACCAAATGCTCTATTTCCTTGAAGCCTGTGTGTTCGTGTGTGTGTGTGTCTGTGTGTGTGTGTGTTGGGGGTGGTTGTGAGGGGGGCAGGGGTGGTTTTTGACTTTCAGGAGTTAATCTTTTAATGCAGGAGTCAGACTGAATCTGAAACTTCGTTCTATTCTAGAACCAGTTCCATTGTCAGCTGTTACTTGCTCCAACCTCTGCTACACCCAGGCCTCCCAGTGGGAAGGGTCAGTCTCCCTTTGCACATTCTTAGAGGCCTCGAGGTATCAGAAAAACATTCGAGATGTGAGTTAGAAGACCTCAGTTTATCCCCAGAGCAGTTACCAACAAATGAAAGCCTTGGACCCGTCACATCAGCTCTCCCAGCTTCAGCTTCCTGTATGGCAGAGTAAGCTCTCTGAGCTGCCTCACAGTAGTCGTTGCAACTTTCAACCAGAGTCAGAGGGCTCGGTTCCAAGCCTGGATTCAAAACTTAACAGAATGGTGACTTCAGGCCTCAGTTTTATCACCTGCAAAATGGGGATAATGAGGGCACATAATTTATAAGGACTGAGGCCTTCTGTCGCACATCTGTCTTAGCAGTTGAGCAGTGACCATCATCTTTAGGTAGGTTTCTTCTGCCAATTTTAAATTTGCTTAACACCAATACACGAAAGACCTCAGAACACAGGTGTGTAACACTAAACATGCTAATTACTGTTGCTATTACTAACAGACATCTAAAGAATCTTCCGGTTTTAACATTTTCTTTTCTTCTTTTCTTAAAGATGGGGTTCCACCATGATGGCCAAGCTGGTCTCGAACTCCTGACCTCAGGTGACCCACCCGCCTCGGCCTCCCAAAGTGCTGGGATTACAGGTGTGAGCCACTGCGCCGGCCTAACATTGTCTTTTCTTTGTTTCAATATTGTTCACGTCTGCAGCCCCCAGCCCTGACACTGGGTGGGTGGAACCCAGAGATGCTGCTAGATGCCCTGCAGGGCACAGGCCAGCCCTGTTTCCACCCACCAAGAGTTATCCTGTGCTTGAGGATTGCTGTGAAGGAGGGATTTGAAACCTGCTTTGAGTGTTTCTTGGTGATGCGTTTTCTTTTCCTTTGCCAAATTAGTACTTGTTTGCAGTGGTGATACTTCTGGCTCGATGCGTGGGGATGGAGGAGGGTGGTGAGAGCTGTTTTATATTCTTAACTTTGCTCGGAGAAAGCTCAACTTCAAATCCTTTCTCTCAAATCAGTCAATATGTGTATACATTTTCTAGCCAAGAAGAATCAGTGAACCCCCCCCAGACACCTGCAAACGACACTGGCCTTGGCTATGTCTCCACTTCCCGCTGCTGCTGTTTCACAGTCTACCCACTGCTTGAGGCGGGCTTCCCCTGCTGCTGACCCCTTCACCTTCCGTCCCTGCTAAAATCCTGCTCGTCCTTTAAGACCCATGTCAACCATGGTTCCTTCCATGGTGCTTTCCCCAGACATCCAAAGTTTCCCTTTTACACTGGCTCCCGGAGCCTGTGGCTTTCTCTCTCGTGATGATCTCACAGCCTGCCCTGTATCACAGGCGTGGACATGTTTGCGTAATAATTTCTCCTAAATGACAAGTTCCTGGAAGACAGGGATTGCCTCTTGTCCACCTTTGAATCGTGTTTAGAGTTTAGCCAGCATGTTGCAGACAGTGAGCATTCAGCCGACACCTGGTGAATTACGGTATTGTTCCCGTGGCTGCGCTCCACCCTGCAGGTTCACTGCGGTTCCCCAGGACGCCCCAGGCCTGCGTTAGAATTCCTGTTTTAATGTTCCTAGTTATTACCTTTGCAACGTCCACACTCTGCCCTGCCCCCCTCCTCACTCCTCTCTCTCTCTTTTTGTTTTGAAGGTTAATTATTTTCATTGAAGAAATCTGCCGCCATATACTTCATTTGTCTGTCCTCTTCTGTTAACGTGCAAGCTATTTTGGGGTTGCAGTAAAAGGCTGCAGCTGCTGTTTATAAAGCAGGAAGCAGCCCTCCATTCCCTGCAGGTCACGCGCCCATCCATCTTCACTCACGTTTGAGAGGTGCTTCCTATGAGCCCATTTGATTTGCTTTTTTCCTGTCATGCTGCCCACCCGATACACTGCACCAATCACTGAGGACTTTCATTTTATTTTTGTCCTGGCTTTAATTTTACATTTGATTTGAATTCCTTC
Source organism: Sapajus apella (assembly GCF_009761245.1). Classification (NCBI taxonomy): domain Eukaryota; kingdom Metazoa; phylum Chordata; class Mammalia; order Primates; family Cebidae; genus Sapajus; species Sapajus apella. Next base: position 22,397,334 of record NW_022436978.1, read on the forward strand.
CTTACTCTTCTCTTATAAGAAGCAGAAGACGGGAAAACCCTGTGATCTATGTAAATATCTTTTTATGAATTAGACCTCTAGAGGTGAGAGCTTCATTACTGAAGGAAAGATGAACATTCTGTCCCTGTGATTTGATGATAGAAATGTGCTATTTTATTAACTCTTGTATTTTTTTTTAAAACAGTGGTCATATATAAACCATTTAACATTATAATCACTTGCTATTAAAGAACAGAAGAAATGGACAATTGCAGTAAGTCACTATAAGTAATCATAGCTTTATTTTTAGTGCCGATGAACTGAATTTCATTTGGATCTGCCGTAAGTACACAGTGCCCACACATACAAAGGTGGGAGTTGTGATTCAGACACACTCTGCAGCAATACTGTTAGGTCGACGCACAGATCATAACTTTAGGGCCTCGTAGGGAGGAGAGTCATTACTTCATGACTTTAGAGAACTTCCAAGCTCAGCCCCCGACACTTCTTTCTTCGTACCTCTGTCTAACCTCACTTCTGCTAGGGCTGTGATTTTAAAGATGATCCTGTGTTTCACGTCCTTAAAAATTCCATTCTCCACTATGTACAGCTTGGGGTCCACAGCTCCTCAGTATCACAGAAAAGGCTCTTTCACTCCACCCAAATTTATTTCTTGACTCCTGTATTCAATACACACTTTACTTCAGCCACAACAAACTTCTTTCTCTTCTCTGAAAATACTCTGGATCCTTCTGTGCCTTGGACCCTCTGAACAAAAGCTTCCGATTTCCTGGAAGGCTCTGCTCTCCCATCTCCATATCTCCTCTTGACATAACCCCACTTCCTCCCGTGAAGTGATAAATGTGAAAAGAATGAGCAAAGGGCTTGCCGCAGAGCAGTGGCTCTGCAAACACGTGTTCCATGAATGGACAGAAAAATGAGCTTGCAGATTCAAAGAAGGATCTTTGTCTTATGAATGAGCTCTCTTCTGGATGCATATAAGTAAGTTTAACCCAGCAAGACTGATCTATGCATAATATTGTTTCATGTAAAAATAGATACCTGCTCCCTCTGCTTAAAAACTCATGGGGGCAAGAGAGGACAATCCTCACAGTAATTATTCCCCACTACCACTCACTGCAGACCGCTTCTCTGTCAGCCTTGGGAGATCAGAAACCCTGGGGTAGGGGAAGAAATGGAAGTTTGGACAGGAAAGCTGATACTCAAGAGTGGGGCTTAAGGGGCAGAGTCCTGGGAAGGTAGAGGTTCTGACGGGCGGGGTGGGGTGTATTAGCTTACTGAGTCTGCCGTAACAAAGTACCACAGACTGGATGGCTAAACAGTAGACATTAATTTTTTTCTTCCAAAATTCCAGAGGCTGGAAATCCAAGATCAAGGTGTCAGCAGGACTGGTTTCTTCTAAAGCCTCTTCTTTTTGGCTGTAGATCTACCCACCTTCTCACTGTGTCCTCACATGGTATCTTAGTCTATTTTGTGCTACAACGAATACCTGAGACTGCTCATTTATAGGAAATGAAAATGTGCTTTCTGGCAGTTGCAGAGGTTGGGAGTCTAAGATCAGGGCATCAGCAGTTGGCGTCTGGGGAGGACCTTCTTGCTGTTCCTCACAAGGTGGAAAGTAGAAAGGAAAGTCAGCTAGATGATGTGTGAAGCCTTTTTTATGAGAGTCAATCCCATTCATGAGGAAGGAATCCTTATGGCCTACTCACTTCTTAAAGGCTTTGACCTCCTAATACTATCACATTGCACCACCTCTACTTTGGAGGGAACAATAGCGCATGGCCTTCTCTGCGTGTGTGTCTTAATTTCCTCTTTTTCTAAGGATCCCAATCAAAATGGATTAGGCCTATCCTAATAACCTCATTTTAACTTAGTTAATTCTTTTGTGACTCTATCTCTAAATACATTTGACCCTCCATATCCATGGTTTAAAAATGTTTGAAAAAATAAATATAACAAAAACAATGCAAATTAAAAAATACTTAAAAAATAAGTATTATGTGTAATCCCAGCACTTTGGGAGGCCGAGGCGGGTGGATCACGAGGTCAAGAGATCGAGACCATCCTGGTCAACATGGTGAAACCCCGTCTCTACTAAAACTACAAAAAATTAGCTGGGCATGGTGGCGCGTGCCTGTAATCCCAGATACTCAGGAGGCTGAGGCAGGAGAATTGCCTGAACCCAGGAGGCGGAGGTTGCGGTGAGCCGAGATCGCGCCATTGCGCTCCAGCCTGGGTAACAAGAGCGAAACTCCGTCTCAAAAAAAAAAAAAAATAAGTATTATAAAAAATCGAGTGACAATTTAAAATATCTGAGAAAATGTACGTAGGTTATGGGCAAATACTGTATCATTATATAAGGAACTTGAACCTCTGAAGATTTTGGTATCTGTAGGGGTCCTGGATCCAATTCCTGTGCAATCACATTCAGAGGTACTACACGTTAGGACCTCAGTGTATGAACTTTGGATGGGGGTACAGTTTAGTTGTTGACAGGGTGGAAATTGGACAGCAGTGGCTGCTCACAGGAAGCCCTGGAGAGCAGGAGCTATCCCTTGCCTTGGCATTTTTCACAGTGCCTTATTCGTGGTGGGCATTTAATAAATCTTTTGGAATTAAATGAAAGAAGTGAAATAAGGTTCTGTTATGTCTTTTCAACATACAAGCTTTTCCTGTTGGCCTTTCCTCATATGTGAGTTTTATCAGCATTTTGTTGACATGCTGATTTAAATGATTTTAAAAACACACTGTAGGATCAAGGATTAAGGCTCTTCATTGTCCATCCTTCCTCTGGATTGGCAATAGCTGTCATTTCTGGTAGGTTTATTTCACTAATTTTAAATTCAACAAACTATATTGCCACACAGGTCACATGCTTCTACAAAGATGTTTTGCTAAATGATTTGAGGCGGCTCTCAAAATTTAGACACAGTGTTTCTATTGCATTGTCTTCATCTATGTCTTTCATGACGCTCTTGCAAATGTAATAGTGTTGATCTGTTGGTCTTAAGTTTTCTCAGTGAACCATGCTGGAGTCTAGTGATCGCCGTGCTCTTAGGTGTTCACAAACCATGTTTTAAGTAACTTCTTAGAACATTTACACCTACTTCCCCCGTCTGCTGCTCTCTAATGGCACACACCCACCCACCCACATTGAACAGACAAGTAGAGCTAAAGCATAGAGGCCTCCTTAGCTGCTTCATGTGCCCAGTAAAGCCACGTCATACATACTTATCAACATTAGCTGGAGGCATAATAGAAAGGCTTAATGGGGATGCTATTCTCGGACAACCCCGCTTGACAGGATTTGTGCTGATGAGAAGATGCTAGGAATAGTTCCGAGATTTGAGACAGGTCACTTGTATGGCCTCAGTGTCTCCATTTATTCTCCTGGCATTATATGACATATTTATTTGTTCACATATTCATGAGTATCTCATTTTGGAAGACAAACTGTACAAGCATAGAAACTTTGCCTGTCATCAGAGCAGTTCCTAGTATTAAGCAAGTGACAGATTCTCTGAGGTTAAACTTGCTTGTATTTCACATTACAATACCAATATTTGTTATGCCTAATCTCAAAGTTATTGAAAACAGCTAAAGAGGCATAATGGCAATTTACAAATCGTAAAGTAGCTTGTAAAGATAAGTTAAACAGCTATAAATATATGTTGTTTTGAAATACAGTAAAGGAACGCTATATAATAAAATGTTACATAAGGACTTCATACTGGATGGAGTAAAAATCTTTTTTTAAAATCCGTGTATTTGCTGGGTTTCCAGCTCAGTATTAAAAATTTTTTTATTTTTATTTTTTTTACCATTTTTTAAACATGTTGACTTTGTTTAGAGAAATCTAAAATAAAATAAAATTATATTTGAAAGCAAAAATTATTGAATTTACAGATAGCACATGGACCTCTCTTCTCTTAATAAACTCTTTTAAAAGTGTGACTTTTCCCTCAAATGAATCCTGTCTATGAGGAATGTCCTCTGGTGAAACCTTAAAGGTCACTCACAATTCCTAGAAGCTCTTTGTTTAAATAATCACCTGAAAAGATTCCTCTTAAACTTGTCTGTCAGCAAACAAATGCCACAAAGCAGAATGAATTTTACACCTTTTGGGAGTCCATTAATTTACTTTCAGTGGCATCAAGTAATGAAAACTCTTATAGCAAGGTCGCAGTTCCATTTTATATCAAACAACTATCCTTTCTCATATATGAAACATGAAGCACATTTCTTGCTCAGGGCAAAATGTTTTATTAAAATTATTTCCTTTGTTCTTTTGTACAGATTGTCCTTTGTCACAAGAAAAATTATCTTCATGATATATCTCTTTAGGACTCCATTGTATAATTATATCAATAGGACTTCATCTAATGCTACATTAATTTTCTTTATTTTCTCTAAAAAGTATGCCATTATTTAGGTGACAATGCCATTTTTCCTTCCTTTCCTCCTTCCCTCACTTTCTTCCTTCTTCCCATTCTTCCTTCCTTCATGTCTCCTTTCTTTTAACTGTGGGAGATTTATAAAAAGAGAAGTAGAAAAAAATAAATCTTTCAGATATAGGGAGGCCTTTCTTAATCCTTTGACTACAAAGCATCACTGATAATTATAGATTTCACAGAGCAAACAAACTGATCTTCACAGTCCCATCCTTATACCACCACAATTATATTCTCTAGCCAAAACTGACAAACAGGAAAAAAAAACCCACTATATAATAGAGTAGCAAAGAGGAGTGCATACCCAGGTTGTTTGACTTTAGAATCATTCCCTCTGTCACTCGGACTTGGATTTTTATAGCCTTTCACCCAGATTACTGCAGAAGTTTCTCAGCTTTTCTCCCTCTTACCTCTGCTTTCGTCAACCTATCTTTCCCTCTCTTGCCTGAGAGCTGTTGCTAAAGTTCCAATCTAATCATGTCATTTGTTCTCTACGTTTATTAAAATTTTAATCTTGACCCTCCTCCTCCATTTTGGACATTTCCAACTTACAGGGCCATGGCGGTGAGTTCCTGCGGGTCCCAGCGTACCACATGGAACTCCTTTGAATGAGAATGGGCATTCCTGTCCTCCCAATCATCGGGAAAAGCGTGGTGTAAACAGCGAGAAGTCTGAGCACATTAAAAAGAACAGCGGCCCTTGAGCACCCCCATTCTTTCCCCTGCCTCCCTTCTAGGTGGTTAGAAGGGCCAGTCTTTCTTCTTTCGTGAGGTCTTGTGACCTCATTGCCAGGACTCTTTGAAACTTGTGACACAAAGTCTTCTTGCCACCAGCGTTTCAGCTACAGTACTTCTTTCCCATCAGTTTAACACCCCCAAACACCCCTTTGAGCCATGCAAAGATAGCTTCAGTAGCTTCCAGATGCCCACAGGGAAAGCCCATATGCATGAGTTTTAGATTCATTTTGAAAGTTCTGTGCTAATAATAAAGTGTTGTACAAAGAGGTAATAGTGTTGTCCTTGAAAGCACTGGTGTCACTTTGGCATCAGCTAGGTCCCTGGAGAGCCGCTACGTAAAGTTCAATCTTTCTAATAATATGGATGACTTCAGGGATGGAAACATAATCTGTCTTCAATGTGTACTTTGCTAAACCTACCATGAGACTTAAGGGATTTTCTAAGCCAGAAATAAGTCATTTGGAGATGAGATTAGGAATGTCCCTGCTGTTTCATAAGGTGGGAGTTTAAGAGTTGAAAGAGAAACTGACATCCCCTAGAAAACATTAGGGAAGCGTTTGTTGGAGGCAAGGATGATGTCATAGTGAAGAGCATGGGTTGTGAATTCGCAGCTCTTCAGTTCAAGCTTGGAACACTTTTATATTCTGGATAAGATATCTTATTACAACAGCGGCTCTCAAAGAATCATGCCTACTGTATACATACCCTTGAGCTCTCTCTGTGTTAACCCCGGCTTGGGACGTTGTGACGTGACATAGCACAGGATTAAGGACTGCGCTTACTCATTGGGGCTCGCCTGTCTTACTGCTCCCTGGGAACCTATTTGGCAGCAAGTGAAGAAACCTAGGCAGCCTCCTTGAAGGTGAGGGACCACATGGAGCGAGAGGCTCCGCTGTTCCAGCTCCCCCAGATAATAAGTTAGCCTAGCCCACACCACATGGGCGGAGGTGAACCATATCAGCTGAGCCCAGCCCAAATCGCTGACCTAAAAAATTGGGAATAAATAAATAATTATTGTTTTAAGCCACGGTGTCTCTGGGTGGTTTTGTATGTAATAGCAGCTACCTGATACATTGGATGACCAAATTACTTCTCTTAGGCCTGCTTTATCATAGGTAAATGGGGCTAATTTTAATGATTTGAGGTTGGTATGAAGATAGTGAGATAATCCATTTAGAAATCTTAGCATAAGTGATCAATAAATATTAGTTATATTTTATATAAGGAATTATAATTAAAATTAGAGTGAAATAATGTAATGTTTTCATGTTGGTTATTTCATACTCACACTTCCTCTGTGAGATATCATCCACAATTTATAAGTGAACAAGTGGAAACTCAATGGTATCCTTGACAAGCAACGTTTTCTAAGACAGGGCTCTCTGCGCTATGTAACAGACGATGCAAGCTCTTGCACTTTCCATCCCACAGAAAAGGTGTAAGACCGTAATGGTGTGAATTTTGTATGTAGACTTCATCCTTGGTCATATTTTATAACCTCCAATGATTGGTATCATTGTTTACATCATGTTTATCTTGCATTTTGTGTGTCTCTAAGTTACCTCAAATCCCTTTTCAAAACCTTTTCAAGGCACTAGAAAAAGAATACAAAAACATATAAATATTGCCTAAGTCATGACATGGCCCCTTCAGTAGTTTATGGTGTTGGGTAAAGCTGAGTAAATGGCAGCTTGTGAAGGAAACATGCAAAGAAAACAGTTTAGCAAAGCGTCTTCTACTTTTAGGATTATCTTTGAGAGGAAATTTATTTCTGTGGCGATGCAATCATTTCAAAACCTGTGCTCCTCATTGTGAAAACAGTGTTTATTCACATCTAGAGTTAGTACCTTTGGAATATCCTGTGTGGCCTTAGTCATTTCTGAGATGAATATCATAACAGATTATTTAATTTCTATTTGAATTTCAGTGCCATCTGCGGTCTCCCTGATTTGTTTGATTTCTCTGAGCTTTTGTTTCCTCATCTGTAAAACGGGATAATAACAGCCACCTTGCCCTGTTGTGAGGACTGCAGGTCTAGCCGTGTGTGTTGTGCCTGGAGTGTGAGAGGCGCTCAGTGAATTGAAGACACGTAGCACAAGCTTCTCACACTTCAGTGTGTGTGTAAGTCACGTGGGAATCTGGTTAATGGCCCAATTCTGATTCCGCAGGTTTGGGGCAGGATCCAAGGTTCTGCATTTCCAGCAAGCTTCCAAGCGATTCTAATGCTGCTGGAGCCTGGACCACACTTTGAGTAGCAAGCATAAAGATCAGGGTTGATAAACTGTCGCCACGGGCCAAATTCAGCCAGCTGCCTGGTTTTGTAAAAAGGTTTCACTGGAACACAGCCAAGATCATTTGTTTATCTGTGGCCTTGTGCACCACAGTGGCAGAGCAGAGTGCCCGCAAAAGAGGCCGTACAGCTCACAAAGCTGTAGTGTGTGGCTCCCTCTCTCTCTCTAGAATACACATACACACATATACAACATGTAATACATATAAAATATTATATACATATAGAAAACGCTGAAGGTTTGTAACATCAGGAAGGGGATGTGATGCTGCTAGAGGGTGGGTCTGTCCGAGGAATCACTTATTTTCATGGACCCCACAAGAGCAGCATGTAGGGAGAAGACGCTGAGATAAGGGTCAGTGCCAGGCCCTACATAGATGAAGCAACAGGGTCTGAAGAGCTGACCCTGCCCTTTGCCAGCTCTGTGACCCTGAGCGAGCCATTTTCACCTCTCTGAGCCTCGGTTTGCTCAACTGTAAAATAGCATTCACCAAACCAACTCAGGGATTCTTGTGGAATATTAGTGATTATGCATGAAAGATATTTCACATATAGCCTGCCACAGAGCAGATAATAAAATCGCTGGTACCGGGGCATGGACTAAGCAAAGAGGGTCTTGTCAGCTGCGGGAGACATGGCTACAGCTTCTAAGTTATTGTGATGCTCAGGGTCAAGTGGACGGTTGTTTCCTGGTTCCAGGTGGTCCTTCTTGGGAAGGGGCCCTGGTGAGAACTCAGCCATGTCACATGGGCTGAGCTTCATGGCAGAGTTCTAGTCCTGTTGGTAATATTTCAGAATCTGAGACAAAATCCTTATCATACAGATAGGGAATATTCATAAAAATAAAAATAATGACTATTTTCAGTTGAATTCCTACCATTGTCTGGTGCTGTAATAGGCATTTTGCCTACATTTTCTTATCAAATCTCTTCTGCAAACCTTGCAACATAAATACTAAGAGATGAGTTAGCTGACGCTCAATAGAATTAAGTAATTAGTCAAAGGGCAATCAGGTGTTAAGTAGCAGAAATGGACTGAGATCCAGGACTGTGTGATTCAAAATTCACGCTCTTTACCTTTGGCTATGAAGCGCCCATGCTGCAGGACAGGAGGAACGGCTGAAACTTGATATAGAGACCAGTGCTCAGGGCCTCGTCTCAGGCCTGCTGGGAGCTCAGCCTGTTGGAGAACTCCAGCTTCGACCCCAGCTCCTGTTTGCTGATGGAAAGTGGTCTCTTAAAAGCAAAGCCAGGCTGTCTGTGACCAGGCGGGAAACTGCTGGGGCTTGGACGGCAGGTTGGACAATAGGAGTGGTGATGGTCATGGCAACAGCGGCCGTTTATAAAGAACTCCAGGCCGGGCGCGGTGGCTCACGCCTGTAATCCCAGCACTGTGGGAGGCTGAGGCGGGTGGATCACGAGGTCAAGAGATCGAGACCATCCTGGTCAACATGGTGAAACCCCGTCTCTACTAAAAATACAAAAAATTAGCTGGGCATGGTGGCATGTGCCTGTAATCCCAGCGACTCAGGAGGCTGAGGCAGGAGAATTGCCTGAACCCAGGAGGCGGAGGTTGCAGTAAGCCGAG
>NW_022436978.1:22406498-22460313 GCF_009761245.1 Sapajus apella
TCCAGTGGGCTGTGTGCGACACACACTACCTCATAATTAACACAACTTTCCTATGAAATAGGAGTTATTTCTATTTTAAGAGAAGTTGGGCAGCTCGCTCATGAAGCCCATGTGGCTTGCATTGTACGTCAGAGTGTGCACGTAAGCCAAGGTGTGCAGCGCTGGGGCCATGTCTTGGCTTTGATGTTGGCTGAGCGAGCTTGGAAAGACCATGTGCCCTTCTAAGCTTTTATTGCTTCATCTGTACACAGGTGATCGTACCAGAAAATATCTCATGGATATTCTAACACCAGCATTTTAAGATTCTATAAAATTGACATCAAAGTTGACTAATATCACTATCTGGAGAAAATTGAACTTTTTAAATTATGGTTTTAAAGAACATGTTGATGGCTTTAACTCTCAAGCTTCATAACATTCATAAAAACGTTTAAAGGTGAGGGGCCTCTGTGTCTGAATGTGGGCTTGTTCTTCACAAATGTTTTGTATGGCTGGCAACTGAGGATGCAGAACATTCTGCCTTGAAATCAAATTGTGTAATATAACGCTTCTATGATTTTCACATGGCGGTTGTCACATGGGATCTGCCCTCCATCCTGCAGACATGCTCAGAATTCCACAGCGACTGCTTCATGCATGAGCTGACTCTGCTATCTGAAATGTTGAAAATATCCTTAGCCTATTGCTTTGGGAAAGCTCCTTTAGCCAGAGTAGAGGCCAGAAGGGAGCGTGCATCTTCTGAGGGCCCCAGGACTTTGCTACTGACTTTCTGTGGCGGCCCAGGCTCAGGCATTTGCCTGAAGAGAGAACCTGGTATTCTTAATCATCTGATGAGGTGGGCGCTGCCTCTCAAGTATGCCGTTCACGTTCTCTCAGCACTGAGTGTGCCAGACTTAATGGGATTATCCCACTCAGGAAGATAACATTCTGAGCGTTCTGTGGGCTTTGGATGTGGCAGTCTGAGCAGTCCTTCATTTGTATGACTGTTCTGAGCGTCTCTTACTGAGGAATATGCTGTATTCATGGAGGAGGCTATATGACGTCAAGAAAGCAGAAGGCATGGCCCTTTGGGCTTTCTGTTCCTTGGCTGACATGCTTTCTACCGAGATTGGAAGGCAGCCATACACACATTAATCAGAAAAACATCTTCTTTTACACTGATGTGGGAGATGCGACACGGATATCTCAGCTCAGAGGAAAGGAAAAGTAAAAGAGGGGCCAGCGCGGGAGTGAGAGAATGCTTCTCAGAGTGATCAGTGCCACGAGTTTTCCTGCGAGCGTAAAATGTGAGTGCTGGAGAAAAGGGAGGAGGTAACTTTATCTGGATTAAATAATGCAGATTCCTTTAACTTTCGGAACAGAGAGATGGCTTTGACTTCAGCTTCTCAGTGCTGAGAACACTCATAGCTTGCTGGACTAAGCCCGGGTCACCGTGAGGAAAGCCTGTGTCTCAACGTGCGTACGTCGGGAGCTTGAGGACTGGCAGGCAAGACGGCGTTATTTGACAAGATCTTAGTTTCAGAGCCAGCGATGGCTGGCTGTCCCCTCATCCTCTTTCTTTGTCCTCTCTTCCCTTCCTATTTCTCCTTCCTGGACTCATTCCATGCGTTTCAGCAGGATGGGATTCTAAAGTGCCAATACCGAGATAGAAGTAACGGCAAAAAAGGACTGGATCAAAGTCAGATACTTGAGAGAGTGTACGCTGTGGTTAAAAGATGGCTTGTCCCAGAAAGCTCGTGTTGACACTTGATCCCTGACGTGGCGGTGTTGGGAGCTGGTGCATTTTAGAAGAGATTCGGTCTTTAAGATGCATTGTTGTCTTTGTGAGGGGCTGGATTAGTTACCATGAACGTGGGCTGTTGGAAAGTGAGGCTGCCTCTGTGTTTGTTCTCTTTGGTACGTGCTTCTGCTGTGTGATGCCATCTGCCACGCATGGCACAGCATAAGGCCCTCACCAGATGCAGCCCGTAGAATTTCCCAGCCTCTAGAACTGTCAGCCAAATAAACTTCTTTTCGTTGTAAATTACCCAGTTTCAGGTATTCCAGTATAGTGATAAAAAAACAGACCAAGACAGTGTGGTACAAAATACTACAGAGCAAAACCCTAACTGATTACAGGCCACAGACATGAGGAGAGCATTCATCCATCGATGGTAAGCTGTTTACTGTCACCTCGTTTTGAAACGGTCTCGTCCGAGCTACGTTTAACTATCCTTATTTGGCAGGTGGAAACCCAGGACTTACAGAGATAACATAGCTTGCACAAGTTCACCCAGGTTTAGAGTTTGTTCCAGGTCAGTCTGGCGTCAAAGGCTAAACCTTACGCTGAGGGCAAGAGCCCTTGACTCCTGGCTGGAGTCAGCTGCACCTGCTTGTCCCCGTTACCACCCCCACAGCCCCCACAGCCCCCACAAACACGTTTTAATCATGGCAATATGTGCTGTTCAAACTTCACACATGAGTCTTAGACTACAGGCCGAAATGAGTACAGCATTCCTTTATTTTTTTGAGATGGAGCCTTGTTCTGTCACCAGGCTGGAGCGCAGTGGAGCAGTCTCGGCTCCCTGCAACCTCCACCTCCCAGTTCAAGCGATTCTCCTGCCTCAGCCTCCCGAGTGGCTGGGATTGCAGGCCCCCGTCACCACGCCTGGCTAATTTTTGTATTTTTAGTAGAGACGGGGTTTCACCACATTGGCCAGGCTGGTCTCAAACTCCTGACCTTAGGTGATCCACCCACCTCGGCCTCCCAAAGCGCTGGGATTACAGGTGTGAGCCACCGTGCCCGGCCTGAGCACAGCATTCCTTTAGATGGCTGCGAGAACACCCTGTCACCTTCGGATTACACGGATAACACATTTCTGACATATGCTGTAACACCATTATTCAAGAAAAATTCTCAGGTGGTAATTTCTACTTTATAGGAATATCATTTGAATTCAGCACTCATTAGCCTGAATGCCTATTAGCTTAGGAAAGAAAGCTTGCCTATTCCTGGAGAATCATTTTTGGAAACTCCCACTTTTCATTCTGCTGGAATTCAGTTGTCAGAAATAATTCTATTTGCATTTAATAGACTGTGCAGATACCTCAGAAGAAATTAAATGCACATTTTCATTTACATTCATGTAATATAATTGAGGCCCCACTCAGCACTTTCTAGGTCATATATTGATAGGTAAGCCTGTTTTCCTTCATGTTTAGGTCTCATTTACATGTCTGGATATGAGACAATTGTTGCCACTTTCAGAAAGGAAATGATATTTCCTTTTGATAAAGGAGAAAAGGCCTTTTGTGAGCCTCCTTTGAGGAGAATATATCATTTGCAGTTGGTTTCATTACTGCTCTATCCCTGGTAAAAGAAGGCTGACAATTATTGTGATTCAGATTTCTTGTTTTCCCTGTGATAAAAGTAAATTCTGGTGAGAAGTTGTGAATTCAGGAAGTCTGCAAAGCTCCTACTTTTATGTGAATAACTTTTGAGCATCAGGCTTTGGGGCGACCCTCAGAACCAAGTGGTCTGCTGAGAATTATGGCAGGTGGGGCCTGTCTGCTGGTGCTGCCCAGTGCCCAGGACCTGGGCCTTCCTGGCCTCTGGAAACCTCACCGTTCAGACCCATGCCACAGCACTGCCACCCTCTGCAGGGCTAACTCTCCTCCTGGATCTTCTCTTTGCCTTGTTTTGTCTTTTTTGGAGAATATTCTTGAGAAAAAATTGGAAAAGACCAAAGGCAAATCAACCAAAGGAGGATCTTCACTGTCCTTGTAGGTGTTTAATTCTTACCAGTTACTCTGAAAGCTTTCTCTTTTAATTCTCAGCTCTCTGTCTGGGCTACAGCTGTGATGTTTTATTTCCAGTTCCTTTATTACTTCTTACAGGTAGAACCCAGAGATCATTCTACATCAGCTTTTCTTCACTGAATTTTTCACCTGTGATTTGAAACTGCCTTACACTACTTTAAGTCTGAATTTGGGTAAACTCTTATTAATGCAGAATACAATAATTCTCCATTTTTGAGAAAATTAAAATTAATGCTCAAGTAGTCATTACTAATTTGTGCAAGGTTTTCTTGGACAGGGAAAAGTGTGTTTAAATATAATTCATTTTTCTGAGTCCATAAGGGTGGGGCAGAGGGGGAGAGAGAGAGAGAAGCTAACATTTACTGAAGTTTACACTAAGCACGTTATATACCTGATTTTTCCTCGTTTAATTCTCATGACTGCTCTCTGAGGTAGAACCCACTATAATCCCCATGTTACAAATGAGAAAACTGAGGCTTAGACAGCAGGGATGACACAGAGGAAATGAGCAGATGAGCCAAAACTTGAACCTACTGAGGCTGACTGTAGAGCTCACCCCCTTGAACAAGTATGCAATACCATTTTTCAGTAAGGAGAACAAAACAGCTCCACCTTACATTTTGCTAGTCAAAATGTCTTCACCTTAAAGTGTCTTTGCCTTTTGTGTTTTCCTCACCAAAAACTCTCTACACTTAAAAAGCAAAAAACAAAAGCAAACACCTAAAAACCCCAGCTTTTTAAAAAAATGTCTAAGTACTAGAATACAGTTCAAAGCTATGCCTCAAGAGATAACGTGTACATAAAAGTTCTTTGAAAAGTACAAACTGTCAGCTTTGACCACTTTTTGTTGTGATTTTATATCTCATTCATTTTTGCCATTAATTTTATTATTTTCTTTATCTTGTTTCTTTGGGTTTGCTCTATTGCTCCTTGGAGTTGAATGTTCAGTTCAAATTTTTGGTCATCTTTGTTTTGTGATAAATATATTCAAAGCTGGAAACTTCCCTGTAAATGCTATTTTCTGTGTCCCTCATATGTTGACATGAGATGCTTTTACTACCCTTCAGTTTAAAGTATTTATAAATTTGCATAAATAAAACCAAAACCTTCTTCATTGAAAAGACAAACAAGAAGAATCAACTTATGGCAAGACTGATTTTTAAAAATAGATGAAAACACATAAAATCCAGAATGCAATAAGGAAAATGGTCATAGATAAATAAGTTTATAATATAATAAAAATAATATTGTAAATTACTGCATGCCAATAAGTTTGAATAAAATGGAGTAGACAAATTTCTGGAACTGCAGAAAGTGCTAAAATTGGCTCAAGAAGAGACGTGGCAAGGTCTATAACCTAAAACTTCTAGGTTCAGCCCATTTCACAGGTGATCTGACTCAAACTTGGTAGTTTTCATCTTATGAAAGAGTTTTCAGAAAATAGTAAAAGAAGAGAAGATTATCTAACTCATTTGATGAGGCCAATGTAATAAGGAGATGAAGGATACATGAGCTCGTCAGTTATAAGCCAATTTCAATGATGGTTATTGATGCAGATGTTGCAAATAAAATCTTAGCCAAATTTAACAGTATGTTTTGAAAAAATTAATCATGATTTAATGTTAAAAACAAAGATAATTTGATATTAACAATATATTAATGTAATTCATTAATAAATGGAGAAAAATTATTTAATTATATCAATTGTTACTTTAGTTGAAGCATATCAGAAACACCTGATGAAGATGTATGGTGTCTGAAAACCTCCTGGAGGGCCAGGCCTTCCTTAACTTTGCAGAAGCCACACGCCTAAAGGCTAGAGCAAACATTGGACTTGATGGCAACGCTTTAAGGCACAAAACAAGGAGGGCCACAGTCTCCACTACTGTTTCCCACAGTACATAGTATACTTGCTATGCAATAAGAAGGCAAATAAAGAATAAGAAGGGAAGAGACAGAGCTGTTATTTTTTGAAAGTGACATAATTATTCATCAAACATAAAAAAATCCACAAATAAGCTATGAAAACTAATACATGTGTTTAGCAAGTTTACTAGATATTGACTTAGTATTTCTTATATTAGCAAAAATCAGAAAGCAAATATGCTATTATCCAAGGGCTATGAATATAAACCATCTACATAGAAATCATCTTAACAAAGAATCCTTAGGACCATTATGGAGAAAGCGTAAGATTCTACTAAATAATACAAAAGAAACCTGAATAAATGAAGTGATAGTGTTAGTTTATGGATAAGATACTGTTGTAAAGGTTTAATAATTCCTAAATTAATGTATCAATTAATTTATGGATATAAATTTAACTAAAATGCCAGCAAAATTTTTAGGGGAATCCTAACAAGTTAACTTAAAAAAGTATATAGAAGGCTGAGTTTGGTGGCTAACGCCTGTAATCCCAGCACATTTGGGAGGCCGAGGCAGCTTTATCACCTGAGGTCAGGAGTTCGAGACCAGCCTGACCAGCATGATGAAATGCCATGTCTACTAAATACAAAAAAAAATTGGCCAGGCATGGTGACACATGCCGGTAATTCCAGCTACTTGGGAGGCTGAGGTAGGAAAATCACTTGAACTCAGGAGACAGAGGTTGCAGTGAACCAAGATTGCACCATTGCACTACAGCCTGGGTGACAAGAGCAAAACTCAGTCTCAAGAAAAAAGTAAGTATATAGAGAACTAGAGGTCTAGAAATAGCTAAGAAAGTTGAAAGAACAGAGCAAAGAGGGGGAATTACCTTACAATATTAAATATATAACATTATTAAATTAATTACATTTAAACATTAAGACATATTAAAATATCATAGATGTGTGTTAAAAATAGCTTCACAAATCAGTGGGAAAAAATACATTATTCTTTTTTTTTTTTTTATACTTTAAGTTCTGGGATACATGTGCAGAACATGCAGGTTTGTTGCATAAGTATACACGTGCCATGGTGGTTTGCTGCATCCATCAGCCCCTCAACTACATTAGGTATTTCTCCTAATGCTATCCCTCCCCTAGCCCCCCACCCCACTGACAGGCCGCAGTATGTGATGTTCCCCTTCCTGTGTCCATGTGTTCTCATTGTTCAACTCCCACTTACAAGTGAGAACATGTGGTGTTTGGCTTTCTGTTCCTGGGTTAGTTTGCTGAGAATGATGGTTTCCAGATTCACCCATGTCCCTGCAAAGGACATGAACTCATCCTTTTTATGGCTGCGTAGTAGTCCATGGTGTATATGTGTCATATTTTCTTTAGTCTCTTATTGATGGGCATTTGGGTTGGTTCCAAGTCTTTGCTATTGTAAATAGTGCTACAATAAACATACATGTGCATGTGTCTTTATAATAGAATGACATAATCTTTTGGGTATATAGTAATGGGATTGCTGGGTCAAATGGTATTTCTGGCCCTAGATCCTTGAGGAATCGCCACGCTGTCTTCCACAATGGTTGAACTAATTTGTACTCCCACCAGCAGTGTAAAAGCATTCCTGTTTCTCCATATCATCTCTAGCATCTGTTGTTTCCTGACTTTTTAATGATCACCATTCTAACTGGTGTGAGATGGTATCTCACTGTGGTTTTGATTTGCATTTCTCTAATGACTAGTGATGATGAGCTTTTCTCATATGCTTTTTGGCCACATAAATGTCTTCTTTTGAGATGTGTCCATTCATGTCCTTCACCTACTTTTTGATTGGGTTGTTTCTTGTGAATTTGTTTAAGTTCCTTGTAGATTCTGGATATTAGCCCTTTATCAGATAAGTAGATTACAAAATTTTTCTCCCATTCAGTATGTTCCTATTCACTCTGATGATAGTTTCTTTTGCTGTGCAGAAGCTCTTTAGTTTAATGAGATTCCATTTGTCAACTTTGGCCTTTATTGCCATTGCTTTTGGTGTTTTAATCATAAAGTCTTTGCTCATGCCTATGTCCTGAATGGTATTGCCTAGGTTTTCTTCTAGAGTGTTTATGGTTTTTACATTTTATTGTTTTTATGTTTAAGTCTTTAATCCAGGTTGAGTTAATTTTTGTATAAGGTGTAAGGAAGGGGTCCAGTTTCAGTTTTCTGCACATGGCTAGCCAGTTTTCCCAGCACCATTTATTAAACAGGGAATCCTTTCCCCATTGCTTGTTTTTGTCATGTCTGTCAAAGATCAGATGTTGTAGATGTGTGGTGTTATTTCTGAGGCCTCTATTCTGTTTCATTTGTCTATATATCTGTTTTGGTACCAGTACCATGCTTTTTTGGTTACTGTAGCCTTGTAGCATAGTTTGAAGTCAGGTAGCGAGATGCTTCCAGCTTTGTTCTTTTTACTTAGGATTGTCTTGGCTATGCAGGCTCTCTTTTGGTTCCATATGAAATTTAAAGTAGTTTTTTCTAATCCTGTGAAGAAAGTCAATGGTAGCTTGATGGGGATAGCATTGAATTACTTTGGATTGAATTACTTTGGGCAATGTGGCCATTTTCATGATATTGATTCTTCCTGTTCATGAGCATGAAACGTTTTTCCATTTGTTTGTGTCCTCTCTTATTTCCTTGAGCAGTGGTTTGTAGTTCTCCTTGAAGAGATCCTTTACATGCCTTGTAAGTTGTATTCCTAGGTATTTTATTTTCTTTGTAGCAATTGTGAATGGGAGTTCATGCATGATTTGGCTCTCTATTATTGGTGTATAAGAATGCTTGTGACTTTTGCGTATTGATTTTGTATCCTGAGACTTTGCTGAAGTTGCTTGTCAGCTTAAAGAGATTTTGGGCTGAGATGATGGGGTTTTCTAAATATACAATCATGTCATCTGCAAAGACAGACAATTTGACTTCCTCTGTTTCTATTTGAATACGCTTTATTTCTTTCTCTTGTGTGATTGGCCTGGCCAGAACTTCCAAGATTATGTTAAATAGGAGTGGTGAGAGAGGGCATCCTTGTCTTGTGCCAGTTTTCAAAGGGCATGCTTCCAGCTTTTCCTGTTCAGCATGATATTGACTGTGGGTTTGTCATAAATAGCTCTTCTTATTTTGAGATATGTCCCATCAATACCTAGCTTATTGAGAGTTTTTAGCATGAAGGGGTGTTGAATTTTATTGAAGCCCTTTTCTGCAACTATTGAGGTAATCATATGTTTTCTTGTCATTGTTTTTGTTTATGTATATGTAATTGATTACGTTTATTGATTTCCATATGTTGAACCAGCCTTGCATCCCAGAGATGAAACCAACTTGATCATGGTGGATAAGCTTTTTGATGTGCTGCTGGATTTGGTTTGCCAGTATTTTGTTGAGGATTTTTGCCTCAATGTTCATCAGGGATATTGTCCTGAAGTTTCTTTTTGTTGTGTCTCTGCCAGGTTTTGGTATGAGGATGATTTTGACCTCATCCAATGAGTTATGGAGGAATCCCTCTTTTTCTGTTGTTTGGAATAGTTTCAGAAGAAGCACCCAGATTCATAAAGCAAGTTCTTAGAGACCTACAAAGAGACTTAGACTCCCACACAATAATAGTGGTAGACTTTAACACCCCATAATCAATATTAGATCAATGAGACAGAAAATTAATAAGGATATTCAGGGCTTGAACTCAGCTCTGGACAAAGCAGACCTAACAGACATTTACAGAATTCTTCACCCCAAATCCACAGAATATACATTCTTCTCAGCACCACATCGTACTTATTCTAAAATTGACCACATAATTGGAAGTAAAACACTCCTCAGCAAATGCAAAAGAACAATAATCATAACAAACAGTCTCTCAGACCACAGTGCAATCAAATTAGAACTCAGGATTAAGAAACTCACTCAAAACCACACAACTACATGGAAACTGAACAACCTGCTCCTGAATCACTACTGGGTAAATAATGAAATTAAGGTAGAAATAAATAAGTTTTTTGAAACCGGTGAGAACAAAGACACAATGTACCAGAATCTCTGGGACACAGCTAAAGCAGTGTTTAGAGAGAAATTTATACCACTAAATGCCCACAGGGGACAGCAGGAAAGATCTAAAATTGACACCCTAACATCACAATTAAAAGAACTAGAGAAGTAAGAGCAAGCAAATTCAAAAGCTAGCAGGAGACAAGAAATAACTAAGATCAGAGCAGAACTGAAGGAGATAGAAACACAAAAACCCCTTCAAAAATCAATTAATACAGGAGCTGTTTTTTTGAAAAGATTAATAAAATAGATAGACTGCTAGCCAGTCTAATAAAGAAGAAAAGAGAGAAGAACCAAATAGACACAATAAAAAATGATAAAGGGGATATCACCACTGATCCCACAGAAATACAAACTACCATCAGAGAATACTATAAACACCTCTACACAAATAAACTAGAAAATCTAGAAGAAGTGGATACATTCCTGGACATATACACCTTCTTAAGACTAAACCATGAAGAAGTTGAATCCCCGAATTCAATAATAAGTTCTGAAATTGAGGCAGTAATTAACAGCCTACCAACCAAAAAAGTCCAGGACCAGAAGCATTCACAGCTGAATTCTGCCAGAGGAATAAAGAGGAAAAATCAATGATTCTATAGATGATGTTGTGAGAATTCTTGCAGTACATGGAAAAAAAATAAAGCTGGATCCCTACCTCATGTAATATGCAAAAAGCATCTAATTGAAATAACTTCTAAATGAGGCCAGTAAAAATGTAAAAAGAATAGAAGGTGATGTTTATGAATATCTAATTTTTACGTGTTCAAGAATTTCTTGAACAAGACTGAAAGAGCTTAAAACATAAAGGGCAAAGGTGATGGATTGATTTTCATCAAAACAAAAATTATATTCGATAAAAAACACAGGAAAAATCACCAGAAGATGACAAACTAAGACAAGTTACTTAAAAAGTGTAATGCAGACAAAGGAAGCTAACATCTAAATCACATAGGGAATTGCACACCTGTAAGACATGGCAGGAAACAGGAAAACTAGGCAGTGCCGTGATGAGGCAGTTTAGAGAATGGGCCACCTATGTCCACGAACTGAGGGACATGATGAATGATAACATCAAGATATAAGTAACATCACACTTATTAGAGAAGTGCAAATTCAAAAAGCAATGAAATACCACTCCTCATCCATCAGGTAACATATATTAGCACATCAAATAATGCCATGCTTTGCCAAGGGTATGGGGAACGGGAAAATGGTTCAGGAAACCAGCAGTGACATTACATATGCAAATCCTGGTGCCTAGATATGTATATAAACCAAAAAAATCTTTAACAGACTTACATGGAGTTGATGTTTGTTATGGCAGCAAGAAAAGAAAGCAAACTGACTGTCCAGCTTGGGCAGATAAACAGATAAGTAAAATGCAACCTGGGCATCCCATGGAATACAAGTAAGCCGACAAGTAAGGTTTATATAAAAACAGAATGCTTCACTCAAGAAGTGTTAAGAGAACAAAAAAATGACTTATTTTTTTTCTTCATTTTGTTTTTAAGAGGCAAAATCTGACTTTGCAGTTCAGGCTGGAATGAAGTGCCATGGTCATAGCTCACAGCAGCCTTGAACTCCTGGCTCAGGTGATCCCTCCTCAACCTCACAGGTAGCTGGCACTGCAGGTGCAGTCCGCCACACTTGGCTGATTTTTAAAAATGCTTTTTTATAGAGATTGGGTCTAGCTATGTTGCCCAGGATGGTCTTGAACTAGTGGCCCTAACCAATCCTTTTGCTTCAGTTTCCCAAAGTGCTGGGATTACATGTGTGAGCCATTGTGCCTAGTGAAACAACTTATTTATAACATAATACTTTAGTGTATATCATATATGGGCACACATATTTTAAGAATACATAGAGCTCTAAAAAATAAAATAAAAAATAAAAGAGAATACATAGAGCTGTAAATGAATGTGTGAATGTAGAATATTAAATTCTTTAGCATGGGTACCTAGGGTGCAAAGAATAGGAGTGTTGGTAAGGGACAAAGGGAAAAATTGGGCTTTGCATGAACTTGATGAGAGCGTGTCATGAGCTGAGAAATGTGATTAATTCAGTGTCATGCACTTGAAGTCAGAGAGAAAAGAATATGTACTGTATAAATGAAATTAATATAGATAATAATATCAAAACATTACTGATATTCTCATGTTTGAATGTAATAATTGTCTTTCGTCATTTGGCTTAAAGTAAGATTTTTATTTTTCATGAATTGTTGGCAAATGTTTATTCAGTGATGATATGTCCTCCTCTGTTTTAGTAAGGTCTGTGTCGTTCCTTTCTTATCTCACCTCAAACACTATTGCTGGACCATGATCAACTTTCAGTAAAGGTTTGTTGAATAAATAAATAAAACTGCCTTGGTTATCCAAAAATCATGAAGGGGAGCCTACTTAGCTATTATTAAGTACTTAATGTGCTGTAGGTAAATAACACGTATTCTCATTTAATCACCAAAACACTATGGGGTACCCCTTCTCATTTGCATTTTATAGATGATAAAACTTGGGTTCAGATAGTTTAAAAAACTTTTCTAAGCTTATAAGTGGTGGAATTAGGATTTTAATTCAGGTTATTATGATTCTAATGCACTCTATTAAGGCTCTGGAAACAGGCGAGCAACCAGAAGACATTGCTAAATTCTAGTAGAAAGCAGCTGATCTCTTTTTCTTATTTATTTTTGTCTGTAAATGTTGTCTGTTAGTGTATTTCTAGAATTAAAAAGGAAAAGATGGAGAAAAGCACACAGGTAATGAACTTCATCTGCCTAATAGGAATCTTCTCCCTTTACGTTATTATTTATTTGTGTTTACTGTTTTAATTTGGAAGGAGAACTTTATGTCTTATAAAGCGTTGTAGGCTGCGGAGTGGTCTTTCTGACAGGCTGGGAAGCGTATTTATCTCACAACTGGCGTTAGCAGACGGGCAATCCGGAGAGGTCCAGCAGCAGGCAAGCTGAGCTGAAGTTAGAAGTGGCTAGATGGTAGATTGATACCGCGGAATCAACATATAACATACTTTATAGTTGTCTTCTTTATTACATCTATTTTCAATTACAGTATAACTATAAGATCATATTTATTTTCTTAGTATTTATCCAACAATAATATATATGGAGAAGTTGATTCAAGAGATTAATTGTGGCCATATAATGAATTTTACTATTGAAAATGCTTTTTTAATAAAGGTGATTTATCTGGGGAGCTGGCATAGTTTTTATTGAAGTCGTTTTTCTCCTTATTGAGTGGAGTATAAATGTTCTCTAATGAATTCTGTCATCAGGACCAGACCAGGTTCATTAACAGCACCACACTATTAACGTATGTCCAGAGCTGCGACTTGGGACGTGGGTGCCAGGGAGTGCTCCCATCACCCTGCCGTCTGTGCCCCTGACTGGCTGACTCAGACCTGCTGGCTCCAGGGTTGCTTCGGCAGTGCTGGCACCGCAGGTTCTTACCTCCCCAGTGAGCGTCATGCTCCCCGGGCTGCGAGGCTCATTCCCGCCCGTAACCGCTTACCTTTTATCTTCCCACAAGTCAGAGGAGCAGATGCCCTTTGTCCCTGGGGGCAGATTCAGTCTCCTCTCTCCTGGCTGGCAGAGCTAAGTTATACTAAGTCTGGGCCAAAATGAAACCGGCAGTTAAACCAAGCTTGTAATGTAGAGGAAACAAATTAATGTCCTGATTATTCATCGCAAGCTTTGTCACGGCTGCGGAGCCATCGTCACATATCTGCCTGATTCCACAGTCCTGAAGAGTCCGCTGCCCAGGACAGATGGAACTGAACCTCGGGCTCTCCCCGACGGCTGCTTGATTTCCCTGCGACCTTCAAACTCTCTCCAGGACTATCATCTAGGCAGGGACACAGATGCCCTCAGGAAATGAATGTTCCAGGCCCACTCTCTGGACACTGCTACCTTTTCCTGAGTTCAGACGAGACGTTTTTCTTGGTGCCCGTGGATGCGGGTAGCGGCATGCAGTTGGATGCCAGCTGCGAGGGCTGCTTCACCCCTACGTGGAGACCAATATGTGCCTCCTTCTGTGATTCCAGGAGGGCCTCGTAAATCTCCTGTCTCCCGTCAGGCGGCACCAGACATTCTAAATGTTAAATGCCTAATACTTTTTACTCCATGAAAAGGTAACAGGCTCATGAGGACAGTGACCTTTTGGGCACGTGTGTTTTGCAGACACTTCCGTGCTTGTGCCTCACCCATATGCACTCCCCGCCTCGGCCTGCGGGGAGCACCTGTCTGTCTTGCTCGAGGGCTTCCTGGGACCCCAGAGCCTGCTCTGCAGCCTGGTCAGCAGAACAGAAGTGCCACAAACACCGGCCCAGGAGCACCTCACCAGGGAATGGAGAGATGCCTCCACTTTCTTTGAGCTGCTCCCGCATGGCTCCCGGCTACCCTGGCGGGATTGCACATCAGCAGCCCATGGGGGTGGTTGGCTTGATATTTTCCCCTCATTAACTGCCTTCCCTTCCTGGACTTCATTTGCGTGCCCGTTTGCTTTCAGGAGATTCTAAGTAAGAAAGGCAAGGGGAGAAAACAGAAGAATCTTGGATCTAGAACAAGGCGGGGGGGACCTGCCAATAGAAAGAGGACAGCATTTTAAAAAGCAAGAACCTGTGTCTCACGTGCCAAAGACCTTGAAAGGCACTTTTACATACACCTCGTCATTTAACCCAGTTTAATCTAGTCTGTGCGTACATGCTTATCCCTATTTTATAGGTGGGTAAAGCTCAACAAAATGAACTTTCTAAATGCATGTAGGCAGTGAGGTACGTAGAACGTTGGTTCACACAGAAACTGTGCGGCCCTGGTTTGGTGCTTGTTCCAAACATCGTGTTTGCTGCCACTCTGCCTCACAATTCTGCGTGGCACAACGCGTCTACGGCACAGACTGACGGAGAGCCAAGAGGAGAAGCTGGTGCTGCACGTTAGCTTAAGGACAATCTGTGAGCACTCGCAGGCAAAAGTGGTCCCATCTGAGCCTTCCTCAACCATCTCACAGACACACCACAGCTGCAGAGGGCCTGCTAAGCCAGGCAGGTGAAGTCCAGGTGTGTCAGGATGAGGGTAAGCCCTCAGTGTGAGTGCAGTGGTTCTGGCATAGTTGTGTCTGGGTATGCTCCTTTGTCACGTGGTGCCATGGAGGACATGGACTGTGAAATTTAGTAGGACTTTGGTCCATTTCATGTCTTCCCCACCTGGCCCCCTCCAACAGCACTTGAATAATGACCCACTTCTCTTCCTTGGATAAATGTGCTTTCGGTGCCTTTGCACACTGCTGCGTTTTGCCTGGAATTCTTTCTTGCCTCCCTTCATACCTTGAAGTCCTAGTCAAGCACCACCTTCTTGGGAACCTTCCCTGACAGGCATTCTGCTTAAGAACTTAGTTTTCGCATTGCTCGGAGGGTGTTACCTCTCCTTTCGGATCCCGAAAGACTCCTGAAAACCAGATATGGTTCGTGGTGTGGTGGAACTGGGGGAGTATATAATGTGTTGGTTTGCCCCAGAGGACACGGTCAGTAAGAAGGCTGTTTGGATGTCTAAAGGTGCACAGGGGGATGGAAAAGACAGTCACAGATTCCTCTAGATTCCTCTGGTGGTTTCATGGGCAAGGTCTAAGCTCTTGAGGGATGACAATGTTGAAGAATGACTCTGTTCTCAGGCTGCTCTGAGAACTGGGCAGCCGTAACACGACAAGCAATGTAGACTGAGGAAGAAGGCAACGTGTGTGAGGAATCCTTGAAAGTTCCTGAAACAACAGGGCAAGTTCCTGAGAAGGTCAGGCTAGAAGGTTTGAAATTTGAGACATTTCTCTGACTGAAACCTACTGTTTCCTATAGGCTGGGGAGATCAAAGAGACCTGATGTGTAGCTCCTAGAGAGCAGTGAACTTATCTTTTTTGATAAGATTATCAATGTCTTGAAATAAGTTAGATTCACAATTGTTGCAAAGAAATGCACAGAAAAGTGTCATGCACCTTCACCCACTGTCTACCCAGCAGTGGCATCCTGCACAACTGTGGTACAGTGTAGAAACCAAGAAATGGATGCTGCTGCAATCTCCAGAGGTTACGCAGTTTCCAGCAGTTATGCATGTGTGTGTGTGTGTGCGCGCACGTGCGCCTGTGTGTGTGCACACGTGCCTGTGTGTGTGTGCACGTGCGCCTGTGTGTGTGTGCATGTATGCACGCGCACCTGTGTGTGTGTGCACGCATGCCTGTGTGTGTGTGTGTGTGTGTGTAGGGCTGTACAACTCTATCACATGTTAGCCTCGTGTGTGTGTGCGCACACGCGCCTGTGTGTGTGCACACGTGCCTGTGTGTGTG
The DNA here is from genome assembly GCF_009761245.1 of Sapajus apella. NCBI lineage: Eukaryota > Metazoa > Chordata > Mammalia > Primates > Cebidae > Sapajus > Sapajus apella. The sequence continues at coordinate 22,422,589 of NW_022436978.1, forward strand.
TGTGCATGCATGCCTGTGTGTGTGTGTGTGCACGCACGTGCACCTGTGTGTGTGTGTATGTAGGGCTGTACAACTCTATCACACGTTAGCCTCGTGTGTGTGTGTGTGTGTGTGTGTGTGTGTAGGGCTGTACAACTCTATCACACGTTAGCCTCGTGTAACCACTGCCACAGTCAAGACACTTAACTGCACCTTCATCACGAGACACTGTCACGTGACGGACACCTTCATAGCCACCACCTCTCTCCCTTGTACTCTGATCCCTAAGCCCTGGCAACCATGAATCCCTTCTCCAGCTCCATAAGTATGTCATTTCATGAATGTTCCATAAGCAAAATCACAAAGAATGAATCCTTTGAGATTGGCTGTATTCATTCATCATGACTTCCTTGAGGTTAATCTGGGATATTCCCTGCGGTGGTTCATTTCTTTTTATTGCTGAATTGTGTTCTATGCTATTGTGCACCACGGACAGCTCGTCCCACTCAGCACATAGCTGGAGCTCAGAGTCAGCTTCAGAAAAGAATAACTGACTGTACAGATAACTTGCTGTGTCAAACATCTTCTGCAGGTGGGGAAAGTTAAAGCTGGCTGTTTCCATATCGTTTAGAACAGGTAATTGTTTTGACCTTCTGATTCAAATCCACTGCCATGAATCCCCTTAAATCAGCAGTCACCTCATTTGTCTGATGAAGAAGTGGATCAAATAAGACCAAATGACACAACTGTGCTTCCATGCTGCCACGATCAGGCCAAATTTTAAATTGGTGATATATTTGAAAACTTGTTTTTAATGTCTTGATTACACCACAAGACTTTTATCCCAGCAATGGACTTTAACAAAACATTTGAAATCCCAGGAAATGAAATTGTATGAATGATGGAGTTTATATATAAAAACCTGACGAAAGGATCTCAGAACACCTTCTTCCTCACTTGCACTTCTAATAATAGTTATACCTTCCATTTCTATTGCACTTGAAAATTATGAAAGGCAGTGGCATGTATAGCACTGTGCTTAGTCATGAATTAATATTGTGAGGAAGGTGGGGAGCGCAGGGTGGTGCTGGTGATGGGTGTTACTGTCCCCTCCCTTGACACACAAGAGAACAGAACTACAGCGGTGTCATCTTATTTGTCCAAGATTGCACAACCACTTAGTTAATAAGCCTGGTTAGAACTCTGATCATCATTCTACATTCACCCCATTTCTCATGGATAAATAAACACTTTTGAGAAAAGAGAAGTCTTTGCTTTTCTATTTGGAGACTCTTTCCCTCATTTGACTTTGACACTCCCAATGTCAAAGTATCCCATATGTGTATTTCTGTAGCAATCACTTGCTGAAAGCCACGTAAAAACGAAATCTCTATCTTGATTGGTTTTCCCCAAACAAATTAAAGATACTTAGAACAAACTGCTGTATATTATTACACATGATTGCAGTAATTTATTTTACCTGGGGGCAAAATCTTAGCTGTTTAGTAAGTTTTATAAAAATCTCCAGATGGCTTAATTATACCATTTTAGAAACCAACGGCATAAAAATAAAATGGATAAGCATAATTTAGAAACATATAGAAATAAAATATAAAAGATAAAAGGGAAGTTTTTAAAAATAAGATTTACCCGTTCATGATAAAAACTCTCAACAAACTAGGAATAGAGAGGAACTTTCTCAATTTGAAAAGAACATGTACAGAAAACCTAGAATTAACATCACAGTTAATAATGTTAAAGAGAAAGAGAACATTTTTCTTTAGGGAACAAGGAAGAAAATTTCTCTCTTACTACTTCCATTCAATGTTTTGCCAAAAGTCCTAGCTACTGCAGTAAGACCAGAACAAGAAAGAAAATGCATGCAAAGTTGGAGAAAAGAAATAAAACTTTCTTTATTCACAGATATGATTGTGTGTGCAGAATATCCCAAAGAATCAACAAGAAAACCCTCCTGTAATGAATCAGTGATATGGCAAGATCCCAGAACATGAGGTCAATATGTAAAAGCCAATTGCTTTACTATTAGCAATAAATAAATGGATTTGAATTTTTTTTAAAAAAAGTGTACCATATAAAATTGCACCAGTGAAATGTAGGTATAAATCTGACAAAATATGTATAGGTTCTATATATGAGTAACTACAAAACTCTTTGATTAAAAAAATCAAAATAAATGGAGATATAGCCCACGATTATTGATTTAGAAGACTTAAGATGCTAATTCTTCCAAACTGAATCTGTAAAGTTCACACAGTATCAGTCAAAATTCCAGGAAGCTATTTTGTAGATATTGACAGAGTGATTCTAGAGCTCTTATGAAAAGGCAAAACTCTATAATCATTCCCTCAATACTGAAGAAGAACAAAGTTGGAGAACTGAAACTATTGATTTCAGAAATTAATATAAAGTTAAAGAAATCATGACTGTGGTATTGGTGAATTAACAGACACATAGATCTTGAAAACGGAATTAAGAGTCCATAAGCACACCCAAACAGACATAGTCAACTGATCTTGACAAAGGAACACAGACAATTCAATGGAGGAAAGGCAGCCTTTTCAACAAATGTTGGTAGACCAATTGGATCTCCATGTGCAGAGAAGAAGAATCTAGACACAGACCCACAGATCTTACCACTTTAAAAAAACAACTGAAAATGGATCATTTACCATTTTTGTAAATGCAAAACTACAAAATTTCTGGAATAAGCATAGGAGGCAATCCAGGTGACCTTGGATTTGGTGATGAGTTTTTAGATACAACTCCTAAAGCACAATCCATGAAATAAAAATCTATAAGTTGATCTTTATTAAAAAATGAGAATTTGGCTCCATGAGTTGGAAATTAATTTTTGGTTGTGAACTAATTAACTTTTAGTCCAGATGAGTTTTCAAATACACATAAACAAAAAGGAAAATGTTCAAGGCCTAGAGACTTAGGGATATGATTTGGCTCTGTGTCCCCACCCAAATCTCATGTTGAATTGTAATTGCTGGTGTTGGGGAGGGACATGGAAGGAGGTGTTTGGGTCATGGGAGCAGATTTTCCCTGTGCTGTTCTTGTGATAGTGAGTGAGTGAGTTCTCAAGAGATCTGTTTGTTTAAAAGTGTGTAGTGCCTCGCCCTTTGCTCTCTCTCTGGCTCCACCATGGTAAGACGTGCTGGCTTTCCCTTTGCCTTCTGCCATGAGTGTAAGTTTCCTAACGCCTTCCAGCCATGCTTCCCGTACAGCCTGTGGAAGGTTTAATTGTGAGTCGATTGAACCTCTTTTCTTCATAAATTGTCCAACATCAGGCCGCTCTTTATAGCAATAACGGACTTATTGCTAACAATAGAGATAGTAGCATCTTGTGCCCATTTCATTGTGTTGTAGTAAGTTGTGATATAAAGTCCACAAGAATGTGAGGTTTAAAATAAATTTTAATATTTCATGGCACTCTTTTTCTTCTAGGACAGCGGAAAACAACTGATATTTATTGACATGTGTTCTGTGTCAGGCATTGTACTAGGCACATACATAACAGCATGAGGAAATCTTTTCCTTTCCCACTCTTAGCTACGAGGTTAGTACATGCTCACAGTAATTTCGCCCCTCAGTCCATACAGAAATAATAGAAGAATGTTATGCAAGTCATGAAAACCAAGAATTTGATTTTTAAAAAATTGAAAAAAACATTTAATTTTAAATGTCCTTCTGATGTTGTATATGTGAACCATGTGGCACACGTAGGTATGGAGGTGCTATAGAGAATCCCATTTTTAGAAACTTTCCAAGAGGCCTTAGAAGTGAGTGGTAATTCACAGAGAGTGGAAGAATGGAAAGGAACATGCAGCAGGAGAACAGACAATTTAGGATCAGCTTGAGAAGGGCCTTTTTCCCCCAAAGGGGAAAGTTACCCCCAAGGATGAAGGAGCCTGGGTTTGGGGTATATAGATCTTATTTATTTTAATTAATAACTTTGTCATGTAAATATTCATTCACCATCTTGCTGATAATAAAATGAGGCTTTGAGAGGTTAAATACTTTGTTCAAGATCACACAGCTAGTGGTAAATAACAGAGGAAGGATCGAGTCCTCGTCGGAATCCACGGCCAAGGGACAGTGCAGCATGGTGGTCACACAGGTACATTCCAGTGTCAGATTACTTTGATTCCCTTCCTGGGATTTTCATTTATTAGCTGTTTAACCTTGGATAATTTATTCAACATATCTGTGCCTCAATGTTCACATCTGGAAAATGGTGATAGGATCTTATCAGATTGCTGTGAGAATTAAGTAATTAATGTCAAGCTTTTAGTGTACTTCGGGGTATATAAAACAGATAAATACTATCAGCTAGAATTATTTTTAATATGACTTTGCTTCTGTCATAAACAGCAAACAGTATTTGAAGATGTTGCTTGGATTTTCAGACATGAAAAAGAATCTATTCAAGGGTAACTCCAGGACAGCTAAACTAGGTAAGAGAAAGAAGAGCAGAAAAACATCTTATACATGAAATCCGTAGGCAGCACTGCAGAATGTAGAATCCTACCTTAAGTCAATGGCCTATATTTCTAGAATAAATATAAATTATGTGGATGCTTAAAAAATCCAGCAATTTAAGGCCCTGAATGTCCATAAGGAAATGATTGACTAATGCCATTTAAAAGTCTTGTATGAAGGAAGTCTACAACCATTCGATAGTCTGTACCAGAACAGCCCGTCCAAAACACTCCTCTCATTGATATGTTCTTTCTACTACCTAAGAAAATACTTCCTGGCCAAAATGTTAATTTCTTTCTTATCTGTCTTCTCTGATGAGACTTCAACCTCAATACATATGAATTGCCACCAAAATACATACAAGGCACTACATGAGTTATTTGAGCTTACATTCTTGTCAAGAGTGTCTGTCAAATAAGTATTTTATCATAAAAAGCGAGAAATGCCCTAAGAGAACTGCAGATATAACTGCAGGTGTTTCGAGGCAGAAAAGTTTGCTTCCAGCAGGAGGACGGGGAAAAGCTTTAGCGAAGAGGTGGTGCCTTGACACAAGGGTAGATTCAGGCGTGTAGAGATAGTGGCGAAAGCAATGTGGAGGGAATAAAAACAGGAAAACACAAAGGAGGAGTCCTGCAGCTCAGTAACTTAGCGGTGTATCTGAAAGAGGCTAGAAGGAAATGAACCAAAGAGAGGTTGCTTGAAATGAGGTTGTGAGAATCTTAAAAAGCAGTCTAAGGAGCTTGAATTTTATGCACAGGCTAAGGGGTACAATTGAATGTGTTTAAGAATAGTAGACTTTTCCCTGTCCTTTGAAAAATAACTCTGGTAGTTATTTCCAGAATGGGCTGGAAGACAGGAAAGTGGGGCCGTGAATTAGGTTTTGTGGAAATCCACAGCAAGGTCTGAATCGAGTGCGGATGGTGAAGCAGACATAACTGATGTGTTGTGGAAGTTGGATCGGCAGGATTGAGCCCCGTTTAGATGAGTGTCCAGGAATAGAAAGGAGTTTATCAACTTTGAAAGCTCTATGACTAAGGGGTTCTGGGACTCCTCAACAGAAACAGAAGTATTAGAAGAAGCAGGATTGGCAGAAATACTGAAATCACTGTGGGATTTGCTAAGTTTGAAGGCATCTTATAGAACACCCACATAGACGTGTTCAGTAACATGTTGTAAGGGAGGATGTCTATCAGAGAGAAAATAACTTCCACACGCAGGGTTTGTTATGAGCCTTGTGTCTCTTCTACCCTGCTCGTGACTACCTAGTACCTCCAGGTTTGCCTCATGGGTTTGTTAGTGGTTTCTTCATAAACCGTCTATCCCTGCATGACCTTGATTTCACTTACGTTAGACCATTTGCATTCATGTACTGAATTAGAACAATAGGTATGACACCTCAGAAATTTTCTCGTTCTATAACTTCACCTTATAGATCAAGGAAACTAAAGATCAACATAATTAACTGTCTTCTAAATGTTATTAAACGCCACTGAAGAATATGCCCACTAGTCCCTTCCAAGTTCTGCTGTGTCATAGGGTAGTCCTGCCCATCCCTGTGTCACAGGAACCCCTAACCTCAAGAAAAGGAAAAAGCAAAGATAATTTGATCATGCCAGTGAAGCTGTAGAGAAAAGGGAATGTTTTTAGACTGTTGGTGGGAGTGTAAATTAGTCCAACCATTGTGGAATACAGTCTGGAATAGAAGACCTAGAAGCAGAAATATAATTTGACCTAATAATCCCATTGCTAGATATATACCCAAAGGAACATAAATCATTCTGTTATAAAGATACATGCATGCATATGTTCACTGCAGCACTATTCACAATAGAAAAGGCACAAATCAGCCTAAATGCCCATCAGTGATAGACTGGATAAACAAAATATTGTAAATATACAACATGGAATACTATGTAGCCACAAAAAAGGAATTAGATCATGTCCTTTGCAGTGACATGGATGGAGCTGGAAGCCATTTTCCTTAGCAAACTCATGAAGGAACCGAAAAGCAAACACCATGTGTTCTCACTTATGAGTAGGAGATGAATGATGAGAACAGGCGGACACGCTGTGGGGAACACCACACACCGAGGCCTGCTGGGGGATGGGCTCAGTCCCTGGGTGGTAGAATGATCTGTGCAGCAAACCACCATGGCATGTGTTTACCTATGTAACAAACCTGCACGTCTGGCACACGTGCCCCTGCACTTAAAAGTTGAAAATAAATGCAGTGTTTAGAGGAGACCCCATGACAGAGAAGGATGGCTTTGAATAGCTCCCAGATGACTTGCTCAAGCAGCTTTGCGTATTTGCCCACATGAAGATGAAAAGAACGCTGGAAGCTTCAAGGTACCAAGAAGCTAAGAGAGTGAGTGGAGTTTTTGTTTCTGATCACATGTTAAGTCCCCAGTGCACAGTGATGTCACACGGCAATGGATTAGGTCCTGGGTCTCTCTATTTGCGTGTGTTTTTTAAATGATATGCCTGAAAACATAATTCATCTACATCGAAGGAAATTTTTTGTGTTACTACTTTTACTTTTTTCCATAAGTTATTGGGGTTCAGGCGGTATTCGGTTCCGTGAGTAAGTTATTTAGTGGTGATGGTAAGACTTTGGTGCACGCATCACCCAGGCAGTGTACACTCATCGTTGGTGGCCTTTATCCCTGTTCCCCTCCCATTCTTCCCCCGGGTTCCTACAGTCCATTGTGTCATTTTTATGCTGAAGGGATGTTTTGTGAGAAGCAATTTGCTGTAACTCCCTGAGCTGGGGTTGGAAAATTTGGAAGAAACCAGACACTGATGTATTGTCATATCTGAGTCACAGATTTCAAGCACTTCAAGTACTCAAACAATAAATTATGTTATATCTAATTTAAAATCAAAGCTCAAAATTATGCCCAAACCATACACAGCATTAAGGGCACAGGTGAAATCCGTCTTCTGCATCTCTGATGACAGTGATACCAATGAAATTATGGCACTCTAGCTTTTGGTTAATAACAATTGTGTTTGTGGTACTAATGGCTATGAATTGTAGGTAATGAACAAGAACTGAAGTATTGAATTTTTATGATTATTATGATTTACCAGGCAATGATCTTTAAAATGATAATAACCTAAAAGATAATTCACGCCCAAATGTAAATTCTTAAATGTCGCAGTATAGACACAGGGGTGAATGAATTGGTATAGAACAAAACACAGAATGTATACCTGAATATAATTTAGTTCTTGATGGTACCACGCAGCCTGAATGAAGAGGGACTCTGACAGAAAACTGGGCAGAGCTGCAGAGCAAGAGATGAGTCTGGTGTGGGGAGTGTGGCAAGACGCCAAAGGGCGCTTCTCTTCATTCACAGAAGACTGACGTGGAGCTGTCGGAGCTGCTCCACGGCAGCGACATCTAGAGTTGTCTGTTGTGTTTCCCTCTGCCCGGTGTCAAAGCTGAGTTTATTGTGAGGAAAGGAGTGTGTGTGTGTGTGTGTGCGCGCGCGTGTGTGTATGTGTGTGCATGTGTGTATGTGTGCGTGTGTGTATGTGTATGTCCGTATGTATGTGCGTGTGTATGTGTGTGTTTGTATATGTGTGTGCATGTGTGTGCATGTGTCTATGTATATGTGCGTGTGTGCATGTGTATGTGTGTGCGCGTGCGTGTGCGCGCGTGTGTGCACATGTGCATATGTGCGTGTGTGCACGTGTGTGTATGTGTGTGCGTGTGTGTATGTGTGTGTGCGTGTGTGCATGTGTGTATATGTGCGTGTGTGTATGTGTGTGCGTGTGTGTGCGCGCGCGTGTGTATGCATAAGCACCTATGTAAGAGATCATTATTGCAAACCCATAATCCCAAGACTGCTGGATACTTGTCTTAATAACACATATGTCCCCAGGCCTCAATAGCCTACTGGTAAGGAAGAGAACAAATCAACAATTTGCATCCAAATGGTGCTGGCTTTTAGCTCTCCTTAGCTGACGCAGGCTGGTAAAGTGTCGTCCTCTGGCTGGTATTTCAGCTCATCTCCAAGGCCGTTGAGTGCAATAAAATCTTTGTGCACTGGGCATTGCTGTCCCCCCTTCAGCCTTTCTGCTGCAGAGAAGCACCTGCCATGTCTCAAAGCTGAAAAGTCATACACAAAAACAGAACTCAGTTCCCAGCTCCCTTCCATCACCACAGTCAGGGAGCCTCAACAGGGGACAGGGCAAGGGGAGTGTTTTCCTCCCCGTTGAACTCAGACTTAGTCCTTGCACCCCATGTTGCCTTCATCTCTCCCATTTTACCTCAGGCCTGGCACGACTAGACCTTCTGCCCCAAAGGGCCTTTTCCTCAGAGCTCAAACAATTAAAACAAATACAGAGGTGCAGAGGCCTTCAGGGTCACAGCCACTCATAACCTTAATCTTGGTTACTCCCATCGGCCTTTTTAAACATTCTCCCTGAGATCTCACGTCGGAAAGATGGCAGCTGTTCACTTTGGCTTTGGAGGGAATCTAGCACTGGGATTTTCTTTGTTGGGGCAAGCAGTGTGACGTGGTTTGTGTCCCCACCCAAATCTCATCTTGAACTACAGTCCTTGTAATCCCCACATATCGTGGGAGGGGCCTGCTGGAAGGTAATTGAGTCATGGGGTGGTTACCTCCATGCTGTTCTCGTGTCAGTGAGTCAGTTCTCATGAGATGTGATGGTTTTTAAGGGGCTTTTCCCATTTTGCCTGGCTCTTTTTCTTGCTGCCACCATGTGAAGAAAGACATGTTTGCTTCCCCTTCCACCATGATGGTAAGTTCCCTGAGCTTTCCCAGTCATGTTGAACTGTGAGTCAATTATACCTCTTTCCTTTATAAATTACCCAGTCTCAGAAATGTCTTTATTAGCAGCACAAGAACAGACTAATACAGTAAATTGGTACTGCAGAAAGTGGGGTGCTGTTGTAAAGATACCCAAAAATGTGAAAGTGACTTTGGAACTAGGTAACAGGCAGAGGCTGGAACCATCTGAAGGGCTCAGAAGACAGGAAAATGTGGGAAAGTTTGGGATTTTTCTAGAGACTTGGAGGGCCCAGAAGTCAGGAAGATGTGGAAAAGTTTGAAATTTCCAGAGACTTGTTGAATGGCTTTGACCAGAATTGTTATAGTGACGTGGGCAATGAGGTCCAGGCTGAGGTGGTCTCAGATGGAGATGAGGCCCTTGTTGGAACTAGAGTGAAGGTCACTCTTGCTACGCAAAGAGACTAGTGGCATTTCGCTCCTCCCAGAGATCCATGTAACTTTGAACTTGAGAGATATGATTTAAGGTATCTGGCAGAAGAGATTTCTAAGCAGCAAAGTGTTCAAGAGGGAGAAGAGCATAAAAATGTGAAAAATTTGCAGCCTGATGATGCAATAGAAAAGAAGAACTTATATTCTGGGAAGATATCCAAGCCAGCAGTGGAAACTTGCAGGAGTAACAAGGAGGTAACTGTTAATGGCCCAGACAATGGGGAAAATGTCTCCAGGGCCTGCCAGAGACCTTCACGGCAGCCCCAGAGGCCTAGGAGGGAAAAACAGTGACCTGGGTCATGTCCAGGGCCCTCCTGCTACGTGCAGCCTCAAGCCTTGGTGCCCCTCATCCAAGCACCTCCAGTCTTGGCTACAAGTGGCCAAGGTGCAGGTGGGGTCATGGCTTCAGAGGGTGTGAGCTCCAAGCCTTGGCGGCTTCCATGTGGTGTTGAGCCCACATGTGCACAGAAGTCAATAATTGAGGTTTGGGAACTTCTGCCTAGATTTAAGAGGATGTATAAAAATGCTTGTGTGTCCAGTCAGAAGCTTGCTGCAGGGGTTGGAGCCCTCATGAAGAACCTCTGCTAGGACAGTGCAGAAGGGAAATGTGAGTTGAAGCCCCCACAGAGAGTCCCCACTGGGGCATGGCCTAGTGGAGCTGTGAGAAGAGGGCCACCATTCTCCAGACCACAGAACGATAGAGCCACCAACAGCTTACACTGTGCACCTGGAAAAACTGCAGACACTCAATGCCAGCCTGAAAGCAGCTGGGAGGGGGCTGTACCCTGCAAAGCCACAGGGGCAGAGCTGCTCCAGGCCATGGGAGCCCACCTCTTGCATCAGTGTGACCCGGATGTGTGTGAGACATGGAGTCAAAGGGGATCATTTTGTAACTTTAAGGTTTAATGACTGCTCTATGGGATTTTGGACTTGCATGGGGCCTGTAGCCCCTTTTGTTTTCGACAGTTTCTCCTATTTGAAATGGGTATGTCTACCCAATACCTGCACCCCATTGTATCTGGGAAGTAACTAACTTGCTTTTGATTTTACCGGCTGATAGGCAGAGGGACTTGCCTTGTCTCAGATGAGACTTTGGACTTGGACTTTGGAGTGAGTGGTGGGATGAACTAAGACTTTGGGGGACTGTTGGGAAGGCACGATTGTGTCCTGAAATGTGAGAACATGAGATTTGGGAGGGCCCAGGGGTGAAATGACACGGCTTAACTGTGTCCTCACCCAAATCTCATCCTGAACAGTGGTTCCTGTAACCCCACATGTCCTGGGAAGGACTCAGTGGGAGGTAATTGAATCATAGGGGCAATTACCTCCATGTCCTTCTCATGGTAGGAAGCTCTCACAGGGTCTGATAAGTGGCTTTATAAGTGGCTTTCCCCTTTTCTCAGCACTTCTCCTTGCTGCTGCCATGTGAAGAAGGACATGTTTGCTTCCCCTTCCTCCATGATTGTAAGTTTCCTGAGTCCTCCTCAGTCTTGCTGAGAAATGAGTCAATTAAACCACTTTCCTTTATAAATTACCCTGTCTCAGGTATGTCTTTATTAGCCATGTGAGAATGCACTAGTACACCGTGAGTCTTAGTTTGATCCAAGGGATAGGAAGCATGCTGTGTGTGCCACCTTTTTCCTTTGATCTAGCCACTCTGCTCAGTAATGTTAGTGTTTGCAGTGGAGACAAAGGCAGAGGGACAAACTCAGAAGTCAGATAAAGGCCTGTGTTCTGAGCCTCTGTGCTGAGATGTGTACATTTCCTGAGGCATCGTGCTATTCCTGTTTTCAAAGGAAACAAAAGCGTCAGGATAACATGGTCTTGCCTCCCAGATGATGCAGAATAATGGATAGTTTCAATTAAACTGCTTCCAAACCTGTTGCACTGTCAGCCTGTTGCAATGAATGCAAATTAAATAGCCATATTTCTATTTTAACTGAAAATATTTTCTAGGAAAGCTGGAAACCATGCATGATGTAAAGCTGTGGCTAGAATTGCTGTTTTCTCCATATGAGAATTAAGTCGGGATCCATTATGCTAGGTATGTTTGTGTGGCTTGAGAATTCTTAGTGCAGTTAACTCTGAGTGAAATTTAAATGTGTTAGCCAAAGGAGTGGCAAACAAGCTGAAATCAGTAATTTGAATTTTAGTTAGTAATCCCGTTTTCTCCCAACACCTTTTAATTTGAGTCGCAGCGAATAGCACGCCCGAGAGTTGGATTTCCCTCTCTCATGCTTTGTCCACCCTGGCTGTAGTCAAGGGACAATTATCCATCAGTCCACCGATTCATCCACTAGTCCACTCATCTGCCCATCCAGGGCTCACCATGGGCAGCAAAAGGGGTCAAGGAATGCCAGCCAGAGAGGCGGAAGCCGGGTAGTTTTGTCGGCTCGTGGATTGTGGGGTAAAATGCATTCATAACCTTTTAACCATAGCTATGTGGCTTGGGCTCCCCAGCCTTTTCAGTCTCAATGTGGCTGTTACCACACTAATGAGCCGTCAGTCCTTTTTTGCCACGTGTTAGGCAGCAGACACCACTGTGAATGCCATATTTACCATGAATCTCGGAAAGAACCAAGAGGTTTGTCAGTCACAGAGAGGAAGGAATCTCAAGTGGGCAGAGGATCTAGAGGTTTGGGCAGTAAGGAAGGAGTAATTTTCACCCTGAAGAACCATATTAGGAGCTAGAAAGGGTCTCTGCCTTTCTTGAAGTTTAGAGATCTAAATCCTTTTAAGAGATAAGCTTCCATCAGGGAGAGTAGAAACACTATCTCTGTATTGAAAATGCGATATAGTTTTATTAAGTTGTCTGACTTCTTTGCTTGTAAATAATGCCTAACATATTCAGACTTACTGAACAATAAAGTGTTTCACATAAATCACTTTTCCAGATAATTGAAAGCTACTTTCTAAAACGCTAAAGCTGGTTAGGCTTGGATAACATTTTCCTTAAAACTATTTGAGCACTTCTGCTCTTAAGAGTAGAGTCCACTAGTGAAGGAAATTCTGCTTAAAAAACAGAAGTTCACGTCTCCATTCCTCACATCAATTTGCATTTACTGTTGCATATAATGGTGTCTTTGTATCTGAAAAAAAGGAAGAAAAGAAATGGAGAAGGGAGGAGAGGATGGCATGGTATCTGTTACCCTCCAGCCTCCCTGGATTTACTATAAACTGGAAGTTGGGCTGTAGTGCCCACAGTATGTGCATAAAGGCCAGAAGCTGGCACACCTGTTTTCAAGAAAGAATTTGTGACATTCCAGACCCAGTGTAAGCTGAGTTAGGAACCAGGTGGCAAAGCATAGCAAAGAGTTTAGAAGAGATTATTCTGTCTGTGACCGGCACAAACACACTTGACAGTCCCTGACCTTGGCATTCCTGGTGGTTCCAAAATTCTCATATAGAACAGCTTACTGGTGACAGTCCTGTTGGAAGGGGATGCTGGAACGCTTATTTTATTTTGAATATGATTTTGTGTTCAACACACATTTTAATCTAGATCGTACATTTATTTGTCAGTAGGTTCTAGGAGATTATTGCTGGGAATTGTGGGAGAGGGAGGGAGCGAAGCCCAAGAATGTCATCCTTCGATGCCATCTTTCTTGTCATGGTCTTGGTATAAACAGAAGTGGCTCCATTGCATCCGAGTGTTCTGAAAGGAGTGTCAGGAAAATGCACGTTGTGGTCATTTATACATGGAAGTAAAAGGAGGAAGAACACAATGCAGTGGGCACCGGGGCAGGTGAGCCTCCCTCAGTGCTGGGTACTCAGAACCGTCATGTGGGCATAAAAGTAACTGACTCTGTTGGTCATGTCTGGCAACATTGGCAGTACATTAAACATTTATCATCTTGCTAAATCTAAGAACCATCACTAGCCTATGCTGTTTACTGCAGTTTGTCCTGCAGAAATGTTCTTTGAAAGTATGGACGTATGTGGGGCATTTTGCCTTCCTCTAAAAGGGCCCGAACGTAATGAGGAGGTTCCATTTGACTGTTTATTTCCACGAGCGCAAACTTTCTCCTTCTCCCTTCTTGACAGTTTATTTACTTCTTGAATTATTTGTGTTTATTGTGTATTTCTTTGCAGTCAAGGAGTTTGTCTTATTGATCTTTGCGTATCTATGTGTCTGGCACAAAGCTTTCACTGTAGGAGGTACGCAGTAACTATCACATAACAAAGTCCAGTGATGACTGTGATCTTAGAATATCGGGGACCTCATTTCCCAGAGCAGGATCCTGTTTATGCTGCTTTGAATCTCTCTGACTGTAACGCCTCTGACGCCTTGCAGCCGCCCCGTTCTCACCCCAACCAAGCAGCGCCCTCCTGCTTGGATTGCTCTTGGACCTTACCCAGCCGCCCAGACTTCTAATAGAATTGCCCATCACCACTCTCCCCTTCAGGAGGAATCAGCTCCTTAGCTCCTGTTAATTTTTCCTACAGGATTGCGTTAGTTTATCCTTGCTTGCTCTAAAATTCGAGCACACTATTTATGACAAACAAATCCAGGTGAGCCGCATGAACAGATAAATAAAGTGGAGAAGTTTAAGAGCAAGTACAGAAGGCAATGATCGGTTAATATGGCCGGAACTAAACGTGCAGGGAGGAGTGAAATAACAGAAGTTTGGAAAGCTAACTGGGAGCTGAACTGCGAGTTGGGTTATAATGTAGATAATTAGGAGCCATTTTAAATATTAAAGGGAATTTGTCTGAATGAAAATATTCATTCCATACGTTAAATGTAATAAATTTACTTCAGTTAAACAAGTATGTTTTATATTGTTGAGGTGATATCAGGAGAAGATATTTAAATAGATGATATCAGGAGAAGATACTTAAGGCCTTACAGTAAAACTAGTCCATGATCTTGGGCCATGAGCAATTTAAAGCAAGTGTGTGTTGAAGTATTCTCTCCAGAGCAGCCCAACCAGAATTCTTTAAAAGATGTAGGCATTTGAACATCTCTACCATTTTTAAGAATGATTTTCCCTTTCCTAAATACCAGGAAATTAGATAGTGGTCCTTAATATAAACACCTGAAAATGTCCTTCTGTGGCAAAGTTTGTCACATGTCCTCCTAGAGGGTCTCTGCCAGTGGCATCTTCCCATAATGATGCTTCAATTCATTTAACTCACACTCTGAGCTGAGTACTTACAAAAGCCCCATCATTTTCTGTATAGTTTAAGACTGCAATTCCTTGAAAATATTGCTAGATCACAATCATCAAACCTCATTCTCTAATCTCAGAAATGATGGCTAGTCTACCCTCTCCAGCACTTTGATTACATTTATTCTCCAATTCATGTTCTGTGTTATAGGAAGTAAAATGAAAAGTTAAGTGCACTTTAATTGGTGGAAACCAGGATCATTATTTTTCCTTTCAGAGGATTTCTTTTCAAGAACTCTTACGAAATCAAATGGGAATAGAAGCTGGTATTCACAAAGGAAAACCAAGTGCTCTGGACTTCTGTGTTCAGCCCTCCTTTTAGCATTCGCATTGAGCAGAATCCTAGAGAGGAGTGTTCAGGAAGATGGGTATTGACAAGGGAGAGAGGCTCGGGGAGGGTTACTGCATGAGACACCACAATCTAGCTCTAAGATAATTCTAATAATAATTAGAAGTTTGTATATGAGTATATTTTGAAACTGCTAAAATATGAAGCAAAATCCTGTACAATTAATCTAGAGCAAAGTCGTTTTCTTAATTAAAACAGGGCTAAGTGGTTAGTTTGAACTCATTGTCATTAGCCAGGAAATTCACACTAGTCAGTTCCACACAATTACAGCTGCCTCTTCAGCATTTTCTGAATGTTCAAGTCTCACTTTTTCCTTCATTCAAAATGTATATTCTTTGCTGTTCTTTGGAAAATCAGTGACTGAAATACAAGAACAGAGTATTTGATTGCACTGGTTGCTGTCCCTATGATACAATTCAAGTCTTTGAGAAGAGGCAGCTTATTTCAATACAGTTTTATCAGATTAGCATGATCAAGGCTGAAATGGCTCATAAAATACAGGTGGAGATAGAACAGCATGATTAGCAGCTGCAGGCCTGTTCTTTTTCACTGTGACCTTAAATCAAGTGGTCACAATGATGAAAGAAAATTAAGAGTTTTCCAGGGACAAAGTTGAGAAGACACCTGAACATTTGTTGAGGAGAGCTGTTTCATACAGAAATGAGTCAAAATGAGATGCTGGTTCTCAGATGCTTTTATAAGAACAAATGTGAAAGTTTTCTTTGAAAAAAGAACTGGGTGTTTGATTTCAGCGTGCGTCTTAGGATGAGGCTCTGGGCTGTGCATAAAGCTGTTCTCCTAGGGCGTTCTTCTGCAATCCTAAGTAGTTGTTCAAAGCCTCGAAACAGACTTCAAATTCTTGTTTCAAAGGCAAAATTAACGGAATAACAGCATAAATTAGTATTTTCTTTGTAGTTGTACATTTAAGGAAAAATATTACCAACTAACCAAAATATAAGACCAATCATGAATTAAATTAAATAATTTTAACTTTTCTTTCTGGTTACCTCAGAAGTTTAGGGTTTTAACACAGAGAGAATAATATAAATCTCAATGTTTATAAATAGTCTAGGCAACTCAAGTCCTCAAACCTCTATGAAGCAATTAATAAGATGGCATTAATTGCGCTTAATAATTTTACACAGGAGACAGGCCTTTATGCTTATACATTACTTTTATAGCCCTGGGTTTTGTCACTGGCACGGTCAGGCTTTGTGTCCACCCAGGTCTCATCTTGACTCGGGGTCCCCAAAATCCCAGGTATCTAGGGAGAGACCTAGAAGTGACTGGACCCTGGGGGCGGTTCACCCCATGCTGTTCCCGTGATAGTGAGTGACTCCCCAGAGAGCTGGTGGTTTCCTGAAGGCTCTTCCCACTCCGCTGGGTGTCCTTTCCCTCCTGCCGCCTTGTGGGGAAGGGTGTGTTTGCCTCCCCTTCTGCCGTTCTTGCAGTTTCCTGAGGCGATCTCAGCCATGTAGAGCTTGAGTCAATTAAACCTCTTTTCTTTATAAATTTTGTAGCCTTGGGCAGTTGTTTTCAACAGTGTGAAAATGGACTAATACTGCGGATGAAGATCACGGTTGAATACTTACCATGTGGCACTTTGCAAGCCATTTCACTTAAATTATTTCATTTTTCCCACAAGCCTGTGAGATAGACTTTATCATAATTTTCACTTTATAAATAAGAAATCAGTGCTCAGAAGTTAAATAACTTGCAGGGGTCTGACAGCGAATGACAGTTCTGATGTTCAAATTCAAGTCTCTGACTTCAGGTCGCCTTTGCTTTTTTGCAAGATCTCTTATAACAGCACAAGGGGGCAGTGCCAATGACAGATTTACAGAAGCATTTTTTCCCATTTTCCGTTTTCCTCAGTGATATGAGAAGATGAACTCAGGCCCCAGGGCATTCTGAAATCAACCTTCAGCTGGGCACTCATGAAAACATTTTCCCTAATCAGCTTCTTCTTAAAAAAATACTCTGTGTCCTTTAGGCCCATTTCGCTGTGTGATCAACGATACGGGCATACTCTCACTAAAGTTATGGCAAGATCAAGTCTTACTCTATGGGGTGACTCATGTCAAGGTTTTACTCTTTGGCATTGATAATCTGGAAGAACATGAACAGATGACCCCTGACTGACGTGGGAAGGGCAGGAAAAATGAACAAATGGATACAGAACATTCTGCACTGATGAGAGTCCGTTCTGCAGAGTCGGAAACAGGTTCAAAATAGTCTAATGACGTCACCAAGCCTGCCTACCGAGTAGGTGAAGGGTTTGTCTTGAGCCTAAGGGGCGTGCAACTCCATGCCCGTCCTCCCTTCCCTGCTCACCACCGTTCTACACTACGTAATAATTCACTGCCTTGTTTGTGGCAGTCTGTTCTCTGTCTTCCTGATAGACTTTGCTGTGAGTTAGAAAACAGAAAGCTAAGCACCCTAGTGGCTCCTCCACTCCCCTGCCCTCTGGCCGGCCGCCCCACCCCATCGATGACCCCAAAGCACAATGCCTGGTCACTTGGCGAGCGGCTGGGCCCGATGGAGGCCTAGGGGTGGTGCGGGGCAGCAGCCAGACCCCCCAAAAAGAAACAGGTGCTCCCCACTTCCAGGCCTTAGTTGGGGTAGGGGGAGGCTAGCTCCTGGGCCTGGGGTCTTTTCCCTACCAGCCCCTTGTCCTGGGTAGGCCCCTGCCTGCCTCTCTCTGCCTTTTCCTCGGGTGTCCTTCCTCCAGCCCCCGCAGCACTGCGTGGGTGGTAGAGCCCACTTGTTTCAGGGACCCCAGAGGTGCCTCCTGGCTCCTGGGACTGTGGGTGTGGGTGTGGAGAGTGAGGGGGGAAGAAGGGCCAGGCAGGGGATGCAGGGCAGGGCACTCCTCACCAGGAGAGCCGCAGGGCTGTGCCTTACCCCAGGAACTACCCCTGTGCCCTCCTTGCCCTGCCCTGCCCTGCCCTGCTGTTCACCCCCCATCCTTCCCCTCAGGCAGCCTGCTGAGTTTTCTTCTCTCCCTCACCTGCCGGGCCCTGAGCTGCATGGTTCCCCCACCCTGGGCTGCCAGGAAGGAATCTGAGTGGAGAATTACCAACCACCAGAGAAAAAAGACTGTGGTGCCCTCCCCTGCCAACTCCCCTTCCTTTGGTGCCCACTCACCCACACCTCCTTCACACAGGACAGGCTGCCCACCCTGTTCACATGAAGCGCAAATGCCCTCCCCACCCTGGGCCAAGCCCTCACCTCTCCCTGGGCCCCCAAATGAGATTGCACATTTAACTACTGTAAGGAGAGGGGCAGTGTTGGCAAATGTGATCCACGAGATTATCAGTGATATTGATAAGGAGAATAAACTAAAGAAAAGAAAATAGGAAGCTACCGAATCCTTCTACGAGCCCCCAGTTCAAGATATTACGAAATTGTAACAGAGATCAAACGGATCACACTTGATAAGTCCCAATGAATATGTTGGAAGGAGAGAAATTTGACTCTATGCAACATGACACATTTCCACAGTGGAATTCAACTTTTTACTATGGGCATTTTAGTGCAGATATTTTGCATCTGCAAAAAAAATGTGTATTTTCAAAAATCCCAGGCAATAATGAAAAGTGTTTATTATTAAGTTGAGCTGTTCATGGGTTGGGTATCAAGCGAGAAACAAAAAGAAGTAGATAATCTGCAAGCAAGGCTTTTGTTTGTTTGTTTGTTTGTTTGAATTCTCTGGGGCTTGATTAAAATAAAGCTAAAAGAAAGCTGGAATCTGCCCTTACTTGAGTGCTTGTGGCAACTTGCTCAGCTCGACTCTCCCTTGGATCAGGGGCCTTGGGTGAGCTGACAGCCTGGGCCCAGATGCACACAGCAAGTAGGTGCTAATCCACGTGAAAGTGTAGGCACTGACGTGGCAGCTGTGTCTGACGTAATTCCTCATCCTTGTGATGCCATTGCCAGTAAGGTCTCCTGGGACCTGGGCCCTTCTCTCAGGAGAGCTCCTGGACCAGTCTTCTTTCAACAAGATTATACCTGAGTCTTGCCCAGCACTCAAGGAGAAGCCTAGCTGAGGTCTACCCCGACGTCATGAACCGTTCGGACGCATCGTTTTAAATTGAGGACTTGAATACAGTCCACCAGTATGGATTGTAGACATCTACGGGGCGTGTTTCCAAAACAGGAGTTGTTGCAGAGGTAAACGAGGAACAAAAACCTAGAATGAATTATAAAAGTTTGCTGAACCTTAACTCAAATACCAAACATTATTTTTATTTTCTATGGAACTGAGAAATAAAGCTTAATTTATCAGTTAAACTGCAGTGAACCAGTTTGAGCCTGTCACCGATTCACTGAACTGAAACCAGACTAGAACACCAAAATATTTTTTAGATCACACGTGGGTTAACTGAATATTGTTTAGTTAAACGTTCCTGGCTTGTCCACAGTCAGAACGAAAAACCCGGTGGGTGATTTCTCCCTGCCTTACATCTGAGTGTGGGCAGAGGCACCATAGCAGAGGCTTTGGTAACCGAATAGGGAGAGAGAAAATCTGCTAAATCAATGCTTCAGACATTTCTTTTAGCTAATTTTGTTTATCAAACAAGCTCTGACAGTGAGATTCAATATAAATCTCCTAAGTGTGGCCCTCCGCTGTTTGAAGCAGGATCCCCGAGTCCAGGCCGATGGACACGGCTGCCCCTCTCGGGAACGTCAGCATGCCATCAACACGGACGAGCCCCACGCTAAATAATACTGTGCAGGCTTTGAGATTGCAGACTCGGTCATTTTTTGTGTGTAGATGATTCCTTGGGGTTTGTTTCTCTCCTGAATGTTAACCCATTTCTATTTGCCGTTCACTTGGAGTCCTTACTGGAGTCCCAAACTTGACATGTCTAATGTTGAGTAGTTTTATGATCCTTCCAACAAACGGCTCCTATATTGACTATTCGTGTTAATGTCATTCTCCTGGTTAGCCAGGCTTGAAACTTAGTTGACTCATTTAATCTCTTTCTTCTTGTACTCAATCAAGAAAAAATCAGTGTCCCCCCTTGTTACAGCCCAGTTTGTGTCAGGCTGGGTGTGCGATGCTGTACCCAGATTTGGGGGTGGGCAGTGAAGTCAGCAGGGTGCCTGGGCAAGCAGGTGCTGTGGGGAGGTTAACTTAACCAAGCTGAAGCGGCAGGTAGAGAGGCTTTCAGGAATCACAGCAAGATCAAGGTTCAGAACTGGGGTGTTGTGAGTGGTGACCGGTTCAGCCCTGCCTGCCGCGACTCGACTCTGGGTCGTCTTTAAGGTAACTCTGGTCTTGGGAAGTTTGAGAGTCAAGTTCTTCCTTTGGCTTTACCATTTATTAGCTGTATGACCTTGAGCAAACAACTTTCTGAGACCCAACATTATCAAAGGTAAAATATGGATAATAATCCCTTCCCTGCCTTCTTTGGCTTTGTGGTTGTAATTAAACAAAATGCAACAGGCACATACATTTTAATGTGCTCTGTGCAAGGGGTGATGTTAGGTGATAAGACCCAGGTGCCCAGCTCTTCACTTGTCCGTTTATTCATTCACATATTTACCAGACACCCACTGTGCTAGGCACTGTGATACCGTGGGAAACACATTCTCAGCCTCTTACAGGCAGATCCTCCCCTCCCAGAATAGACGAGAAGGCAGGTTTTAAACAACTTGTCACCTGACTGACAATAGTTTTCAGGTGTACTCCACTTCCTGTATGCCAGTCATATTCTAAGCATTTACCTCTTTTGGTCTTTCTGAAAATCCTATAAGAGAAGCAACAATAACCTATCTTACCGATGAGGAAATTTAGCCCCAGAGAGCTTAAACAATTTGCTTGAGGGATTTCACAGCCAGTATGTGGCAGAGGCAAGATCATAACCCTATGAATCTGTCTCTAGATTCTGTGCTTATCCTAATAATCACTGTGTCAAACTACCTCCCTTACTTGAGCCAGACCATCCATCCAGGTAGATAAGAGCAGTCACTTCCAAATTCCATAGTTAACTAACCCTTCTGATCTTGAGTTCTCACCTCTGAAAATAGGGGATAATACTAATGTCTACTTCATGTTTTTTCCTTAGGATTAAAGGAGATTATCCTTGTAAAAGAACAGAGTAACTTACATCACAAATGCGCAGTAAATATTAGTTTTTAGCTATTGATGATAATAAGTTCAATGGGAAAAAAGTGCAAGGTGCTTTGAGGGAGTAACACAGGGAGACCTGGCCTAGCCTGGCTTAGAGGGGCATGAAAAGCGTCCTGGAAAAAATATTTACGCAGAGACCCAAGGACGAAATAATGAACCAAGATGGCAGAGGGAGAAGAGTGGAGGAAGCAGGATATTTAAGGACATCAGGCAACTAGACTAGTTCCTTCCAGAAACAGAGAAAAGGCCAGTGTAGCTAAAACGGAAACAAGAGGAGCAGGAATGTGGGGTTGGCTGGAGGGGCAGAAGAGGAGCTTCTCCATCTGCTCCTCCCTTGTTACTTCCACGGCTATCATGTGAATTCAGGCTCGATTATCTCAGGCCTAAATTATTTCAATGACTTTGTAATTATTCTTCCTGTTTGCATCTTGCTTGCATCTTCTATTCATTGTGCATCTTCCTGGCAAATTAAGATCCTAAAGCATTCCTTTGACCACAGCATTGCCCTACCAAAAAACTTTCAAGAGTTTCCCATTGCCTATCAAAATAAATTCCAAACTCCAGCCGAGCATACAGAGGTAATTTCTATCTGGCTTCACACTGCTTTGGGTCTTTTCTCTCACAGCTTCCTTTACATACACAAAACTCTGTCCTTCTCTGCCTAGAGTCCATCCTTCTTCCCTTTTGTGTCCGGTCTTGGCATTTGCGAATCCTGTTTATCTTTCACAGTTGTATCAAATATTTTCTTTTTGCCAGGAATCATGTCTTCATCCTTAAAATTCTACACCTTTTTGGTTGTCTTTTGCTGCGATCTGAATGTTAGTATTTCCACAAAATATATATTTTACATCCTAACGTGTAAAACGATGGCATTAAGAGGTGGGAACTTGGTAAATGGATAGGTGGTGAGTGCTCAGCATTCTTATTAAGGAGACCTCAGAGAATTAGCTCATCCTCTTCATCACACGAGAGCACGGTGAGAAGGTGCCGTCGATGAGCCAGGAAGCAGCCCTCACCAGACCCTGAATCTGCCAGCACCTTGATCTTGGACTGCTCAGCCTCCAGAATTGTCAGGGACAAATTCCTATTGTGTATATCCCACCCATTCTATGGCATTTTGTTACGGCAGCCTAAATGGACAAAAACATTTTTCCTGTATACAACTTTTTCTCTAAAAAATAATTTAAAACATTTTCAATTTAAAATCTGCATATAAAAATTATTCATAGTTTTATTAACTTAGCATGTGAGCATATTTTTCTAGCTGTATGTGTAAATATTGAGAACTTAATTTTTATATACTTTTCATCATAGTCTCATGTTTGTAACAAGCTTTTAAAAATATTATTTTGAGGGCTGCCCAATATTCAAGTGCAGGAACATCCCCCAATATACATAAACATTCCCCTATGCGAGCCTCAGTCTCTTGATCCGTGGAATAAATCATAAGAAGCCTGTGCTACAGCCTTGTTGTAGAGATTAATAAGAAACATATTAATGAACTTACAAAAGTGACTAAGGCAGAGTAGAAGCTCAGTAAGTAATAATCATGGATCCCTTTTCCTTGCCGAAAAATTTCCCTGTAATTCATCTGCTCTCAGATGGAAGATGGAGTGTTTAGGGGTAAGAATGAGGAAGCTCTTATATGAGGGACTTCTCTTTGCCTGTGAAAGATTATTCTTCCCACAAGAAACAAAAGGCTTCCATTTCTCTCACAAGACTCAGTAAAAATTACCCAAGACATGTAAATTTTTATTTTTAGCAATTTCTTGGGTCAAGGAAAAGGCTGGAAGCAAAATGTGGTTTAAAGATGATGGAAATGAAATTCATTTATGCTCCTTATTTCCATATTTAATTGTGGATTGACTTTAGACTTTTTGGTTTAATGGTTGCAAGCGGAAATACCTTTGGGCCTCGGTTTCTCATACTCTAATAAATCTTTATAATAAAATGAGTTAGAGTTAGCCTTATTTTATCCAATTACTCCCAATTTGACTGCAAGTCCAAGAGCATTTTAATCCTCTGGTATTTAGTCTATAAATCTTTGGTAATTTCACGTTGCAGCCATCTTTTACTCAGTTACATACTTAGTGCTTCAAGTGTTTCTTTAGGTTTTACCTCCTTGATCAAAACTGAGCAGGCTGCTTGACACACTTTGTCGCTATAGTTCGATTTCCATGTGACTCCTGCCGCTTATTCTTAGAGGAGATAAACAGTCTCTTATTTTAAATATATCTGCCACACCTGCAGCGAAGGAAAGACAGTATATGAGTTAGTGGGGGAGCAGTCTCACCTCCTTCCCCTACTAACTGCAAACTCTTCCAAGCCAGAGGTCGTATAATGCTCTACGCTGTATCCTGAGGACCTAAACTGTGACTGATATATGGCATCTGCCCAGTAAGTCTTGGCTGAAAGAATTAAGGATGACTGCTTTTTCCTCACTCTATTAGAGGAATCTTTTTAGGACATGAGCTTTGGGATCAAACAGAGCTGAGTTTTAAACCATCGCTGACTCTGTGTTCCTGGACAGGCCATTTGTATTCCCCAGTCCCAATTTTTTTTTTTTTTTTTATCTTACAGTGAAAAAATAATTCTTACCTAAGGACTAAAGGAAATCACATGTGTAAATGGGCTTGGCACATAGAATATGCACCACAACAGGTATCTTTCCTTCCCTCCTGAGACATCCCAATTCACAGTCCTTTTTAAATTCTCTTAGCCTCTCCTCTATCTGAGGCTAAATTCAGAAGAGAATAAACTATGTAAGTAAAAGGCTATAAAAAGCAGTAGAAAGATGGGCAATGGCAAGGGGCATTGAGAATTTTTTAAACTTCTTTGTGACTTTCAATAACTTTAATTTTACCAAAATGGATTTCAGTTTGTCAATCAGACAGATTACCTTCCCTCCACCTCGTCTATTCTCGCTTGTGAGGCGTAGGTGAAAAGGAGGCCCAGAGAGTGAAGGTGTCCAGTCTCCTGTGCTTGTCGCCTGAATGCAGGAACGAGCTCTGCTATGTGCTTGGTCTTTCTGTTGGAATAGGGTGACGGCAGAAGGATCAGGGCAGGTCGAGTCAGCACACAGGCTCTGTGAGCAGGTGCATTATGAGGAGGAGATAAAAATTTCATATAAAGAAAGCTTTGGCTAGATATCTGGCATGCTGTGAGCCCTAAATAATGCCAATATTTAAGAAAATAATAGGTGATGATAATGATCATGTTAATGGTAATAACTAGAAGGAAATGCACAAAAACAAATAAAAATTTTATTTTTACTGGTATTTATTTTTGTAATAAGTGGAAAAATAAGAATTTGGGCTTGTAGACCCACAATTTGATATTGGTTGAAGTTTTTCCCCTCATTTTGGCTTATATTTTGCCTATAGGAAATAAGATAAAATTTATTATTTATACTTAAAAATACTATTGTATAAAATGATTCTAAGTTTATTAAAAATCTATCTACATATCATTTTGTTTATAGGCACAGACACCATGAAATATGTCAGAAATGTGTTTTCTTAATTTGAAGGATGACTATTTTTGAGTGCCGGGTTTTCTTTTGTGTTATTTTAACACCTTCACCTTTGTATTTTTTAAAAACATTTAATTTTTTTTAGATGGTGGTAACATTTCTTTTGAATAATAATAATATTTTAAAACAAGCTAACAATCATAATTAGAAGCAAATATTTCAACATTCTAGTAATAATTAATTCTGACTGGTAGTAATTTGAGCAATTCTTGTTTCTATGTTCTTTTAAAAATAAAACATACACAACAAAAATCATCTTAAAGACCACTAATATCTAGGCAACAAACAAAAATAAAACATCTCTATCACCCTGCCCATACCACATTTTCCCAGTGGGATAGATGGATGTCTGCCTGGCCCTGAAATCTCTATAGGGAAGAAAAGGGAGTTATTCCCTCTGGTCTTTCACTCCAGCCTGGTCCAGTAGGAAAGGAATTGGATGGAGATAAGATACCCAGCTTCCATTTTCCGTTTCTACAAATGATTTGGTGTGAATCTGCAGGCATATCATGAAAGCGTTAGGACTTCCTTTTTGTTTTTGCATCTATGAAGTGGGGATTATAAACCAACCCCACAGGAGGCAGAGCAAGGTGGTGGGTAAGAAGCTTCCACCGATTGTTCCTCCCACAGGGACACCAAGTTAACAATTATCCACAGAAAAATACACCTTCATAAGAACCAAAAACCAGGTGAGCACTCATAGTACCTGGTTTTAACTTTGTGTCGCTGGAAGAGGTATTGCAGAAAAGAGAAGGACAGTCCTGAATTGCAGGTGCCACCCCTCCTCCACCCCAGGCAGCAGCGGCGTGGTGCACAGTGTGTCTCTGGGTGCTGGGGGCGGGAGAACACAGCCATGCTGAGGCCTTGAATACAGCACTATCCTGTTAGAGCAGAAAAGAAAACCAGACAAAACTCTGCCAACACCCACCCAAGGAGAGAGTGTTTAAACCAGCCCTAGCCGGGTCAAGTGCCGTGAACCTGAGAACCTGAGAACCTGCCATGAGGGCTACAGCACTCCATCTCTCCAAGTAAACTTGAAGGGCAGTGTGGGTCATAGTGGCCGCAACGCTTAGGCGAGGCTCATGCCAAACTAGGTTCAGAGATGGTGGACCTGGGGGCACCGGCATACTAAGACAGCAGCTGGGGCTGCCAAGGGATGGCTGGCTTCATCCGCCTCCTAATCTCAGGCGGCAGAGTTCACAGATTCAGAAGACAGCCCTTTCTTCTGCTTGCGGAGAGGAAAGGGAAGAGTGGGGAAGACTTTGCTTTGCTCGGCAACAGCAAGATAAGGCACCATTCAGAGTCGTGAGGCCCCCATTTGAGGCCCTAGCCCTCAAATGAGGTGACATTTCTAGACACCCGGGTCAGAAGAGAACCCACTGCCTTGAGAGAAAGGAAGCAGCCCTGGAGGCATTCATCATCTGCTAACTGAGGAGCCCTTAGGCCCTGAATAAAAAGCAATGATGCTCAGGCCCCACATCCAGGGCCTTGGGTGAGCCTCAGAAACTTGCTGGCTTCTGGCACCAGCACGGCCACAGCGAGGCCGAGCATCCAGTGGGCTCTCGTGGTCCTCGGTTCCAGGACTTGACTCTTCTATGACATTTCTGGACCTGCCCTAGGCCAGAGCAGAAACCACTGCCCTGACAGGTGAGTCCCAGGCCAGGCCACACTGATCACGAGCTGACTCAAGAGCCCTCAGGCCTGAAGGGAACGTTGGCTGGAAGTCCGGCAGTGCTCCCTGTGGCCTGGGGTCTGATGGCTACAGAGTGAGGCTCCTTTGCCTTTGGAAAGGGGAGGAAAGGGTAGGAAGGAGCGCGTCTCATGGTTTGACTGCCAGCTCAGCCTCAACACAATAGAACACCAGGCAGACGTCTAATGTTGACTCTGGTCCCTGATTCCTGGACAGCATCTCTGGACCCATTCGGGGCCTTGGGGAACTCACATCCTGAAGGGAGGGACAGAGACCTGGCTGCTTTGTCACCTGATGACTGTAGAGTCCAGAGCCTTGAGTGAACACAGGCACCATCCAGGGAGTGGTTATAGTGAGCCACGGGCGAGACGCAGTGTTGTGCTGCTTCTGGTATGACCGGCGCAGTCACTGTGGTGCCGGCCACACAGTGACTGTGTCACTTCACCCTCAGCTTAGGTGACTCAGAACAGAGAGAGAGAGACTGTGTGCTTGGGAGAAAGTAGGGGGAGAAACGAGAGTCTCTGTCAGGTAATCCAGAGAATTCTCCCAAATCTTGTCCAAGACCATCAAGACGACACCACAGTCTGCAAGAACCACAGCATTACTAGGTTTGTGGTGTCCCCTAAAGCAGACACGGCTTAGATCACAACACCCAAGCCCTTTCAAATGTCTGAAGAGCATTCTCAAGTAGGACATCTCCAAATAAGCCCAAACAGTGAAGACTGATAAATACGTAACTCTTTATGCCCAGACACCAAAGAACACCTACTCTCATCAATACCAACCAGGAAAACAAGAACTCACCAAATGAACTAAGTAACACCAGGCACCAATTCTGGAGAAACAGAGATATGTGACCTTTCAGGCAGAGAATTCAAATAACTGTATTGAGGAACCACTAAGAAAAAGGAATTCAGAAGTTTGTAAGTGATATGGTTTGGCTGTGTCCTCACCCAAATCTCATCTTGAATTGTAGCTCCCACAATTCCCACATGTTGTGGGAGGGACCTGGTGGGAGGTAATTGAATCATGGGGCAGATCTTTCACATGCTGTTCTCATGGTAGTAAGTCTCACTAGATCTGATGGCTTTGTAAAGGGGAGTTTCCCTGCACAAGTCCTCTTCTCCTTTTTGCCACCATGTGAGACATGCCTTTCACCTTCTGCCACAATTATGAGGCCTCCCCAGCCACGTGGAACTGTGACTCCATTAAACCTCTCTCTCTCTCTTTTTTTTTTTTTTTTTTTTAGTAAATTAGCCCAGTCTCTGTTATGTCTTTATCAGCAGTCAGAAAACAGACTAATACTATAAGTTAAATTTAACAAAGAGATTGAAATAATTAAAACAAATCAAGCAGAAATTCTAGAGTTGAAAAGTGCAATTGGCATACTAATGAATGCGCCAGATTCTTTTAATAGCAGGACAGATCAAGGAGAAGAAGGAATTATTGAGCCTGAAGAAAGGCTATTTGAAAATACAACAGTCAGAGGGGACAAAAACATAAAAATGAAGCACACCTACAGGATAAGAAAATAGCCTCGAAATGACAAATCTAAGAGTTATTGGCCTCAAAGAGAGGGTAGAAAGCTTATTCAATGGGTTAATAACAGAGGACATCCTAAACCTGGAGAAAGATATCAGTATCCAAGTACAAGATGGTTATAGAACCAAGCAGATTTAACCCAAAGAAGTCTACCTCAAGGCACTTAGTAATCAAACTCCAAAGGTCAAGGATAAAGGATTCTAAAAGCATTAAGAAGGCAGAACAAATAGCATATAGTGGAGCTCCAGTATCTCTGACAGCAGACACTTCCATGGAAACCTGACAGTCCAGGAGAGAGTGTCATGACCCTAAAGTGCTGAACTTTACCCTCGAGTAGTATATCTGGTGAAAATATCCTTAAACATGAAGGAGAAATAAAGACTTTCCCAGACAAACAAAAGCAGAGGAATTTCATCCATACCATACCTGTCCTACAAGAAATGCTAAAGGGACTAATACTTCAATCAGAAAGAAAGGGATATTAATGGGCAATAAATACTCACCTGAAGGTACAAAACTTGTAAGAGTAAGTTCAGAGAAAAACCACAGAATATTGTAACACTGTAACTGTGGTGTGTAAACTACAGTGGCACAACTTTGGCTCACTGCAACGTCCTCCTCTTGGGCCAAGTAGCTGGAATTAAAGGCACCTGCCACCATGCCTGGCTAATATTTGTATTTTTAGTAGAGACAGGGTTGCCATCTTGGCCAGATGGGCTTGAACTCCTGACCTCACGTAATCCTCCTGCCTCGGCCTCCCAAAGTGCTGGGATTACAGGCATGAGCCACTGCTCTCAGCCTAACAACTTTTAAGATCTAGTCACTACAGTAAGATAGAAACAGAAAAATGTTAAAAAGTGGAAGGACGAAGTCATGGTGAGTTTTAATTAGTGTTCTTTTTTGTTGTTGTTGTTTATGCAAACAGTGTTGTTATCAGGTTAGAATAATGGGTTATAAGATAATATTTGCAAGCCTCATGGTAACCTCGAACCAAAAAACATACAATGGATACACAATAAAAAGTAAGAAACAAAATCATATTATCAGAGAAAATCACCTGCACTAGAGGAAAACAAGAAGAAAGAAAGAGAAGATCATAAAACAACCAGAAAACAAATAACAAAATGACAGGATTAAGTCCTTATCAATAATAACATTAGCAGTAAATGAACTAAACTCTGCAATCAAAAGACAGACTGGCTGAACAAATAAAAACCAAGACCCATTGATTCATTGCCTACAGGGAACACTACACCTATAAGGACAAACATAGATTGAAAGTAAAGGGATGGAAAAATATATTTCATGCCAATAAAAAACAAAAAGGAGCAGAAGTGACTATACTTCTATCAGACAAAATAGATTTCAGGACAAAAATTATAAGAGACAAAGAAGGTTGCTATACAATGATAAAGGGGTTAATTCAACAAGAAGATGTAACATTTTTTAACATATATGCACCCAATACTGCAGCACCCAGATATATAAAGGAAATATTTTTAGAGTTAAAGAGAAATAGGCCCCAATACAATAATAGCTGGGGACTTCAACACCCCACCTGCAGCATCGGATCGATCTTCCAGACAGAAGAATCAACAAAGAAACATCAGACTTAATTTGCACTATAGAACAAATTGATCTAATAAATATTTACAAAACATTTCATCCAACATCTGCAGAACACACAGTCTCTTCCAAAGCACATGGATCATTCTGAAGGATAGGCTGTGTGCTGGGTCACAAAACAAGTCTTAAAACATTTAAAAATTTTTGAAATATCAATAAACTTCTTTGACAACGAAATAAAACTAGAAATTAATAACAAGGAATTTTAGAAACTATACAAATATGTGAAAATGAAACAGTATATTCTTGAGTGATCAATGAATAAGAAGTAAATTGAAAAATTTCTTGAAATGAATGATAATGGAAACACAATATGCCCAAACCAATGGGATACAGCAAAAGGAAGTTTATAGTGATAAGTATCTACATCAAAAAAGAGAAGAAATTTCAAATCTACAATCTAACAGTGCATCTTAAAGAACTAATAAAGCAAGAGCAAGCCAAACCCATAATTAGCAAAAAGTAAATAAATAAAAAATAAAATACAAAAGATCAATGCAACAAAAAGTTTGGGGATTTTTGGGAAAAGTTAAACAAAATTGACAAACCCTTAGCCAGACTAAGAAAAAAGAGAATCCAAATAAATAAAATCAGAAATGAAAAGGAGGCATTATAACTAATACTGCAAAAACTTTCCAGATCACGTGTGACTACTACGAGCAACTGTATGCCAAAAAAATAAAAAAAATCTAGAATAAGTGGACAAATTCCTAGATACGTACAACCTACCAAGATTGAACCAAAACATGAACAGACCAATGACAAGTAACAAGATCAAAGCTGTAATAAAAAGTCTCCCAGTAAAGAAAAGTATGGGACCTGATGACTTCACTGCTGAATTCTACCAAATAGTTAACAAAGAATAGATACCAATTCTACTCAAACTATTCAAAAAAATAGAGGAGGAGTGAATGCTTTCAAATTTATTCTATGAGGCTAGTGTCATCCTGATACCAAAACCAGACAAAAACACATCCACTTCATGGTAAAAAACTTCACGATAAAAACTCTCACAAAGACTGGTTAGAGAAGGAACATACCTCTACATAATAAAAGCCATATGCCTATGTAACAATCCTGCACAATCTGCACATGTACCCCAGAACTTTAATTAAAAAAATGTATATACAAAAAAAAAAGCCATATACAACAAACCCACAGCTAGTATCATATTGAGTGGGGAAAAACTGAAAGACTTTCCTCTAAGATCTGGAACACAGCAAAGATACTATTCAAAATAGTACTGGAAATCCTAGCTGGAGCAGCCAGAAAAGAAAAAGATATAAAAGGCCTCCAGATTGGAAAAAGAAGTCAGATTGTCCTTGTTTGCAGAAGAGATGGTCTTACATTTGTAAAAAACTTTGAGACTCCACAAGAAAACTATTAGCATTGATAAATTCAGTAAAGTTGCAGGATACAAAATCAACATACAAAATTCAGTAGTATTTCTATATGCCAAAAGTGAACAAAGTGAAAAAGAAGTTAAAAAGTAATTCCATTTAAAATAGCCTCATATAAAATTAAATGCCTAGAAGTTGAGTTAACCAAAGAAGTGAATGATCTCTATGATGAAAAGCATAAAATGCTGATTAAGGAAATTAAAGAGGACACCAAAAAATGGAAAAATATTTCATATTCATAGATTGAAAAAATCAATATTGTTAAAATGTCCATAGTACCCATAACAATCTATAGATTCAATGCAATCCCTATCAAAATACCAATATTTTTCATCGAAATAAAAAAAAATCCTAAAATTTATATGGAACCACAAAAGATCCAGAATAGCCAAAGCTATCCTGAGCAAAAAACTGGAGGAATCACATTACCTGACCTCAAATTATACTACCAAGCTATAGTAACCAAAACAGCATGGTAATGGCATAAAATCAGACACATTGACCAGTGGAACAAAATGGAGAACCCAGAAACAAATCCACACACCTACAGTGAACTCATTTTTGACAAAGGTGCAAAGCACATACACTGGAGAAAAGATAGTCTCTTCAATTAGTGGTGCTGGAAAACTGGATATTCATATGGAGAAGAATGAAGCTAGACCTCTATCTCTTACCACACAGAAAAATCAAACCAGGCTGGGCATGGTGACAGACACCTGTAATCCCAGCATTTTGGGAGGCCAAGGCGTGTGGATTGCTTGAGCCCAGGAGCTTGAAACCAGCCTGGGCAACATGGCAAAACTCAGTCTCTACCAAAAAAATGTGAAAATTAGCTGGGCATGGTGGCACATGCCTGTAATCCCAAACACTCGTGGGGCTCAGGCAGGAGGATTCCTTGAGCCTGGGAGATGGAGGTTGCAGTGAGCTAAGATGACACCATTGCACTCCAGGCTGGTGACAGAGGGATATTCTGCCTCAAAACAAACTAAAATCACAATAGATGAAAGGCTTATATCTAAGATCTCACTATTTAATGACTACAAGTAAACATTTGGTAAAATTTCCAGGACATTGGTCTGGGCAAAGGTTTCTTGAACAATACCCTACAAGCACAGGCAACTAAAGCAAAAATGGACAAATTGGGTCACATCAAGTTAAAAAGCTTCTGCACAGCAAGGGATATAATCAAAGTGAAGAGACAACTGACAGAATAGGGAAGATACCTCAATAAGATGTTAATAATCAGAATACACAAGGAGCTCAAACAACTCTAAAGGAAAAAAATCTAATAATCTGATCAAGTAATTGGCAAAAGATTTGAATAGACATTTCTCAAAAGAAGACATAAAAATGGCAAGCAGGTATATGCAAAGGTGCTCAACATCATTCATCATCAGAGAAATGCCAAACTACAATGAGACATCCTCTCCCCAGAGTTAAAATGGGTTGTAGCTAAAAAACAGGCAATAACAAATGCTGGTGAGGATGCGGAGAAAACGGAACTTGTACAGTGTTGGTGGGAACGTAGAATAGCACAACCACTGTGGAGAACACTTTGGAGGTTCCTCAAAAAACTAAAAATTGGGCTGCCATAGGATCCAGCAAGCCCACTGCTGGGCACGCACCCAAAGAAATGAAATTGGTATCAGAGCGATGTCTGCACTCCCCTAAGTGTCCATCAACAGATAAAGGGATGAAGAAGGTGTGGCCTATGTACGCAATGGGGTACCAGTTAAGGATAAAAAGGAACGAGATGCAGTCATTTGGAGCAACATAGAACTGGAGGTCGTTACGTTAAGTGAAATAAGCCAGGCACAGAAAGACAAACTGCATGTTCTCACTTATTTGTGGGAGCTAAAAGTCGGAACAATTGAACTCATGGACCCAAAGAGCAGAAAGGTGGTTCCCAGAGGCTGGGAAGGGCGGTGGAGGGGTGAGGGGACATTGGGAACAGGGACAAAACACAGAATAAAGAAGACCTACGTTATCTGATAGCGCAATAGGGTGATTGTAGTCAATAATAATTAATTGTACATTTTAGAACAACTTAGAGTGTAATTGGATTGTTTGTAACTCTGGATAAATGCTTGAGGAATGGATACCCCATTCTCCATGATTGTGCTTATTTCACATTGCACGCCTGTATCAAAACATCTCACGTACTCAATTTATGCACCTACTGTGTACCCACAAAATTAAAAGATAAATTAAAAAGACCAACCCTACATATATTTTAGGACAGTTTTAATGAGAGAATTAAGAGCCAGTTAGAGCATTTCAATTTTAACTCCACATCCTGCAGGAATAAGTGATTATTACCAGCCTATGGGTAAAATTACAAAATTCTCTTGCATCTTCGTTTACTTTCCTTCGTGGATTAAAAATCCCACAAATTCCAGTTTTTCTCTAAAGCATTCATAGTGTCTGCTGCTTTACTTTAGAAGTTTGAATTTAATTTTCTTATTTATTTTGCTCTTACCTCTTTCAAAGCCTCTCTATTCTGTGACTGTAATTTTACTTCTCTCATGCATATTTCCATGCTTGTTTAGAATGATTCACAATATAAACCAACACTTTTAAGCTGTCTTACTCCCTTTGTGTGCCGTGTCTCCTAAACATTAAAATTTTACTTCAGGAAGAACCCTAGTACTACCAGAGAAATGGCATTCATTCTTGCTAGCTGAATAGGAACATGGATCCCATAAAAATTGATCTGTTCTTTTCACTAAAACTTACAAAGAAAATCTGGCTTTAAATAACTGTATTAACATGATAGCAGAGCAGAGAAGGAAATCACTTATGTTAGATATTCAGTATCTGACCCGAGAAATTACGAATGCTTCCTTAAGGCTTTGTCGTTAGTATTTCCTAATAAGCCAGTTAGCAAACACAAGCTTGCATGTGTTTGCGTGCGCACACACACACGCACGCACACAGATAGACAGTGAATTTTGAGGGACTAATGCTAATTAAATTGATAATTGCATTTACTTTGTTCACTAGCTTGGCAATCCTGTATACAAGCTCTCACATAAGATAAAATGCCCGCATTACAGATATTGAGAAACACAAAACTCTGATTGTGGTTCTGAAATCTGGGCAGTGTAGAAAAAGAAGTTAACAGGCTGTTGTAATCAGAGGTTTGAAGGGGTTTGAGCATTCAGAAAACAAAAACATGGATTATAAATGACCACTGACATACCACATCCATAATCCTGCCTGTCTTGATTTTTTAATCTATTATCAACTTAGCCATTCCACATGTTTCAGATTTTTTAGGGCTCAAAGTATCTTCTAGGAGATCTAACCCATTTGCCACTGCACAGGACACCCCTCCTCCATTTCTTTTTACACCTGAATCACCATTAAGTTTCTATATTCAGTTCTTTGTGTTGCTTTAACTCTTTAAGAGGAATTTGCTTCAGTGGAAATAACACTGATCCTAAATCTGACCCTGGGGCTGGTCCTGTCCTAGTCTGTTCAGGCTGCTATAATAAACTAGCATAACCTGGGTTGCTTATAAACAACAGAAATTTATTTCTCACGGGAAGTCCTAGATCAAGTTGCTGGCAGATTCAGAGTCTAGTGAGGGCTGCCTCTTGGTTCATAGATGACTGTCTTTTTGCTGTGTGTTCACATGGTGGAAGGGAAGAGAAAGATTTTTGGCATCTCATCTTGCATTTCCTGAGACTGAAGTTTTCTCTGTAGCTCAAATCCCATTCACAGGATTGCTGCCCTTGTGACTTACTCTCCTGCCAAAGGCCCTCACCTCTTAAGACCACCATGCTGGGATGAGGACTCTCACATACGAATTTGGCGGGGGTGGGATGGAAGCATTCAACCCATAGCATTCAGCTTCTGCCCCCACCCCAAAATCATGTCCTTCTTACATGCAAAATACATTAAAGACATTACCACAGTGCCAGACGTGTGTGAGACTCAAGTTATGATTCATTCAGAGACAAACTGCTCTCCAGCTGTGAGCCTGTGAAACCAAACAAGTTACGTACTTCCAAAATACAAATATGGCTCAGACAAAGCATCGAAATTTCCACTGGAAAAGAAAGAAGTAGGAAAGAAGAAACAGGTTCCAAATAAGTCCAAGCTACAAGGCAAAGCTTCATGAGGTCTTAGCTCCAGAATAATCCTCTGTGGCTTGTGGCTCTGCCCTCCAGGTCCACCAGCTGGGGAGGTGCCTCTGTGTGGGCTCACAGCTTTGGGAGGAAGCTGCCTAATCAGGTGAAACCCAGGCACCTCCTCTTTATAAAACTGAAGAGGCATCCCTGATGGTCTTTGAATTGCCTTTGGGGTCCTTCTTCCCTTGTTTCCAATACTGCACATTTGCAGCGGAATCGATCCTATTCTATAAAACGTATTTATAGGACAGGTCCTACCCTACAAGATGTAAGAAATCCCACAACCTCCGTCATCCCTTCCTATCTCCTTCCCCTTCAGTTCAAACAGGTGGTTTTCCTCTGGAGTGGCTAAGTCTACAGTTCTGCCTACACAGATCTTATCAAATGGCCACTATGCCACAGCCTTAGTGTTCCAAACATTTTTTCTTAATTTTTGCAATATGGATGGCTGTGAATTTTCCAAATCGAGAAGCTTAGTTCCTTTTTGCTTAACAATTCTATCTTTATGTCATTTTCTCCTCTTACATCTTACTGTAAGAAGTCAGGAGGCACTAAACTGCACTTTTAATGCTTTGCTTAGGAGTTATTTCAGCTAAATATCCAATTTTATTGCTTGCAAGTTCTATCTTCCGCAAAACACTAAAACATAAACACCATTCAGCCAGGTTCTCTGTAACTTTATAAAAAAAGATCACCTTTCCTGCAGTTTCCAATATAATATTTCTCATTTTGGTCTGAGATGACTTTTGCTGTTTGTGTGTCTACCAATATTCTGTTCATGGTACTTCGGTATTCCTAAGGAAGATTGAACTTTCTCTGTAGCTTTTCTCTCTGAAACTGTACCGGAATCACCTTTAAATGTCTGTTCATGGCAACGTAGACTTTTCCTAGCGTGCACATCCAGACTCTCAGCCTCCACCCTTTATCCAGTTTTAAGATAGGTTTTAAGGTATTTGTTACAGTAGCATAGTCACTTCTTGGCACCAATTTTGTCTTAGTCAGTTTGGGCTGCTATAAGAGAATTCCATAGATGAAGTAGCTTTTATAAACAACAGAAATATATTTCTTCACAGTTCTAGAGGCCGGGAAGTCCTAGATCAAATCACTGACAGATTCAGTGTCTGGTCATCTTCCAGTTGTGTGATGAAAGGGTGAGAGAACTCTCCAAAGCTCTTTTATACCCCATTCACGAGGTCTTGGTCCTCACAACCTAATCACCAACCAAAGGTCTTGCAACCTAATACCAGCATATTTGAAAACACGAATTTTAGGGGAACACAAACATTCAGTCTGTAGCAGGTCCTAAAAAAACCTACTTGGCCTTAAACAAGGCATAAATCTTTGGGAATCTCTTTTTATAGAGCGGTGAAACAAATGGGTCAAATTGAATATTGTCGAAGTTTTCATCACTTTTGTGATTCTGTTGGTCACAGTTATCACTATAATGTGTCATGTTTTCAGAACTCTTAGGCTAGCCAGGAACTTAGAAATTGTCTAATCAAATTAAATCATTTTACTTACTAGGAAGCTGATTGATTTAAATGATTTACTTTGTGTCAAATAAGTTAGCTAGCAGCAGGACCGGATTCTGTGCTTTCTCATACAAGGCAAGTAACTTCAGAATGAACATCATTAGTCACCAGTAAATCAGAGGAATGATTTGGTAAGGGAAATGCTACCAGGTATTGGTGAAAATGAGATTTTCTGGATTTTTGTAATGTTAAAAACCAAATCTTGTAATTCCAAACTTGTGAATTCCATTTACGTTTCTTTAGTTCATTAAAAAATATTCATAAAACATTTAAAATCAGACTTCAATTTCTGCACTAAAACCATCGGGTAATTTTAGGTTATGAGGAGAAAATGACGTGGATTTCAGACGTTCTGAAGTGCTGCTGGCTGCATGCTGTAAAATATTCATGGTTCTGGGTTACACTGTGCTTTTTTTTAAAACCACTTCTAATTGCTTCCTTCAGCATTTTTTTTTGGTATTGAATTATACTCAGTTAAACTTTGTGGCATTATTTTCCGTATTCTGAAACTAATTTTGTGATTTCTCTGATCACATCTGACTTGTCCATCTTGTCCCCATGCTGCCCTCATCCCCTCCAGCCACGTGTCGGTTCTGTGGTTTAATTTTCTCTTTCTCACCTGCAATCAGTGCTTGCAGAGCAAGGAATGGCATTCCCATTTGCTTTGTTCCAAAGGGGTGAGACTACTGGGGAGAGGTGGGCAGGGAACAAGGACACGCTGAGGAAGAGGTGGTGAGAGAGTAAGATCAGAAACAGGGTGCCCTTTAGAGAAAGAGGTGGGCATGGGTGGGCATGTGGGGTAGCTGCTGAGTCTCCCTGGAAAGTGGCGGCCACAGCTGCCCTGGGAGGGTTCCGTGTCTCTGCAGTGTGA
>NW_022436978.1:22460323-22472227 GCF_009761245.1 Sapajus apella
TGTCTCTGCAGTGTGAGAAACGCCTGCCACAGGTGCCACAGCTGCCCTGGGAGGGTTCCGTGTCTCTGCGGTGTGAGAAACGGCTGCCACAGCTGCCACAGCTGCCCTGGGAGGGTTCTGTGTCTCTGTGGTGTGAGAACTCTCGTTCCAGGCTTTGAGCTGTGTCACTGCTACTCTTCCTTTTAGACAAATCTGTGTGTAATGTGAGTTTCACTCACCAGCCTGCATGTTGCTTCCCCTGGACATGAAACTTTCAAATGTCCTTGAACACAGAATAAGGGTGCCTAAGCTTGAGAATAGGCCACAGAATTCCCAGTTCCCGCAGTCCCCCACTGCCTGGGGTACAGTGTCATCGTCAGCAGCGCACCTGACACCCTGCTTATCACTCAGCCCACACGCTCTCCCGGTGGCCTCAGCGCTCCGTGTTCCCAGAGCCTGTCTGCCACCCTCCCCTGCCGGTCCCGTCTGCAGCTGCAGAGCACCCTCTCCCCGGGAAGCCTCCCCCCGTTCTGCTGGCTCCTTGAGCACGCCTGGTTGCCTCTCCTGACCTTTTGGTCTAACTTTTAGGCTTTCCCTTTGCCCATTTCTCAAATAACCCACTTCTTTTTTCAAAACTTTGTTCTAGGGCGTCTCTTTTTACCTGCATGTTCTCTCTGGGCTATTTCTACTGCTTTAGTCTCTATCTCCAGATCTTCACCCAGATCCCTGACCTGCGTCTCCAGTCCATTTTTCTTTTAGCTCCTAAATAGCATGCATTTAACTACCTGCTTTGCATAAATCTGATATATGTAGTTGAAATAACTTACACTTAATTATTACTTTTTACTTGTGAGACTTATAAGCACCACCCTCAGGGTCCACATGCCATTTTGACCCCAAATCTGCTCCTCCTTTTTTCCCTGCCCCAGGGAATGGCGTAACCCTCTGACGGCAACTTCGAAGACCTCGTCACTGAGAACTCTCAGTTCCACACCTTGATCGCAGCCCGTCACCGCTCCCATGTCACTGTCCAGGCTGTCGCTGTCTCGTACCATAATGGCCACCTGTTCTGGGGGACGTGCTTCCCAGCCCTCCAATCGCTATGTCCAACATACTCTCTACATTGGTAGTTCTCAGTGTGTGGTCCCCAGACCTGCTGCATCTGCGCCATCTGGGAGCTTGTTCAAATCACAAACTCACTAGCACCGTGACATCAGAAGCGCTGGGGTGGGCTCAGCTCTCTGTGGTTTAACAAGCCCCCCCGACAGCTTTGGTGTTTGTAAAATGTGAGATCCTCACCAACCTCGGCTCCCTCACTTCATGTTTGTCCTACTGGGCTGTGGTCCTTTACTCACCCTGCCTCCTCTCCAGCCGCGGGACCTCCGACCTGCTGCTCCCCTTCCTCCTTTCCACCTGGCTGGGAGCTGCTGCTCCCCGACCTCGAACCTCCCCAGTGCCCAGAGCTGGACTGGGGCTTGTCCCGAGTGTCCCACAGGACCCTGTAGCGTGGCTATTTTTACTGCCCGCTCCTCGATTGTAATTGCGATTCCTTGTCTGCCACATTCTCCGGGAAACTTCTGAGCATTTGGACCATGTTTATTCTATTTACTAAAGATTTATTTCACGGAAGCTAAACCAGAATTACTCAGATATAGTACGTAAATCACCCAAAAAGGGATTTATTTTGTGGGGCGGACGAATGGGTCTGGTCTGAGCCCTGCATCCCTCTGGGTTCCTGCTGCTCTGTCGCCACAGGTGCCAGCGACCCCAGGTCGGCAGCCTATTCCAGTTCTGCAAAGCAACACTGTGCCCTGCATCCAGGCCTCTGCCCCACCAGCCACGTCATCTGAGCGGTGGTTAGGGCACTACCCTGCATTCAACTTTCTCATACCTCTCTCCTCATCATTTCAAGACAGTCAACAGGCCTGCTGAGGAAAAAAGATGCAGAAGCCTGAATTAATTACAGAGAGACCTAATAATTCAGCCTGGCAGAAAACCCTTTAATTTACCCACTCTCCTCCAGTTCTTTGCCAAGGCTCCTCAGAACCTTTGTTCTTCTGTGGCCCCAACTAATTGCTTGAGTGTGCCTTACTTCTGGGCTCTTTCTGATAGAAGCCCTGTGTGCTAATATGGAAAACTTAAGTGATCTGCCTTTTCAAAGCACGATGCAGAATTTATTGGTGGTGCTGTAACTTTTGCAATATCAGAGAAGCCGCCGACGCCTCTAGGTAAAAGAGCATAAGGAACTTCTCTATACACTTCCTTCACCCTGAGACTCAGAACGTTGGCTCCTGCTGAGAAAAGGCTGGGAATGTAATGAAAGTTTCGTTTTTTCTAAACTTGTGGTGGAAGTGGTCTTTCTGAGTCAGCTGTGGACAGGGATATTCACTGACCTCAAGATTATGCTATCCAAAGAGGATTGTGTTATTTTCATACAAATGAAAAACCCCTCACAGAGCCACATTCATTAAAAAGAACAGTGGTGATTGCAGGGAGGTCCTAAAGACCTTAACGGCATCACTTCTTTTTTTAAAATTTTTACCTAATTATACTTAAGTTCTGGGGGGCATGTGCAGAACGTGCAGGTTTGTTACACAGGGATACACGTGCCATGGTGGCTTGCTGCACTCATCAGCCCATGATCTAGGTTTTAATCCCCCCATGCATTAGGTATTTGTCCTAATGCTCTCCCTCCCCTAGCCCCTCACCCCCTCCTATTCCTCCTCTAGCACCCCATCCTCTGACAGGCCCCAGTGTGTGATGTTCCCCTCCCTGTGACCATGTGTTCTCACTGTTCAATGCCCACTTATGAGTGAGAACATGCAGGGTTTGGTTTTCTGTTCCTGTGTCAGTTTGCTGAGAACGACGGTTTCCAGCCTCATCCATGTCGCTGCAAAGGACATGAACTCATTCTTTTTTGTGGCTGCATAGTATTCCATGGTGTATATGTGCCACATTTTCTTTATCCAGTCTATCACTGATGCTGAAGAAGATGTAGAGAAATAGGAATGCTTTTACACTGTTGGTGGGAGTGTATATTAGTTCCACCATTGTGGAAGACCGTGTGGTGATTCCTCAAGGACCTAGGCTTTGGTGTTTGTAAAACGTGAGAACCTCACCAACCTCAGCTCACTTGCTTTGTATTTCTCATAATGGGACTGCTGGCATATACCCAAAATATTATAAATCATTTTACTATAAAGACACATGCACATGTGTGTTTATTGCAGTACTGTTCACAACAGCAAAGACTTGAACCAAAAAAATCAGCTTCTTAACCTCTCTGAGCTGTGTCTGCCCTTGCCCTTCTTCCCTACCAGTTCTTTCCTGGAATTCCCAACCTCCCTTTCCTCTCTCTCCAGAGCAGATCCCTTCCTACCCGGTATGAAACAATACTTATGTAGGCTTCTGTTTTATCAAATAAAGCTGCTTTTTATATGGATACATTTATTTTCCAGTGGACAGCTTTTACTTATTGAAAGTAAATGTATTCCTCAAAAAATTAAAAATAGAGTTACTGTATGGTCCGGCAATTCTACTTCTGGGTATCTATTCCAGATAATTAAAGGGGCTTCAAGAGATATTTGCACATCCATGTTCATAGCAGCACCATTCCCATTAGCAAGATACGAAAGCAACCCAAATGTCTGTTGATGGACAAATGGATAAACAGAATGTGGCATATATATACAATGGAATATTCAGCCTCAAAAAGGAGGAAAATTCTGACAATGATACAACATCAATAAATCTTCAGGACATTATTCTAAGTAAAATAAGCTAGACACAACGGGGCCCAGTGGCTCACACCTGTAATCCCAGCGCTTTGGGAGGCCGAGGTGGGTGGATCACTTGAGGTCAGGAGTTCAAGACCAAGCTGGCCAACATGGTGAAACCCCATCTCTACTAAAAATACAAAATTAGCCAAGCGTGAGGCACACACCTGTAATGCCAGCTATCTGGGAGGGGGAGGCAGGAGAATCATTTGAACCTGGGAGGCGGAGGTGGCAGTGAGCCAAGATGGCAGGACTTCACTCCAGCCCGGCTGGTGACAGAGTGAGATTCTGTCTCAAAAGAAAGGCTAGTCACCAAAAGAGAAGTACTGCAGAATGCCTCTTGTGTAAAGCATCCAGATTAGTCAAATTAACAGAAACAGAGAAGTAGAGTGGAGGTCACCAGGGCTGGCAGGGGAGGGGGAGATGAGTTGTTTGCTTAATGAGTATCAAGTTTCAGTTTTGTTTGATGAAAAGGTTTTGGAAATTGGTCGCACAACACTGTGAATGTGCTTAACGTGACTGAACTGCACGCATACAAGTGGGTAAGATGGTAACTCTTATGTGTATGTTACAACTTTTTTTTTAAAGTAAATGCAGAAGATTAAAAAAAAGTCGTGTGTAAGGACAATGTGAGGAACACAAAATACTTGAAATCCGAAATTGTGTTGTGATTTGTCATCAGCCTTTGATATGTATGGTTTGATTGCGCATATTAAAAAAAAAAATCCTGTAGCCTGATGACTTTTTCTTTTTCCTGCTTTTTTAGTAGCTTGCCATATAATTCCAGGCTATTCATTGATTAAGGTTTCAGGAGCATTTTTATTGAATTAAATTGGAAACATAATTTCAACCATTCCTGATGTATTAAAATTTGATCTATATCACATTGAATTTTTGTCAATTATTATTTTTAATAGTAATTAAGCAAATGTTTTAAAAAGCAAATTGAAAGCAAATGTTTCACAGCCCTTGCAGAAACTCCATAAAACCCTAAAGCTTTGGTGAGCCACAGTTTGAAAACCACTGCTGTAATTCGCTACGTTAATCTACTTGGTTTTTACCTCTGTCAGTCAACTCTCCACACATCTGCCGGACTTGTCTTTGTAGGACAGAACTGGCCTTGACATGTCCTTGCTTAAACACCCTCAGCATGACACCATCTCTGTAGCAAGGTGCTTATCCCTCGCTGTCTGTGAGGAGCACTGAAAATTCCAACC
The DNA here is from genome assembly GCF_009761245.1 of Sapajus apella. NCBI lineage: Eukaryota > Metazoa > Chordata > Mammalia > Primates > Cebidae > Sapajus > Sapajus apella. Next base: position 22,465,296 of record NW_022436978.1, read on the forward strand.
CCGAGTCTGTTCCCAGACCAAATAAACCAAATATTTTGGGCTGGGTTCTGAGTATATTTCAACAACTCCCGAACTGTAATGTGCAGCAAGAATGGAGAACAACTGACTCAGAAGAGAATGCACACACTCCTTAACACGACACGTGAGACCCTCAAGATGCGATCTTTTCCCAGTCATGCCTGACTTCAGCGTGGCCCCACATCCGGCTCAAACGAGGTCCCTGGTCACGTGTGCACCCTAACCCCTCCCTCCTTGCTTGGGTTGCTGCCTCTAGGTCCGGCCTTTTCTGTTCTATCCCCTGAGCGTTCACCTTGACAACCACCTCCAACGTCACCGGTTCCAGGCTGCTTCCTTCTTTCCTTCGTACCTCCTTCCCCACTTCTTCTGACCAATGAATAAACTCTACTGTAATCATAGCTTTCTTTCTTAAAAAAAAATCTGTCTCTCCCTGTTTGGCTCATGATGGATGCAAATTCCTGGGAAAAGTTTCCTTACCAGAATGAGTACATAAATGAATGAATGAATGAGTGAACAAATACATGAATAAATAGAATATCTATTAGATTGCTAAGAAATCTGGTCACTCTGCCTGTCTATAACAATTCATATTCTCTAGTGCTTTACAGACTTATCTATAATTTGCATCACAGAATAGGTGCTGCTGTCTCTTGGCTGGATTCCAACCTGGCTCATCCCACCAAACACTTTTCTATACGGAGCTACTCTCCAGTTTAGAGAGTTTAGAGGTTTAGATGGAGAGTTTACAGCAAAATGGTCAGGTACCTGAGCTCATGTAGCAATTTTTGAGGCTGGTTTTAAACTCTAATTAGAAACCTAAAGTCTGCATTTCTTGTTTTTTGTCCTGCATTTTCCTGAATTCATTATCATCAAACTGTTCCCTAACAGTTTAAAAATCTGAGTTCTTATTAAGGCTCCATGTTTTACTTTTTCCGTCATTTCTTCCTCCCACCCCAATTTTTAACATTTGGGATATTTAAAAGCCAACACAAAAGAAGATGTGGCCAAGGAGATTATCAACAGGGCCACTTTTTACTAGCATAACCTGGTCAGAGCGAGAAAGATGAATATCATCTAAATATCTTGCTGGTAACCTTGTCAACACAATCCATGGCAGTTAGAAAAATGAATGGTGAGGAGCACGTCATTTGGGAATATTTACATGACGTTATCAGCGCTGTGGTGTTTGAGCACCTCCAGAGTTTCTGCTTTAGGAACCTGAGAGCAGTGCGCGGTGAGTGCTGTGTTTGTTGTATCTCCGCGTCAGTGTGTGGAAATGACAACGTGACTTCGTTCCCACTCAAGCTTGGCATGCCAATTTTATCCCAAGTGAAACCGTCTCTTTGATTATTCGATGGGCCTAGCTGTGCACACTCAGTTGTGCACCTTTTATGAGGAATGAGGCTAGGGAGAGACCAGTGGCTTTCAGACGCCTGCACACTTACAAGTGGGCTTTACTTCCCCAGTGGCTGCATCCTGTGGTCCCTTTCTTCCTCACAGTGATGATATCTGAGATAAACTTTAGACACTAATGGAATGGGTACTGAGCTGTACGTTGTGTGTCTTTGTACCTACGAACATCACAGGCAACATTGCATTCCAGAGTGTCCCACAATCACAACTCGTTAGCAAGGCAATGATTTTAACTGGCTGCGGAGCCCCTTTATGACGTGATAAAAACCCGTTATCGAAAAGAGGCATAAGAATGTCATTGTGTGAGTTAAGCTTCTCCCCACGATGCCTGTTGAAGCCAGGTAGCTGGAGGCTGTGCGTTACTAACCCCGTCCTTCGATGAGTCTCCTCGGCGTGTGTGGCATCTGTGTGGGAGGACAGCAGGCACACCCATGAAGGCTGAACCTCAGGTGGAAACTCCACCCACCCTCTTCTCTCCATATGCCACAAAGAAACCTTAAATTTGAAGCAAACGATGGATTGGATATATTAACGAAAAGAGGTTCTCTAATAAATTATATCTTCTGGTTTGGGGAGAGATTTACGGGTCCCGTTTGAGAGACAGATTTAGTGTCTGGTACAAAATTGAATCTCTTGCGTTTTAGAAACATGGAAGTTCCTGTTGTAAAGACATTCATTCCTGGACTTCACTAATTGTAACGGGGTTTGGCAATCCCTGGGGTGGTCGTGGTGGGGATGCGGGGCTAGAAGGTGGGAGAGGACCGTGGATAAACATATTGACTCTTTTAAGGCAGAAAGGAAAAGCAAATTAACCAGTCGTGATGAGGGAGGTGGCAGCGTAGGTAGAGAAAGCTTGGACTTTGGATTTATATGTTCGTTGGGTTCATATCTCAACTCTTCCAATTATTAGTAGCTTTGTGGCCATAGGAAAGAATGTTTTAGTCTTTCTGAGTTTAAAAATAGAAAAATAATGCCTTTCTGGTCGGATCGTTGTGCAGCTTAGATAACATGAGCAAAGATCAAGTATGTATAAAAGTATAAAATCAATGGCATGTTCTTACTGAGGAGAGGGTATTAAAGTTGAAAATGGATCATCTACAACTGGATGCATGGGGTGTGTGGGCAGGACTGGGAAACTTAGTCAACAAAAGTGGAGCGTACAAGGGATTAAGACTGAAGAGCAAGATCAAAGGTGTTGGCATCTGTGGGAGCAGAACTAAGCTTAAAGGTGGCAAGAGCTGAGTGGCTGAGCTGGTTGAGTGGAAGGTGCCTCTCAAGGGCGTCCAGACGCATTATTGGGGTCATCATTCTCCTCCCCTTCCGTGCTTCTTCGGAAAGCTCAAGATTACCTACCTGAGGGTTTCTACTGATTAAACCCAGATCCACACACAGAGCATCTGACCTACTGAACGGTGCCCAATAAAGACCATTTATTTTCTTAGCCTTCAGTTTAAAATGTAAAGTAACACCCATGCCACTTGTCATCCTGTGCCACGCACTGGCATGGCAGCTGTATGAGTCAATTCTCATGCTGCTAATAAAGACTTACCCGAGACTGGGTCATCTATATAGGAACGGGGTCTAACTGACTCACAGTTCTGCATGGCTGGGAGGCCTCAGGAAACTTACAATTATGGTGGATGGGGAAGCAAACACATCTTTCTTCACATGGCAGCAGGAAGGAGAATGAATGCCCAGTGAAGGGGGAAGCCCTTGTAAAAACACCGGATGTCGTGAGCACTAACTCACTGTCACGAGAACAACATGGGGGAACCAACCCCCACGATTCAACTATCTCCACCTGGTCCTCCCATGACACATGGGGATTATGAGAACTATAATTCAGATGAGATTTGGGTGGGGACAGTCAACCCATATCAGCAGCTAAGGATGAGCAGGACCTGGGGCTCCTCAGAAAGCTGACAAGCAGAAGAGGAGCAGGCACTTGGACTGCCAGGACTCAGACCACAAGGGCCCATTCATCAGCTCAAGTAAAAGCCTTCGTTTCTCAAAACTTAAATCAGGGATCACAACACTGACCTGCCTAGTATTTGGACGTCGTGAGGTTCAAAGTCAAACAGAGATAATGGACGATAAACACCCTGGAAACAGTTAACCATCATGTGAGTCTCTGACAACTTTTTAACATGCTCAAATACCTCTGTTAACAGTGATGTCCATCCAACAGTTGGCAGCCTCAGCATATTGATGTATTGATTTTTATTTCTTTTAGCAAATACTGTATATGACCACTAAGACATGAAATAATAAGACATTAGTAATTCAATATTCAAGCAGATAATTGTATGCCCATGTCTGTATTACCATGATAAATGACTTCATAGTAGTGTGTCCTTGGAAATAAGAATTGCAAACAGATTTTTCATAAGAGAAGATGGCAGAGAATGAAATCCCTCTAATGATACGAATATGATACTTTATACTGTTGTGCAAGTTGGGATCTCAGTGTTATTTATTCATTTCACATTTTTAGTGCTTTCTGTGTGTTAACATTCCTCTTTTTTATCTACACTCACTTATAAATAATGCTTATACGTTGACAACTTCTGAGTTAATTCATCTAGATGCAGCCTCCCCTTGAATTCAAGGCTAAAACATCCCATTGTCTACAAGGCACCCTCACTTGAGTGTCTAATAAGCACTTCAGTTCAACATTTTAATTTGCTCCTATCCGCTGCAGACATGCCCTTTCTATTCTATCTCAGTAAATGACTACTTCAATTTTCCAATTCTTTTGACCCCAAACATGGGGGTCATCTCAGATTTCTTCATTCTGTCACACTCTACATCGATTCACCAGCAAATACTACTGCTTCTAGTTTAAGCACATGTCTCTGCGATCAGGCAGCTTCCCACCATCTTCGCTGCCTCCACACTAATTTCTTGCTCAGGTTGGTGTAATTCCCTTGTAATTGGTCTCTCTGCTTTTGCTCTTCTCACATTTCCACTCTCACAGACATCTTTACCATGAAAGCCAGAGTGAGCCTTTGAAATAAAAACAGATCATACCAATTTGCTGGAATCTTTCCAGTGACATTCCGTATTACTCAAAGCATAAGGTCCTACATGACCTGCCCCATTCTGGGGGCACCTAATCTCCTAATATCCTTCCCTTCACTCACTTTATTCTTGCCTCAGTGGTCTTCCTGGTATTGCTCGAACATGTCAGGCACACTTGGGTAGGTAAGGAGGGAGGGAGGGAAGAGGGCATACCAGAAGAACAGAATAGCATCCTCAGAGTTATGGCTCAGTTTCCGTGCCCCTGGGCTCATGCAGTCATGATTAGAAGTAAAGGCTTAGTCAGGTAATGAATGGTCTGGTATGCCATGTCCAAGAGGTTGGACTTTATCCAGTAGGTATGGGGAAGCCAATGAAGAGTTTCCAGCAGAAGATGGACGTGATCAGACTTGCATTTTAGGGATTTAGGACAGAGATGTATTGAAAGGAGAAGATGGTTTGTTGGAAGGACATAGCAGTAACACAGGACAGAGACACAAAAGCCCAGTCAAAGGCCCGGGAGTTGATGGATAAGTCTTTCCAGGAAGTAGAATATGCCATATTGTGGACATTAAATAACCATTGGTCAACAAAATAAGCATTGGTCAAAATCAGTAGAATAACACTTTGTCACCAGTTAGTTTTCAGAGTAGATTGTAGTGGGAGAGTTCATCTCAAGGGCTCCAAAACCCACTTTGAAATCATTTTGCAAAATTTAACTTATCCAGTGAAAAAGTGGACTCATAGAAGTCAAATCATGTCTTTCAATGCAGTATTCTCTGGCTAGACTCTGTGGCGTGTTTAATAGTGGATTTCAAGATGCATTTCATGTGATTAGTTCCTGTAGAAGGAACCGAGTCAGGTGATATATGACTTCTCCTGATTTGCTTATTTTATTAGATACATATTTCATTTCTGGTACTTGTTCCCAGATGTATCATTTTCCATTTTACACGTTATAAATATGCACGTAAATATTTTAAAAGTTTCTGTTTCTCCAGGTTGAATATGTGCCGTATAACGGATAACCGCTCTGACAGCACCTGGGCAATACGCCGCTCTGGCCTCCAAGCTTAAGTCAACTGAAATCTCGGGAACGGCATGTTAGAGATCATCTTCACCCCCATTCCCCAACACCAGAGCTCCTTCCCTCTGCCCCTACTTTATTTAAAAAATAAAGAAATTGAGGGGTAAAGGGACATGTCAAACTTATGCCTTTAGTGGCCAAAACATTTGGAATATTAAACGGTGTTTTCTGAGACCATATTAAAGCAAAAGAGTCACACGGGAAAAGAAAATGACCTCAGTGTGCGTGAGGAGCTCCAGAGAGTATGCTAACACATCAGGCCTTTCACAGAGATTCTGATTCCGTAGAAACCTTCACTTTGAAAAACGCCTCCCTGCAGTGATGCTGATGTAGATGGTCTACGCGCCGTACTTTAAGAATGACTTCTGTGAAACAGAAAAGCAGGCACAAACCAGGAGTTTACCAAAACTCATAGACCTGCCAGAACTTTACAGAGATTGTAGAATAACCCAGATTTCAGGTTGACAGACACTACTTCTCTATGAATATCTCCTTATGGAAAACACACACGGCACACGGCAGCCATCAGAGAGCCCTTGGTGGCTGATGCCAACACAGCACGGTACTTAGGAACACAGTTATCTCTTCCCAGCCATTTGTGTATCAAGCCCGGCTGATTTTGATGAATTTCGCATATGCATCACTCCTTAAGAGAGAGTGAGATAAACGTAAATGTTAAATGATGTCTTTGTCCTCAGGGCACCCCTGCCTTAGGAAAACAGATGTGCTTCTCTCTTGTGGGAGGCAGCAGCTCACCTGAATTACCTTCGTGTTCCACCTGCACGCTTACTTTCTAGTCGTCTAAAATAACAGTCAAACTAGGTCTTTCAGGAATGCTTTGCTTGAGGGCTAAGGGTGAGAGGTCACCCGTTATGTAGCCTGAACATGATTTACAACTGCTGGCGTGATTAAGATATTTCAGACCATCGTAAATATTGCCAGAATAGCCAAGAAAAAGTCCTGTGGAAAACAATATATGCCACAGATATGAAGGGAGTGTACTCTTTTGGCCTTGCATGGGAACATGCAAACTCAAACTGGGTTATTAAAGGACACGTGCACACGAATGTTCATTGCAGCACTGTTTACAATAGCAAAGACCTGGAACCAACCCAAATGCCCATCGACGATAGACTGGATAGGGAAAATGTGGCACATATACACCATGGAATATTATGCAGCCATCAAAAACGATGAGTTTGGGTCCTTTGTAGGGACATGGATGAACCTGGAAACCATCATTCTCAGCAAACTGACAGAAGAGCAGAAGATCAAACACCGCATGTTCTCACTCATAGGCGGGTGTTGAACAATGAGAACACATGGACACAGGGAGGGGAGCACTACACACTGGGGTCAGTTGGGGGGAAATAGGGGAGGGACGGTGGGGGGTGGG
>NW_022436978.1:22472327-22630855 GCF_009761245.1 Sapajus apella
GGCTAACCTGCCTCTAGGAATCATCTTATTCAGTAATTTCACCAAAACAAATTGAGTGGCAGAATCCTTTTTTCAAACGAAGTTTTATGTAGAACCCCTGAAAATAATACAAAGACGGAGCTGCCCTCAGTGACGCCAGGAGAGCAGGAAGAGCTGAGCCTGATCTTTTCCACCTGCTGACTGACTGACCTGATATCCTGGATCAGAGTCTCAGGGCTTCACAGGAAAGCACGGCCAGAGTTCTGTGTCTTCATTTTGGACAATGGCAGCCATGACCAAAGATGTTAAGGGATTTGCCTCCAGCAAGATGGGCTGGAGTCTTCAAGTTAAACTGAGGAGTCCAGGGACCAGCCCTTATTCTCTGAAGGCCAAGCTGCCTCTCACTCCTGGGTACAGATGCCAGACCATAAAAACACACCACTGGTAACGGAGGTCCCGCTGGCATGTACAGCCTCTTTATGGTCATGGGACAGTGGCTGAGAGCCTCTTTCTTCACTCTGGGTTTCTTTACAGAAGATTGGTCTAAAGCAATGAGAGATCAGGTGCTGCCTCCAACTGAGAAGGCTTGAGACTGAGCACGAGAAAAGTTGTTAAGAAAATGGAAACCCTGAGTTCCTCAATTACGCATGCTTTGGATCTTACTGGGTAGAGCACTTGGTTCTGCAAAAAGATGGAATGAGCCCTGAAGAAGGGAAAAGTGATGAAAACCTTGTGAAAGACGAGAAATGTGAAACTCTCATACACGAGGCTCACACACGAGGCGCCAAAAGTCAGCTCTTTCTTTTGGCAGACTCATGTGTATGCTGATTCCTCAAATGGATATTTATTCATCTTAACCATTGAGTATTGATTATATCCAGGGATGTTTGGGATTTTCCTCTTGAAAACCTTGGATCTATGGACTAACTGTGAGAGGGTGAGAGTTACTTTAAATAAAGACCTATCAAAATGTGACTGACGAAATATCAGTTTCTCGTCCATTCCAGATTATACTGTTTTGTTTTACAAGTTTCCTGGGCCGTTAATTGCTTTCAGCCGTTAATCTGTGCTTTGTTTTCAGTGGCTGATGGATCATGCCACATAATAAAAAAACAAATGAAGTTAGTAGACTTGTTTTCTCTGTCATTCAAATAAGAGGAAGTGTTTGCGGGTAAAAGAGTTTACCAGTCCTGTTCCAACACTGCAAGTGCAGCAGGGCTCTCACTCTACCTTCAGAGTGACTAAAGTCTTACACAAAAGCAGCGTGGTCAGGGCCTGGGCACCAGCATGATACACTCAGTCAGGATCAGCCATGACGCCTCTTAGTTTGCATAGCGTTTTCACCAGCTGCAAGCTGTATTGCTCAAGGCAAGTTACTCAACTATTTGTGCATTAATTTCCACCCTAGATATGAGACACTAGTATTACCTACTTCATAGTGTTGATGAGGAGGAAACAAGATAATGCACACAGCTCTTGGAGGAGTGCCTGTAATATCCAAAGTGCTCAGCAAATGTCAGCTGTGATCATTTCCAAGTGGTAGGGCAATGAGTGATTTTTTTCCTCAATTTTTTTTTAAAGTTAATGCATTTATGCTTTATGTTACATTATGGCAGAAACTAAAGTCACAAAACAAAGAGTAAAACATTTTGAAATTTGAAAATGTTGGAAAGCTCTTTATTTTCCTAAATCCAGTGTCAACTAAGGTGAGGTTCAATTTTTAAGTGGAATAATGTGAATATAAAGGGGAGAAAAACGGATAAAAAATGTATAGATAAAATTGTTCTACCCACTCTTTTTGCAAATACCCATTCTCCCTTCTTTCTTCTCAATGAATATGTGTCACTATGACCTGTCAGCACAAAACAAGAGAGAGAAGGAAGAAGGGTAAGAGGAAGAAGATGAATAAAAATGGCTAGATGCAATTTCTCTGGTTAGACCTTCCCAAATCTTGACGGAATAACCTTTCAGTCTCACACCAAACCTTACCTCTCACTGTCATACTTTTGGGCCAGTAATTTTAAGTGTATTGTTATAGATTCAGATCTGACTTGATCTTACCTTACACGTTAGGCCATTAAAAAAATTCCCAGCTCAGGATGAACAATTTAAAATGTTATGACTTTCTTTAGGGGATTGCAAAATAGAGTTCTGAGATCTCACTTTTGCACGGACTTGCCACTTCAGTGAATTAACCTGCAAGTATTTATTGAATGGTTAATTACTCTGGGTCCAGATTTTAAAACTTTGGCCAGGGCAGGTCACAGTCTCTTTTCAAATGTGTGGGAACCCTGGATGGGATCACGCTGAAATAAATCTGTTGTCAAGGAGTTCGAGCAAGGCCCTGGCTCTACAAAAATATTAAAAAATGTGTCAGGTGTGGTGGCACACACTTGTAGTCCTAGCTACCAGGGAGGCTGAGACTGGAGGATTGCTTCAGTCCAGGAGTTCAGGCTGCAGTGAGCTGTGATTGCACCACTGCTTGGGTGAAACAGCAAGACCTTGTCTCAAAAACAAGCAACAACAAAAAACCCCACAAACCCCACAAAAACAAAACCACAGTCTGAGTCCCTGTGATCTGCTGGATCTTTCTGAGACACCGTGATTGGGAATTAGGGAGTTGGGTGTGGAGACTGAGCCCGTTGAATTCGCACAGGCTGCAGGGCTTGAACGTGAGCTCAGGCAGCAGAATTCGGTGATTTTACAACGCACCTAGTGCTTCTGTCAGAAATTTGGTCTCTGGAAACCTGCTGTTTTCCTACTTGGAGGACTTGGAAGGGGGAAGTTGAGCTGTTAGAATGTTGGGGTAAAAACCCATTACATTGATTTCATAATGATTATATGTTTTAAGTAATTTTCTGTTTACATAAACTTGCCTTTCTTTTTAGTAAAGAGTCTCTTTTAAGGCCATAGAAGATGGTTTAAAAAAGCAACTCCGCTAATTATTTAGATTTGATTTAAGCCTGAGGGGAATCACTTCGTTCACATAGGCTCTGTTAAACCGCTTAATAGCTGTGTGACCTGAACAATCATTAGCTGTTGAATGCTTTCTTTGCACCAGGTCCTTGCTCCATGTTTGACATTCATTATCTCATAAATTACTCACAATGGGCCTTTGAATGGCCCCTCTTATTTTCTCCATGAGGAGCCAGGCTTAGAGTTCTGTAGCAACTGCCCAAGGTTTTAGAAGTGGTGTAATGATGCTGGGTAGCTGGGCTCAGTGTCTTCAAGTATGAAACCGAAGTCATGATAGCTACCTCCCGGGTGCTGTCGGGAATACACGTACACGTATACATGTTTATGCACAGTATGTGATATCTACACATGCATTGCACACATATGATATTTATAAATATATTTAGGTAAATATTAAATTAAAAATTACACACATATACGTGTGTGTCTGGTACGTAAGAAACATTTGATAAATAGCTTTATATCAACAGAGATCACCTTTCTACAATGAGAAACTTGCTTCTGTAGAGGAATCTACAGACATGACACAGGTGAGAAGTCAGTGAAGAAGCTTGCATTAGAGCCTCTCCTGAGACAGAGTTTTAATTGCTTTCTACTATCTCCCTGCTCAAAGTTCCCTGAAATTTGTACATCTCCCACTATTTAAATAAATTATATACTGATAGGACTCTTTTGCTTTCACCTCGGATAATGGTGACAGAGCTTTTATCTTCTCATTGGAATGAGGCCTTTTTCCCACATGGGGCCTCTCCCTGGTAGGCTATGAGCTTCTTAAGGGCAGGGTCCATCCGGTCGTGAAGTCCCTGGCCAGCCGCGGTGCCTGATGTTATACAGGTGCTGTGTTACTTGCTATCTCCTAGTACGTCAGCAGAGCCCCCGATAAAAAATTGCTGGAAAAGATCATCAACCCCCTGAGTTCTGTTTACTGGGGGAGGAAGATCCTTGGACTCTAGAAGTCCCTCTTCCACCCTGTTTCCCAACACTTCCCAGGCTTTAGGTCGGCCTGGGGTAATCCATTTCTGCTGCAAAAGTCATTAGGGATTACCTAGTAAAAATGGATAAATGATGATATCTTAAAAAGATGTTCCCTAGTAGATAGGAAAATACAGTATAAAAACTGAAGAAGTTCAGAGCCATTTAATATCAGAAGAGGGATAGATACATAGATTCGCAGAGCAGAACGGAGTTCAAATCATGCCCTCTCCCCCAGTCCCTTTGTTCACATCATAGATGTGGCATTTTGAATTAGTAAAGGAAGAAGAGACTATTTTATTACATATATTTAGGGAAAAATAAAAGTATATTCCTCCTTGATATCCAAAAGGCAGACTTAATCCCCCTTTTAGTCCAGGTGCATTAAAAAATCTAAAAATAAAAAACAACATTGTACTAGAAAAGGTATAGGAGAATAGTTTTATAATCTTGACATCAAGAAACCACAAAAGATAAAAACGGCATTTTTGGCTGGGCAAGGTGGCTCACGCCTGTGTTCCCAGCACTGTGGGAGGCTGAGGTGGGCGGATCGTGAGGCCAGCCTGACCAACATGGTGAAGCCCCGTCCCTACTGAAAATACAAAAATTAGCCAGGCGTGGGGGCACATACGTGCAATCCCAGCTACTCAGGAGGCTGAAGCAGGAGAATTGCTTGAACTTGGGAGGCGGAGGTTGCAGTGAGCTAAGATCATACCACTGCACTCCAGCCTGGGCATCAGAGCAAGACTCCATCTCAAAAAAAAAAAAAAAAGAGAAAAGATTGGCAAAAAAATTTAAATTATGACACTATATATATGTGAATACAGAGAAAAATATTCAATGACATTTTAGCAGTGGTTACCTCTCCTGAGGGTAATGCCAAGATGTCATCCTGTGTTACCTGGACTCAGAAAAACATTAAAGAGAAGAATGTTTAGAGAAAACATTGATGTATTTGTCATATCTATCTGTCTGTCCATCTGTCTGCCATCTATTATTTATCTGACCATATCAGAAAAATGTAGGGTAGTATCTTTACGCTGTGTACAATGTTAACTTATATTAACCCTATTTCTTTTATTAATGGAGATGGTTTTTTTCATCTTTGGTGACTTGCTTCTTGAAAAGTGCCCTCTAAGCTGGGCGCGGTGGCTCATTCCTATAATCCCAGCACTCTGGGCGGCCAAGGCCGGTGCATCACCTGAGTTCCAGAGTTCGAGACCAGCTTGGCCACCATGTAAAACCCTGTCTCTACTAAAAATGCAAAAACTAGCCAGGCATGATGGCAGAGGCCTGTAATCCCAGCTGCCCGGGAGACTGAGCAGGAGAACTGCTGAATCCGGGGGGCGGAGGCTGCAGTGAGCCAAGACCACACCCCTGCACTGCACTCCCGCCTGGGAACACAGTGACTCTGTCTCAGAAAAAGTGCCCTGTCCCACCTTCTTCTCTTCTGAGAAAAATGATGAGAGACTATCTTCAAAAAGTAAATTTTAAAGACATAAGATTTATTTTATGCTAAAATACAATGCCGACTGAAAGAGCTCATCTTCAGACTTTCTGATGTGTTTGATTTGTTACCACAATTACTTTTTCTTTTCTGTCCAATGGCAGATCACAAAACTCCTTTTTAATTTGGCTCTCTGCTGGTGTTTGCAGCTGGAAATTATTTCTACCGCCTGTTTAGGGCAAGGGAAAGCCAGAGATGGAAGGAATCTTAGAATTCATCCAGTCAAATCCCCCCTCCTAAACTTGAACTCCCTCCACAAAATCCCCTCTAAGGGCCCATCCCAGATGCCCCAGCCCATGCGAATGAGGCAAGGAGCAGAGGAACAGCAGCAAGGCAGCAGGGGCTGCTTCCGCACCTCGGAGTCAGGCTGTTTTCTCTGCCGTCCACCACACAGAAAGAGACTCGGTTAAAGGCTGTTTTGTCAAAGGTTCTTTCTGTTCTACCACACGCACTGACTAATAAACTTACGTGGCAGTGTGCGAACATTAATGGGAAAGAATCATTCCTAAATCATCAGCTCACATTATCATTTAAATGATCACTTTTATTTTCTGTCCCAGTAGTGCTATAATCTCTAATAAAGCAGTTTATACATGTTTTAAGTGAGACTACAGCGTCCTAGAAAACTAGCGTTATATTGCTTTATTAATAAAAACGCAAAATTATTCAGGCAGCTTTGATCAGATGCCCAAGTCTCTGGATCAAGCCCAGTCGGCCCACCTTACATCTGGAAGAAAAGCACGTCAGACTGAGCCCTGAACACAGTGTTACAGAAAGTATCCCAGGCTTGGTGTATTCAGATGCCCAGATAAGATTGCTGATGATGGGATCTGTTTTCAGCCTCTGTTTCTCTCCCCTTCCAACACTAAAAATTTCTTGTATCAGAATTTGGGATTCTAGTAGCAAAAGTAAGTGGAAAACAATGACCCTACCTTTGATGCATGCTGGTCATGATATGGACGATGAAAAGGAAGTCCGATAGGCTAGCGAAAGGGATGCTTAGTACCATAATTTGGACTTAAATGAGGCCAATTGGCTCTGTAGGAGCACAAAAGAAATGACCCTGAGGGGGGAAGACAGACCTTTCTAAATTTCGTCATGCATCATGTGGGACAGAAGAGCCACTGACAAGTGTATTATGATGATACTGTTTTCAACAGGTTCTGTCAAAGTCTGAAAACCACAAGCTTTGCTAGAGTTGCTCTTCGCTGGGAGAGAATCTGCTTTCTGTTTGCAGAATTCCATGTGAAGGAAAGAGGATCCTGTCCAGAGAGTTTTAATTTGACACAAAACTTTAATCAGATGACTTTTCTGTAGATCCTTCCCTTAGTCTGTCAAGAAGAGCTCTGCTGCTGAAGCCAAAAATATTGGCAGATAAATTCCTTCCTAGAAGAAAGAACATTGTGGACAGGTGCACACAAACACAATATGTAAACGATGTCTCAGAGGGCTTCTGTTCGTCTGTTGAGGGTGATGGAGGGAGGTTATTGCAGTCTTTTGGCATGAAAATAGCAGGTGGGGAAGTCAACTCACCTGTCTATCAAGAGAGTGAATGTAAACGGGTGCCGCTTACTTGATATTGATATAGTAGAAATTTGACTGTTCAGTCCAAAATCAAAAAATAGGGATGATTTTTCTTACAAACTCTTTCTTTTGGAGAGGGAGGGAGGGAGGGAGCAGCTGAGGAGACTGGGCAGGATCTCTCCTGTAAGTCAGAACAACGACCGCGTGTGGCCAAGTACCCAGCGCCGTCTCCCATAAGCCTCACTGATTTATCTCAGCCTGTGCATGTGAGAACCCTCTAACACGCCAGCCTTGGGCCAGATTCCCATTCTTGTTCAGGGTTTTTAAGGTGAGCAGCGAGCTGCTTTGGAGCCACGAAACCTGTGTGTTGGCCGGAATCTAAAAGCCATGCCCAGATGCCACGAGCCTTCCCTCTCGTCACCTCTTTGAAGCGGGCTGTTAGTGCTGCCCCTTGCTAGTGCCTTTTGTCTTCTGTACGTGTCCTTTGCCAGTACCCTTGGAGAAGTCAGACATTACAAAACATGGCAAAAACAACACCATTTCCGGTTAAATAAACTATGGCAACCCAGGTTTTCTTAACCAGGGAAGAGTTCAGTGAGGAGATTCACAGACCTCAGGCTAACCTTCCACCTGCTACTGCATCACTTTCAGGCCACGAGAACAGATTGCCACAAGGCCACGGAGTGCAGTGAACAGCCTGCCGCCGGAGCTCAAAGAAAGGAGCCGTTAGCCCTGGCCGCTCCTTCTTCTGACCTTCATGTTTCTGAGTACATTTATGTGCATTATCTCATCTGTTCTTCAGAACATCTCTGTGAAGAGAGTAAGGTAGATCTTACTCCCACTTTCAGAAATAAACATTTCTGAGGCTCAGAAAAGTTGAGTAACTTGCCAGGATTACACAGCTAGGAGATTTTAGCTGGAAAAAGAAGTTTCTACTCTTCTCCTAAATTCTGTCTTCTTGAGGGCATCATGGTAAAAGATCCAATCAGTGAGAAACAGTTACTTTTGTAAATCACTCACATTTGAGATAAATCGCTCAAAGTTCCTATTTACAGTTACAGACTGTCACCTCCAAGTACTGAATTAAAAGTTCTTGATAAATTCCCAGGCAAAAAGAGACTGAAACTTGCCATTATTAGGTTCCCTTTTTATATTTGTATAACTTAATTTTGATTTAAATGGGAAAATAAGATTTAGCCAATGATTAGCATAATGTAATGTAACAAATGGATTATACTTTAAACAGCCGATTATTCTATAAGCATATTAGCAATTTTTATAGTAACTTTTTATTTCTAAAACATACATTTTGATATGTATTAACAACTGTAAGGTAGCCATTTCATCCGTCAAGTAAATAACGTATACTTGAAGACTCTTCGCTTGAAGTCCAAGACACAGATTATATTGAAGTCAAAGCACATTCTTTTTCCTTCCTCCCATAACCACATGAACATATAGAAAGTTATTTCCATTTTAAAGAGAACTAATATCACTGGATTCTTATTTTATGCCGTAAGTTTTGCATGTACCATGTCTTTGCTTCTTCAGTTTTGCCATTGAGGAGCTGGGTCTCAGAAAAGTTAAATAATTTGCTCATGGTCATGCAGTCATTTAGTGGTAAAAATAATATTCAATCCCAGGTCTTTCTTCTGTATTGCGCTATTTCACAAGTGGCGTTATTATTTTTTTCTTATAAATGGGCAAATAAACAAAATCATATGCAAAGTCTTCCTATTTATAGAAGGCCTAAGAAAGACATGGACAATGGAAATAGAAAATAATCCTTCTTCGGGGAAAGTTAAATGTAAATTAACTTTTAGAGAAAATTAGTGATGGATGTGGGAATAGGTCAATCAAAAAAGTGACTTATTGAATGATTTGCACCTGTGTTTGTAAAACCAGACAACCCATGTATCTTGTAATTACGTGACATGTCTTAAGGAAATAAAATATTTGTTATGCTCCTTATCTGAGTTTATATACGTTTAGAACGCTGCAGGAAAGGTGGCAGGACTGAAAATATAGCCTCTAAAACTGGGGCAAACTTCTGACTTAAAATCATACTTTTGTGAGATCCAGCTGTGGAATTGCCGTGCACTTAGGCTAAATAAATGGCGAAGTGAAGAGGTTTTGATTTTAAACAGTGTTCACGGCATCACCGACAAGGATGACCTAAATATATATACACAAGGATTCTTCCCTCGGATTCAAGCTTGGTCACATTCTCTCCACTGCACGTCATGAGTATGTATTGCAAGCACTTTTTATGACTCCAGTTTCTAAAAAGTGAGACTGGTGGATGCCCACCTGCCTGCGCCCACTGCTCTCCCCTCTGCTGTAGTTTATACTGGTAATAATCATTCTGGGTATGCATGGAAAGTCTTTTGGTTCACAAATGCCTTTATATCTTTTATTTCATATTACTTGTATCCTGTCAATAATCCTGTGGAGTAGGAATCAGGGCAAAATTGCCATCCGTTCCGACTCTCACTAGATGGTATCTTTATTTTCTTGGATTTGCGCTCCTATATGTTTGGAAGTTGATTAGTCACAGCTCACAATTGCTAGTGTACATATTTTAACCCAGCGTCTCTGTTCTTTTATCTAAAAAAAACCATTTCAACTGCCCTTCTTGATGTCCAATTTAGAGAGCCACACCTTTGGCTCTATTCTTGGAAAAAGTCATCTAACATTAGAACATAATTTTATAATTTACAGAGTGCTTCTCACGGCAACCTCCCTCTGCCACGTTTCCTTATTTCCTCCAGGTGGAAATCTCTCTCACACTTATTGATCATTTTGATCCCTCCTTTCACAGGCATCACGGGTTTATTTGAGTAAATGCCTTACATTTTTCTGTTGAACACTAAGCATCTAGAAAGCAGTTTGTCCTTCTGTCCTTAGGGTCATGTCTCATACAACACTGTTGCTAAAGCCTTTTTGGTGGGGCACAGGGTCTCACTCTGTTGTCCTAGCTGGAATTCAGTGGCACAACCACGGCCCACTGTAGCCTTGACTTCCTGGGCTCAAACAATCCTCCCACCTCAGCCTCCCAATTTGCTGAGTTGAGGCACGCATCACAGGCCTGGCTAGGTTTTTTTTTTTTATGTTTTGTAGAGACGAGGTCTCCCCATGTTGTCCAGGTTGGTCTTGAACTCCTGAGCTCAAGCAATCCTCCTGCCTTGGTTTCTCAAATTGCTGGGATTATAGGTATGAGCTACCACTGTACACAGCCAAATAAAATACTTGGTAAAAATCTGAACTGGTTTTGAGACTGAGTGTGGAACAATTCCACAAACTATGGCTGCTCTTATTAATATTATACTACTGAATTAGACCTTAAGTCATAAACTTTGGGAGTTGTTACTTAGAACATTTCTGGCCCAGTGTGGTGGCCCACACCTGGGGGATGCCAGGGCAGGCAGATCACCTGAGGCCAGGAGTTCGAGACGAGCCTGGTCAACCTGGTGAAACTCCATGTCTACTAAAAAAATTAGCTGGGCGCGGTGGTGGGTTCCTGTAATCCCAGCTACTCAAGAGGCTGAGGCAAGAGAATCTCTGAAACCCAAGGGGCAGAGGTTGCAGTGAGCCGAGATTGTGCCACTGTCCTCCAACCTGGGCAGCAGAGCAAGACTCTGACTCAAAAAAAATGTACATATTTCTTCCTCAAACGTATTTACATTTTGTCCATAATAGGTTCTGTAGAGCCTGTTATCATATTTACAGTATGAATTTGTAAATAAATGAAAAAACCTACTGAAAACATGTGTCCAGTTATAAAATTAGTAA
Source organism: Sapajus apella (assembly GCF_009761245.1). NCBI lineage: Eukaryota > Metazoa > Chordata > Mammalia > Primates > Cebidae > Sapajus > Sapajus apella. The sequence goes on from NW_022436978.1 coordinate 22,483,078, forward strand.
ACAGTTTCAGATTCATTTATTTTAGTTGCTCCAAGCATTTGGTTAGGTTTTTATTTCTTCAAGTCATAGTTTCCTGTAGTGTGTCTTGCTGAGGCTATTTATATTTGGTGAGCTTTTCTTCCTATGCAAGTGGTGTTCTGAGGACTGAGTCTGGGTGAGTAGGGTCATTATCCACAGGTTTCACATGTGCTCAAAGATGCCGGGATTGCCCCTTGTTTTATCTTGATGTTTTATTTTCAAAGATGCAGAAGTAAAGTGGGGAGAAGCAAATCTGCAACCAAAATGCACAAAATTACAGGTTCCTCAAAGGGAGTGGAGATCGCACTGGAATTTTGCAGGAGATTAATACATTTCCCCTGTTATCACTACTAGGTATCAGGCTCTACGCAACTACATTGCTCTATTCTAAGGTCATATGTTTGGGGTCCTTGATAATCTTTCATCATCAGTTTTAGTTGAGAGTAGCATAGAGGAGAAAACAGACAGGAGAGCATTTGTTCTTTGGATGATTCTTCTTTGAGAAAATCAGTGATTTTCTATTTCCTTAGCACTCTGCTAAATGGGTCATCATGCCTTCTATATATGAATATAATTTTATAGCTTTGTTGAGCCACTTAAATAAGCAAGTGGTATGATTCTGCCAGGAAGTCTCCTCTCTATGCTAAACCTTATGCTCACTCACACAAAACAATGTTCACTGACCAACCACCCTTCCTTTGTATGTGCCATGCAGCTAGCCCTGAAAGTGTTTCCATTTGCTTGGAGAAATGATTGTGTAACATTCAAACATTCAGAATGGCAGAATTTTAAATTCAAAAAATAAATTCTTACACTTGTGCAGTGATTTACCAAGTGAGAAACAAAGACACATGCACACGTATGTTTATTTCAGCACTATTTACAATTGCAAAGACTTGGAACCAACCCAAATGCCCATCAATGATAGACCGGATAAAAAAAAGGTGGCACATATACACCATGGAATACTATGCAGCCATAAAAAAGAATGAGTTCATGTCCTTTGCAGGGACATGAATTTAGCTGGAAACCATCATTCTCAGCAAACTAACACAAGAACAGAAAACCAAACACCTCATGTTCTCACTCGTAAGTGGGAGTTGAACAATGAGAACACATGGACCCAGGGAAGGGGACATCACACACTGGGGCCTGTCAGCGGGTGGAGGCCAGGGGAGGGAGAGCATTGGGACAAATACCTGATGCATGCAGGCCTTAAAGCCTAGATGATGGGTTGGTAGGTGCAGCAAACCACCCCATGGCACATGTGTACTAGGTAACAAACCTGCATGTTCTGCACCTGTATACGAGAACTTAAATTTTAAAAAATTTAAAAAGAAGTGAAACAGAAAAAAATTATATTGATAAGGAAAAGGCAGATCCACAGAGTTTGCCTTACTTAACAAATGTTCCTCCTATTTTATTTATTTATTCACCAAATATTTATGTCACACATGGTTCGGTTGTGATCAAAGGTGAAATGCAGAAGTTGTCAGTTTCAAAATGGAGTCACTCGTGTTAAAACCACAACCACAGCAACGAAACGCTCTGGACAAATAGAGCCAGGGAAAGCCGCGATGCCTGATAACAAAACCATCACAAACAGCTCTGCTGCACATGCATATACATACACAGAGCAACTGAAGAGCAGAAAGAATAAAGCTGTAATACACTACGTTAGAGACTGTGTTTAAAGCACACATAGCAATTCAGTGTTTTAAAAGTTGATAGTTAATTTGAGAAGGAAAATAGAAGCCACTGTGACATTGTGGAAACAGTACAAGACGTTTACATCAGAATATGGCTAGCGCGGCTTTCTGGGGAAAATGCCTTCATGTCTGAAACACAGTTTCCCAATCCCAACGTGATGAACATGTGATAGCTATTTCAAAGCTTATCCTATGAGGCAACACAGTTAAACTGTTGTGTAGACTGTAAAGTAAGACCACGTATCTTTCTGGTCAAAGCTCCTTTTCTTCTCGACAGAGTTCGTTAATTATATTACCTGCTACCCCATTTTTGTGAGAATACAAATTGCTGCACTTCGCATTTCTCTTGACAGTCACTCCCGTAAGGTCTTTGCTCTCTGAGCTGGCGCCTCTGCTCCTTTATTCACTTGTTCTTTGCTCCAGAATCAAGTATTCAGAGCTTTCCACTCCACAAAACTGGTGACAATTATGTGAAAAGAACTGAGGAATAAAAGTCTTTGTTGTGCTGAGTTATTAACAAAGGAAACATTTACTTAACCAAGAGCAAAAAAAGGCATCATTACTAGTGGTCACTGTCCAGAAGAGACTGGAAATATTTTAATTATAATAGCCTTCTATTGCAGTTTGTTCATTTTAATGAGACAAGTTTCTAGTCTTTCTTGAAATATTTTCACATTTTGTCTAATGACTTTCTGATTTCTCAGACTAAATTAAAAAATTGGAGGGGACTTTTTTTTATTACAGGGCATCTGAGTGATTTAAAAAAAATAATGTATAAAACATAGTCCTCCTTTAGAGAGTTATGATTTGTCTCCCAGCATAATTATAAATGCATGAAAACTAGGAAATGATTTTCAATGATTGAGAGACTGAACTTTCAAGATAGTGATGACTTGTAAGGCACTATAAATAAATTGGGGAATATTAAAAACAAGGTACTTTATTCTGAGGATTAAAAGAAATAACATGTGTAAGGGAAAGAGGCAACGTATTCCAGGTTACACATCATTGCTAACGAAAGAAAAGAAAAACAGACACGGCTACATTCCAGGTAATCTCGCTCCGTGCCCGGAGCAGAGAAATGATGTGATGATGAATACTCAGAGTTACGTTTCAAAACAATAACACGATTTTAAAGTTTCATCTTCAGCCCTTTACGATATAAATCAGGGAAAAAGGCCTGCAACGTGCAGATACCAGCTGAAGGAAGCACAGAGGCAGAAGCCATCACTGGAAGCAGTTCTGTGTTTCCCTTAAAAATCACTGAATTTTGAGACAGACACGTCGATGTTTTTAACTCGTTCAGAAGGTTGAAGACAATTAAGTTCGTTACCCTAAATATTTGCGTTTATATAATTCTTTACAGTTTACAAAGTGGCTTTGCATAAGTTATCCCTTTAATGAGTGTAGCTGATGCTCAGTGCAGCAGGTTGTGAGGAAAACGTGTTTTTCTACTCAGTGTTTAAATCCTGAGGCAGGCTGGGCGGGTACAGAACTGCGTGCAGTGCTGTGGAGCTCATGGAAGATGTAGAGGTAATTTATGGAGGAAGCTGTGGGTGACAGCTATTATTTTCTGTCTTCTACACCCTTTTCTTTTGGAAATTGCCTCTTTCTCTTGCCATGATTCGGATGAGGCTGTCAATCAAAGGTAGTGCTTCCCTCTAGGCCGCAGGGCTGGTAAATCAGAATGTGCTATGTTCAAAGCACTGTAATTAGTCACCTGGATCGGTGTGGGCCAATCAGATTCAAGCAGGGTCACGTCACTTGAAGTCCTCCTTTAAGGTAATTATTTGGATGTTTGAAGAGAGAGCGTCTCTGTCCTACTGGGGACAGCGTCTGCATAGCTCCGAATCTGCTGGTGGCTGTCTTTTCCTAATACGTGGGGGAAAACTTCTGGAAAATGTAGCCAATGCAAAAGAAAAAGAGCCAAGAAAGAAAGAGAGGACAGCTTTGGGCAGCTGTGCTAAGCCCGTCACCTGCTGGTGTTTTTACTTATGCAAGCCAGTATAACTCATTCTTGCTTCGATGTATTCGAAATGTGTTTCTGTCATTTATATCCGAAAGAGTTCTGATAATACAGACTCAATTGTTTTGAACCAAGGTCCTAGTTCTATCCAACTTTCTGTCAATCAATCATCCATCTTAAAGATTTCTCTACACATTCCAGGTAGGATAAATGCATTTGTTAGTTCAGTAAGTATTCCCTGAGTGTCTTGCCAGCACTAGCAAACTTATTTAGCCTTAAAGCAGATAAGAAGCAATCAGCTGAAATGGAGGATGCATTTTGCTACAGTCAGGTCTGCTTACAATAGCACAGAGTTATAGCTAGCATTCTAACAATAAAGAAAAAAATGTAGGGAAAATTATAAAAGGCAGAAGTGCTGGTCATGATGTGTTTCTCTCCCTTCCTTTGACTGCTCCTCCCAAGAGCTATGAAGCTCTGTGACTATTAAGCTGATTGACTAACCCCATGATTACAGCATGAATGTCTTCAGAAGGTTTCGTGCTCTTTCAAAGCAGAATTCCTTCCTCTGACATTGAGAGTGTTCAAGAGATCACTGGCATTTACGAGCATGTGTTCTGGAGCGATCCAGATTTTGCCTGTGGTTTCAAACAGGTAAACAGGAAAGCATCATGTAAGAAGCGCAGCGGGGACATACATCCAAGCTGGTGCAGGTAACGCTCAGTGGGGCAGTGGCTGGCCCTGCTTCAACCATCAGTCAACGGCCTTTAAAGTCTGAGACATTTATGAACGTGCTTTGAGTCAGGTGAAAAGGAGAAAGGGAAACGACTTTTTCCTTGTGTCTTTGGTTACATATCTCCTTATCTGTGTCTGAATATATATTATGTTATAAACCAAGTCTCACAGCAGTGTCAAATGGAAATTAGGCTTTCCACATGCTGATTTTCTAGATAACTAAAAATTACTTCTTTAAGTGACAACATTGTTTTATAACATTAAAATAATTGAAAGGGATCTTAAATCACACATTTCTACGTTTTCTTAAGCAAATGTGGTAATAATAATGTAGTTTCCTGAGTGGATTCCGTGTGCCGAACCCCGTGTTAGCCACTTACATTCCACATTTCATTTAGACCTAGCACTGTGAGAGAAGAGATGGGCTCCTTATTTAAGGGAGTAGTAAACTGAGAATCATGGTTAAGCAACTTAGCCAAGATCAAAAACCCACAGGGTGGCAGAGCTAGGATTTGAACTCAGATATGTCTGACTCCACAGCTGCGATTTTTAATACAGTGTCATCATGGAGAATATAAAGTATGTGTTTTGCAAAGGTTAAATGACATTCTCTCTGGCTACAAACAGTCTAAACTATTTGTCCTGGTGCAAATGTCCTGGTGCAAACTGCTCTGCCTTTTGAATCATGTCTGCCTTTTATAATTTTCCCTATAGTTTTTTCTTTATTGTTAGAATGCTAGCTATAACTCTGTGCTATTGTAAGCAGACCTGACTGTAGCAAGATGCATCCTCCATTTCAGCTGATTGCTTCTTATCTGATTTAAGGCTAAATAAGTTTGCTAGTGATTTCAAGCCCTCTGCGTAGCCATGCAGAGGCGATGATGATAACATAGTGATCATGTACTGAATACCTCCTCTAAGGCACTAGGTGTATTACATATGTGTCTACTTAATCTCCACTTTTAGACGTTCCTATTGGCTACTCAAGACTTGCCCCTAACTGTTTCCTAGGTCTCAGGTAATTTTCAAACAGATGATATTGGCTGATAAATGATACACACACACTCACACATGTGTACTCTCATCTACCTGTACACTCAGAAACTCAGATTGCTTCCATTGATCTTTCTGCTTCTGGTCAGACTTTGGCAAGGATAAAGATCAGTATGAGAAAGCCTAGAATGGTGATATGCCAAGTGCGCCATCAACAGAGTCACAATGTGCTTGTTTGGAAATAATCTAACTACTTCCACTAAGTACTAGAAGCTTTGAAGACATCTTATTAGTCTGTGTAATTACTCATTATAATGCATTCTCAGTACCTACAGCTACAAAAGATAGGAAGTTTATCTTTAAATGAATGCTTCTCAATTATACCAATATCAGTGTGTTTTGCTGTAATATTTCCTCAGGAGTCATTAGGTGGTTAATTCATGCAATATGAATGCACATTGTTAAGCACAGTGCTACTTGATAACTTTTGCAAAGTGTGCACTATAAATGTATCCTTAGTAAAATGAATTTTTGCTGAAATGTCCCCACTGGAGCAACATTCATATGGAGTTTTCTGGATTTGTACACATTTATCTAAATATAAAGGGACAGATTTTTCATGTTTGCTTGATTTATACAATTTAATATGTTATTCCTCTCTGACATTGGGTTCAAAACAAATAGCAGAGAAACAGTGGTTTTCTTGAAGGAGACAGGAGGTAATGGCTAGACTGACATTTCTTTTGATTTGGTTTTGGAGAAAGTTTTTGAATGCCTTGTATGTGATAGTCCATATGAGTTTTCCCTGAGCTAACATTGCCAAGTAGGAGAGAGAGAGAGAGAGAGTGTGTGTGTGTGTGTGTGTGTGCATGCATGCATGCACATGTGTGTACATGTGTAAGTGTGCATGCGTGTTTGTGTGATATAGCCAGATACTGCTACTCAAGTGCTGAGACCACTGAACTTTACAGATGTGATTTAACTTATATTTGGACCTACCTCTAAAAGTATCTAATAGAAAAATTAATACCTTTAGTAAACTGCACATTCTAAACATGGTTTTAGCTTGCTTTTCAGTAGGCCAGAAAAAAATTGGACTAAAATTATACCTTGAGAAAGTTATAGACTACTATAAACCATAGCAGATCAGCCTTGAGCATTCTCATCTGAAAGACTTCATGTGTTGTTACTTAGACGTTTTAGGAGAATGTATGTAAGAGAAGACCTTAAAGGACATCTGGTTCAACTGTCTCTGGGTGCTTCAATTTATTCTCATGATATTCCCCTTGCCAGTAAGAATCTGCCCTGATTCAAAGAGATGAGTTATTATCATCTAGTTTAATTTGTCTACCTTCAATACTCTTGGATCTTTGGACATAGTTTTGAATTTTTTATATTCATGTTTTACTCTTCATTACATTGCTTCCAGGTTCTAGACTTCATTAATAACTATAATCAGTGTTATTAAATATTGCAGTGTTTCTAAAAATCCAGCTCTCCTGCCTGCTTTGAGATTTATATTGTGAAGATGTGATTAATCAGATTCCTGATGTTCAGCAGGATACCAGATGAGAAAAGCCAGGGAAGATGGTGAAGGTTTAAATTTGGAGATATAAATGCGTTGGTAGAAGATTTGAAAGTGGTTTTATCAGTGATAACTATGTGTACCTGACCATGTCTTCAGGGTTAATTTAATTGAATAGTTAGACCTGCTCTAAAGAATGACACTCGGAAAAACAAACTCATGTGACACAACAACTTTTTTTTTTTTTTTTATCAGTCTCCGTGTCTAGAGGCATATATTAACTCTTGGCAAAAGGATGAGTTTGTGGTGGCTGCCATGGCCTTCATCCATGCTTTAATTGATTTGCCTTGGACAGCGTTTCCTATTCTCTCACATACTTCTACTGTGTATCATTTTACAATCTAGACAGTGTAACGTCATTTCAGAGGGAGGAATCCCAAGGTTAGCTTAGAAGCCAATACTGAAGCAACAACTAGGATGAGTCCTGCCTGGCGCGGTTACTTGTGTGATTCGGGTTCATTATGCCTTTCCACGTTTTTTAATGGAGTGGTCCTTTTCTGTTTGAGACGGTTTAAATAATGTGGGGCGTGGTCTCACCCGCTCTCGCCCTTTCTCCTAGCTGTAACCACTGCTAAACACTCACCATGCAGTGCCCCAGGTCATTCACTATATCCACACAGACACATGCATTTTGTTAATAAAAAGTCAATTTTGCTACTTATGATATTTTTTATACTAAGAAGTATTACTAAAATATTCTTCCAAATAAATTTCATATACTTTACTATTTTTATTTCCTTCAAAGTATTCTAGAATATAGATGTATCTTAAGTTATTTTACCAAATAACCCTTAGATTGCATTCAACATTTTAATATTACAAATAATGCTGCAATGAGGGAAATTGCACATAATATCTTTGCACACATCAAAAAGTCTTTCTGAGGAATAAATGGCTAAAAATTTCATTGCTGAGGTAATAATTTTGCTTCTTAAATGTTTTGATAGATTCAGATGAATTACTCTCCAAAACATTTGTACAGATTTGTAATCCATCAAGTTTTTTAAACTCAGCTCTAATTTTCTTGTGCAAAAATGGGGATAAATTAGCTTTTTTCTCAAGATTAATATGAGGATTAGATAAAGCAATGCATGTAAATCACCTAGCACCATGTCTGACTGAAAGTGGGTGTCTGATAAATCTTTATTCCCATCTGTTTGCTTTCCAACTACCCAACTTTATACAAAGCAACAACATGCAATTGTTAGACAGGTCTGATTTTTCCTCTCAGTTTTTCCAGTTAGATTAAATGCACTGTTCTTAGCACTCTGACATTTAGACTTACATCAGTATTGAATTTCTTGTCTCAGTCAGAGTTTGTTCTGTTCACTACTGTTACATATTGGCCATTGTCCTTCTATGACACACAGTACCCATCATAATCAGAATCTCAATTTCCTTTTTTTTTGGGGGGGGGGTCTTGCTCTGTTGCCCAGGCTGGAGTGCAGTGGCATGATCTTGGCTCACTGCAACCTCCGCCTCCCAGGTTCAAGTGGTGCTCCTGCCTCAGCCTGCCGAGTAGCTGGGATTACAGGTGCATGCTGCCACCCCTGGCTAATTTTTGTATTTTTAGTAGATAGGGGGTTTCACCACGTTGGTCAGGCTGGTCTTGAACTCCTGAACTCATGATCCTCCCACCTTGGCCTCCCAAAGTGCTGGGATTGCAAACGAGCCATGGCACCGGGCCAGGGTCTCAGTGTTTTAAAAGAATTTGCAGATGTCTTCTCAGCCTCCTTGTGGCTCTCCATTTCCATGTTCTGGGGATCTTAAGACATGGATTTATGTTTTTAATGATTCAACATTAAAGTGTCCCCATCGACTCCGTCTCACAAGACGTCATAAAGGCGGCTCTGAGAGATTACATATCCTGAATCCCGACCGTGATGCCCACGCTGTCGGCTCCTTTGTTGAAGGACTCTGGGGGACCTCTGGCTTCCTTTCCACAGTACCCACACTTCCTTGACACCACCTTTACTTTCTACGAATGCATATACCTTCCTTAAAAAATACTTTAGTTTTCCTAGGTACTTAACTTATGACTTCCATTGATTCTCATCTCAAAGCAGAGATGAGTCCTGTGTGAGAAGTGAAATGTGATGCTGGACCATTCAGTAAAGGGGACACGTCCTTCCCTTCGAGTGTTTGTGGCACCTGAGATTGAGTCCAGGTTTGTAAGCTCCTTCCAAGAAATGCGGAGGCCTGGACCCTGATGGTCTCCTCTCCATTCATCTGAAAACTGCCTCATAGCCACCTCACAAATGCTCACCCTCCAGTCACCCACCACAGAAACAGCTCTGAGTGTGACCACTTCGTTGTTTTTAACAGATGTGCAGATGCTACGTTAGGTGCTTTACAAATGTTTACTCGTTTAATCCTTAATGGCTGCCCAGTTTTTCCTGCTTTAGCCCCTAAAGAGAAGCTGAAATGTCTGTAATGCCTTGTCTGCGTAGCAACCTTTGGACACTCGGAAGACAACCGCCAGGTTCACCGGGTCCACACTTCGTCACATTAAAGGGTCCCCGTTTGCTCAGTTCCACGCACTGCACAGTTGTGGGTTATTTCATATCCTGACCGACCGCTCTCCTGTCAATGTCCTTTTATTTCTTAATGACTCAGGGATTCTGGCTCACAGATGTGTTTTGCTTGACACATATCTATTTTATTTGTTTTGTTTTGAAATACAAAGGAGTTTGAACAGCCCTCCGCGGGGCACACCCTCTCCAGCTTCCCGTTTCATCACTGCCTCCGTCTTGGTCCCACCGTCATGCAACTTGGTCCCCAAAGGTGCTTACGCCTAAGACCCCTGCTAGTGCCATGTTCAGAACTGCACCGAGAGGCACTCTGGCCAGTCACAGCCCAATCAAGGAGGCCCTTCATGCTGTGATGAGAGCAATACTGCAAGTTCAGATTTGTCCGTTTCAGCTTTTTCCTTACAAATTTTTAACCCATGAGTCAGGTGTCCCTCCACTTAGCCTCGGAAGCTGGATTTAATCCCATTTACCTTCAAAATAAGGAATTCACTTGCACCAAAGCATTACTGAAGAGTGTATAGTTTACTGACAGTTGGAGGAGAAAGAGAGCGTTTGTAGAACCCAGCATTCCCCTCCAGGTTTATTTTCTCAGGCTTGCAGCTCTTCCGTCTCCCCTATCTTCTTACCCGCCTTTTCACGGCTCCCACTTAGATACAGTGGTTCCTGCTTCCCGTCCCAGAATCTGCTCTCTGGGGCTTCTCAGTCTCTTCCCTTAGTCGTGCAGTCTTGGCCCAGCCGTGCCACACCCAGGGTCACACCTGTCACCCCTCTGTGAACGACAGACCCTCCACTTTCCAGGCCCTGCTTCACCGCAGTCAGCGAGTGACCGCGGTGACCGAAGCATGCTGTCCTCACACCACAATGGGGTCAGCTGTGGTGGAGCCAAGCGGCGTACCGGACAGAAAGGCCACTTTCATTAATGAAGTTACCGCAGCTAATTAGAGAAAAGGGGGCTTCCCGGGCCTGTAAATGCAGCACTGCTTCATGTACAATGTGACTAGAAACTGTGTTTGTACGTGAGCTGTCACTAATTGTAGGTACAGTCAGACTCGGTGATAATATTTTAGATTTGATTTTATGTAAACCAAGGTGGGTAACTGTTTTAAGAAACCACAATTAAACCTGTGTAATGAGAAAGTTCTAGAAAATGGCTCGGATTGCTGCCATTCCCTGTGCGAACCTTGCCATCGTGCCTTGGCTGGTCTGGTGTCCTGTAATGGTGACGGTTTTGTTTCCTTCTGTTAGTCTCATTTTGTCACTCTTCCTTCACTTTGCACACACTATAGCTGCTGCATCCCAGAGGACAGCTAAAGGCTGCTGCCTTCCTTTCCCTTCTGAGTTTTGGCGTAAAGTATGTTTTGAATCTCCTGATACAGGGAATTTTGCAAAAGGTAAAAAATTGTGAAGTGAGCATTTCCAACTCTGCTAACATTGGAATCTAATGCAGCAACATTACAGAATGATGGGATTTTAGAGTTGGAAGGACCTTACAAATCACCTAATCGGATCCTCCGCTACGTTCAACCACGAGGAGGTTTAGGCCTGAAAAGGTCAGCCTTTTCCTGAGAGTCACGGAGCCATTTAGTTTCAGAACCAAGAACAGAACTCAGCCACCCAGCCCTCGTCTAATCGCTCAGCTGCATCCAGCTTTCATGTAGAAGCAAGTAAACAAAGTGGCCTATTTCTCAGCAGTGTTTTGTTTTTACTGAGAGTGAAGGGGATCATGTGCTACTTACAGTCATCTCTAAAAATTGTATAATAATCTGTGCATTATCCTGTTAAACTATTGCTGTAGCTCTGTGCTTAATCGATTGAAATCTATTATTCATAATGCCAGCTTGTTGCTGTTCAAATAACATTATCCTTATGACTAACGTTTGACGGAGACATGCTTGGTTTCTTAGCAGAGTGAGGTGATGCATCACAGAGCAGAGTTTTCATTTGTGAGTACAATTCGGTACATATTTTCCAGGCACCTGCTCCGAGTGTGGCATTCTCTTTGGTACTTTTTTGGATGTAGAGGCAACATGGGGCGTGCCGTTTACCTCAGATGACTGATATTCCGCGGTGTGCTTCTGAGTGTCCAGAAGCCTCTGAAGCACGACACAGCCTGCACCTGAGGGGACAGTGTGGTGGGCTGGCTCAGCCGCCGGGGCCTGCACCCTGTTCTGCGGCTCAGCAGCTGTGTTATCTCGGGCAAGCAACTGCGGTCAAGCCTTCATGTGCACACCTCGGGACAAAAATGCGCTAACTTCATGTAGTTATTTCAAACGTCCTGATAAAAGACAAGTCAGAAATCATTTAGCACATCCCCGACACGTAGTGCCCGAAAACGTCACCTAATGTTTAAAATCTTTATCAGCTGGTGTCAGTGAATCTTGATTTTCAAAGCGCAGTGTACGGTGAAGCCAGTTACCTCACTACATTGAAGGGAAGAAAACTTTGGCTTTGGGTAGATGTCACTGATTGATTGACTGCTGTTTGATTGATTTAGTTGTCTTGTGTGGCTCGGTGGGGCACATGTGCCTGTACAGCAATCTCAAGTGCTGAAGAAACATTCTTAGGATAAAGTTGGGAATAGCAATCCCTTCAGTGGGGTATCTTTAATTTAATTTTGCATTATTTGTTTTCGTGAGAAATACCCTCCAGATAGAAGTCTCCCTCCCTTGACTGTCAGTCTCATTAGTCAACTCAGAGTCTCAGACAAAGGCCTCCTGACTGGATGTCAGTTACCTGGGTTCTCGCCCTGTCTTCTCTCTAACTCACTGTGTGGTTGCTAACAGATTAGCTTCTCAGAGCAAACATCTGAACCAAATGGTACAAAGTATCTTGGAAACACTTGAAGTATTCTGTTTGGTGATCTAAAGCAATCAAATGAACTGACTAATTACTTGCCACATTTTTTTTTCTTGTGGTTCTTAATTTATATATATGTAAAATAATTTTTATATATTAGTAATTTAAATATATTCATTTTCCCTGTTTAATAAAAAGAATATGTATAATATATAATAAATATATTGCATATCTATGAAAGAACATATACATATTATATATTGTTTTAATCTATATTATATATATTCTTAGTATATATATAATTTTTTTAAGCAGGGAAAACTGTGGGCAAGGAAAATGACCTTATGCATCTGTATAGTCTGAAAAAGTAAATTATGGCTAATTTAAAATGAAATGTTTCTTAAACAATTTTGCAGTCAGGCTATTAATAATCATCTTTGCAAAGCAGACAACATACACCAGAGCATACTGGAAATATTAGGGCTTCATAAATTGCTGTCAGTTTGAATTTGTGTATATTTTCTCACCACCAGAAATGCTGTGATCTAGCATGCAGAGGGAAAAAGAGTGCTGGAAAATAGGAGTGTTGTTAAATGTTTTTGTTAGACAATTTATATGTGTGAAAAATTAATTAGTGATATAAAGTACGTATTTGGATAATGAATACCGTGAAGACTAAACACTTGTTGCCTAAAACAATCAATTAAGATACGTTTTTTCTAGAGTCTTCTGGATGCTTATATCCATTCTCCAACTCAGTTTACATGTCTAGGCAGAGCTTCTTTTAAAAAATTGTTCAAATGCAAGAAAATTCTAACAGTAAAATAATTGAAAATTTGAAAGGCTGAGAAAAATCATGATTCCAATGTATTATATTAGAGTTGAAATCTGAGACTTGTGAATTAACATCACACAATCTTTTAAGATATGAGAAAATATACACTAGAATTAAGGATAACTGTAAAACCAACTAAGAAAAGAAAAATCAAATTCCCTGTGAAAGAAAGCATCCCCGCAAGTCTTCATTTCATTCCACTCCTGACTTTGTCGTCATTCAGATAGTTCCGAAGGCAGGAAACGTTGCATTTTCTACAGTTTTCCATCATGTCATCATTTTATGAAACATTCAAACCAATACAGCCCTTGTAAATTGCAGCCTCTTCGCTCTTTGTGTATCACCAGTTCTTTTTATTAATTCATGAGGTTGAGTGCAGGATAAACACAGCTCCTGGGCGAGGGCAGCTTACCCACAGCGCGTGCCGGCCCCCCGCACACTCACGCTTTGTCGCTCTTTCTCTCCATTCTTTCCAGCCTGCCCCGGAGCTCATGAGGTGACCCAAGAGCATGCTGCATACTTGGATAGGATTAAGAAAAGAAGGACCACAGAAAGGTGCCTGGTGGTGTTTGTGCCAAGGTGCAGGGGCCCTTGCTGGCACACTGTGGGAAGAGAGCAGTCAGCCACGCAGGGTGAATAGAAACCAGCCTAGTGCAACTCACTCAAGGCAGTGAGAAGCCCACTGAAGCACAGAGCTGAGTTTAGAATATTTGCACAACGCTCCTCTGTTTTACAGATAAGGAACCTGAAATTGAGTGGCAAATGTATTTATAATTAAAAGAAAACCTGGAACTCTGCTCCGTGGAATATCCTTTATAGTTTGTTTTTAACTATTTTAGAAATGTTAGTGATGGATGAGAAAAGTACAGACAGAGATGAGAGGGACTTAATTCTGAAAGAGGTGGTCTGGCTTATTCATCTCGGTTTACAGATACAAAGACCCCAGGCCCCGAGGGATACAGCGCCTGTCCTTGTATTACCGCCATGCAGAGGAGACCCACTGCTCCTGTAGCTGCACACGCAGCTCCTTTTAATTACCTAGAATAAGTCCTGTTACAGCTTGAAGGGTCTGTCCTGCTGTTCTGTAGGCTTGCAAGTTTTCCTTTTGCCTTTCACTGGATTTCAGACAATGTTTTGAGTGTGGCAACTGAATTATTACAGTCAGTTATCTGTGTATTCTATGGGCAATTTAAAATTGACTTGGGTTAAAATGGAAAACTTCACACTAGTCATAAGAAACTCTTCAGCGAGGTGGCAATTCAATCTCGTTCACATAATAACAGCAATAAAGAAGACAGTGAACATATTTTTTTCTCTCTCTTGCAAAGAGCTAAAACCAATTTAAAGATTTTCTTATTAATCCTCCCCAAAGAACTACAGCCATTTTGCTAACCAGGAGCCTCATGACAGAGGTCGTGAGGCCAAGTGTGTGCAGGAGCTGAAGGCACTGTGGGGTCGGGAGCTTCGCTTCAAGGTCTCTTGGTGCCGTTCACTTGCTGTTTGGTGGTGGTCAAATAACAGAATCTCTCCGAAGCCTCATTTACTCATAATTTAAATGGGAGGAGGTGGGTGAGATAATCTCCAAGATCCCTTCAAGGTTGAATTCTCAGTGATTTCACAGAGATCTCGATGCACTGCTTAGATTTCCTTATTTTTTATAACCTTTGCTTAAAGTCTTCATAAGCCTCTATTAACGTTACTGTTCTTCTAGCTGTTCCCCAATTGTAACTTTTCTTTTTCTCTTTTTCATAAGAGTAACAAGAAACACAGCAATGCCTTTTCTGAGTAAAGGCACGGCCAACAAATGAGGATAGAGAGAAGGACGCAGAACTGGACATTACCTTGTTTATCTGTGCGGGAATCCTAGTGGTGTTTGGAATGCTTTAAATTTCTTTCATGGCCCAATCTTACTTCTGCATCCTCGATGTAAGCATCTCACCTTCTACTTTCTCAGTTTGAAGCCGTTCATCAGGGATCCTTTCAAAGTCTGTCTTTCTATATGTTGCTGCTCTTAATTCACCCTTCCTTTACTTCCCACCTCACTACTGTATTACCCTCTGAGGAGGAAGAGAGCCTTGTCACCCCCAAATAACCAACTGGGGAGGTCTTAATCCAATGTCCCTTCTTCTAAGTCAGTGACTCTCATAACTAGACGCAGATTTGAATCACCTGGGAAAACAAGTAAATAATTCAGATGCCTGCCCTATCCAAAACAATTTAATCAGAATCAGGACCAAGCATTAGTATTGTAATAAGGGTCCTAGGTGAGTTTTATGTTAAGAAAGTGTTGGTAACCAGTGCTCTGGGGGTCTTGATTGATTGATTAATCCTTGCTTATTCTTCAGCTTTAATCCATTTTACCGGCTCCTTCCCTCCAACCCGCAGATGTATTTGGCCTTCTCTTACCTAATAAAACCCCTTCCCCTGTCCCTCAGGCTGTGATTCTGGGCATCCTCTTCCCTCCCACTTTGTCTTCTCAGTGTTCTGCTCCTAGCAGCAGCTTTCTATGTGGTCGCCACATGGCACGCGCCACCCTCACTCTTCAGGCCACGCAGACTCTCTTCAGGGCCTGACACGCCCCTTCACCCTTGCTGCTGTAGAATTTGCCCCGCCTTTGGCCACTGTGATTCCACAAAGTTTCCTGTAAAACTGTGCATCTGCGAGTCCCCAGAGCATAGATGCTTCCTACTGTTCTTTACGAGCTGCCATTAAATTGTCGGTTTATTCTCTCTTCTAAAATGATTGCTTAAGTTTAAATGATCACATCCGTGAAAATGGCTCTGGAATCTGCATCTCTTCCCTGAGTTGGAGTTACAGGTCCTCATCTGGATGTTCTTCCTTCACCTAAACTCACCCTGTCCCAAACTGAGTTGATCATCTTCTACCGATTTCAGCCCTTCTCTGTGAAACATCCTGATGACCTTCAGTCAGCACTGTCCTTCCAGTTTTCTGGGCTTCTGAATTCTGGTTATCTTTCACTCTTCTTTTCCTATTTAATCTCCATATCCTGTGCATTCCACGTTGTGTCTGTTTTGCCTTTGCAATTTTGAGGTGTCTATCCCCTTCTTATTTCAAATTCTTATTCAAGCCCTTTCTTATGACACAGATCCAATATGCAGCCTTCCATGACGGCATCCCAACTCCTGGTCAAAATTAGTTTTCTCCTCTTTGGTGATCCCAGAGTGTTTTGTGAGTCTGGTGTGACAGAGAGCACATCCGCTTTCTGGTCTAGCACCTGTGTGCAGTCTCCACCGTGTAGGTTAGGCCCTCAGTGTCAGAGATGGTATTTTTTCTTGGATATAGTTAGTACCAAGGACCGGGACTTACGGTCTATCTGAGTAAACAAAAATATCTCTGCATTCTCCCTCCCTGGGCCTCCTCCCCACACACTGCAATACAGTGGAAGTGGCTGTTCATCATAAAGTGAATAGTGACAACAAGGCTTTGTGCATGTAGCCCTTGCTTCTGTAACAACAGCTAGTTTTGATTTCTCACCTATCACATGAGCACACGTCTTCTAGACGCCATTTCATTCAACGTTCCCCAAAGACCTGCAGCATAAACATGACAAGCGTCCACTTTACAGATGTGGAAGCTGACGCTCAAAACGTGAAGTGACTTGGCCAAGCTGACATGGCCAGTAAGGGGAGGACAGGGGCCAGCCCCCAGGAGTGAAAGTGCATGCTCTTAGCTTCATGTGATTCTATTAAAGTGGGTGTCGTGTCACACAGCGGGAGCTGATGGCACCGGGAAGAGAGCTCTTCGCTAGGGGAAGGTTTGTGGACAGTGAAGAGTTATTTTATTGAGAAAGAGTGAAATGTTCTGTTCAGCCTTGCTTTTGACTCTCATTGTCCATGGACCTTCCCAGGTGCAGAGTCTGCCTGAGCAGCAGGTGGCATGGGGCTTTCCATGTGTGAGGACACTCTTCCGATGTGCCAGCTCCTCTGATCTGTCAGGCCACCATTTCATCCCCTCTCTGTTCATCCTGAAGGCGTCATATTTAAGAAATCCCAATTTAAGTGACCAGAACATTGGTCTTGGTCAGATGCTCTTATCGGCTAACTGCTAAGGAAGGATTAGTTTGACAGCCTTGCGAAGTCCTCGTTAGACAACTTCTGTCCATAATAAAGTCACTTGCAGAGAGCAGATACCCACGTCCCTACACAAGAGCCATATGCTTCTGAGAACCCAGACAGTGCTTCCTTCTGAGTGGTAATCAATACTAATTTGCAGGCAACCTGAGAGTAAGGGAGCATGTCTCCTAGTCTGTTTATCAACCTTAGTTTCTTACTAGGCTACTGACTTCTGAATGTAAATTATACTTATTTCAGAGAAATAATGCAAATTTGAGTTCTTTTTTTTTTTTTTTTTTTTTTTTGCGACGAGGGAAAAGCACACGAGCTTTTTTTTTTGAAAGGGGCCTGATGATTGTTAAAAAGAATTGAATTAAATTAATTTGCAAGTTGGGTCACTTGTTCTACATGAGAAAGAAAGGAATTGTCATTTCTAATAAGGTTCTAGGTGATATTGATAACAGAAAAAAATCATTTTTCTTTAAACATACGTGTTGACGAACTCTCTAAATATCACTATGATTTTAAGTTCAATTCTATAACACGAGATGACAATAGGCATGGTTCTTTGGTAGCAACCGTAGTTTTGAAATTGGACTTGGATAAATATTTCAGGTTTGAATTCTTACTAAAAGTTGATTCAAATTTATCTGCAACCATGTCTCTGATGTTATGATTTTACATGCATAGTGCTTTGAAATTGCACCGCAATGGCGGTAGAGTATATAAACTCTGAAATCAGGATTGGAGCAGTAGAATTTGAATCAAGGCCTTCACACTGGTTAACTGTGTAACTTTGAAGAAGTTGAAGGGCCTCTCTGTGCCTCAGTTTCCTCATCTGCGAAACAGATATTTTAAAAACCTACCTCATAGCTTTGTCGTCAGGCTGAGATGAGATAATCATGTAAGCATAACTCCTGACACATAAATATAATAAGTAATCAATAAATGTTAGCTATTATTACTTTTAATAGTTCTTGTTAAAACAATCTGGCTCTGTTATACGTCTTTTCAATGGTTTTGTCCAATTATTTGCATTTTTTCTCTGCTTGCCTTCATTCCCTCTTTTATTTTTAGGAAAACTAATATGAACAATTCTCTAGCACTACTGAATCTCTGGCTGGGCGCGGTGACTCACACCCGTAATCCCAGCACTTTGAGAGGCCAAGGCCGGCTGATCCCTTGAGGTTGGGAGTTTGAGAACAGCCTGGCCAACCTGGTAAAACCTGTCTCTACTGAAAATGCAAAGATTGTCTGGGCGCAGTAGCACGTGTGCCCATAATCCCTGCTGCCCGGGAGCTGAGGCAACCTGGGAGACGCGATGGAGGCTGCAGTGAGCAGAGGGCTCCGCTGGGCTCCAGCCTGGGCCACAGAGGGAGACTGTCTAAAAACCAAAGAATCTCTCCGAAGCTGATCGGAGAATGCTCAGTGCTGAGTGGCACTCCTCAGCCAGCACCCTCTTTCTGTGCCTGGGTTACGATCCCCATCATTTCTTGCATCTGAGTGGCTGCCCATCTATCTCCTTTTTATTTTGTTTTCAGTGGGCATTCTTAAAAGTCCATGTTGGCCAATATTCAGTTCATTTCTCAAAAATTTCAAATCACATCTTGTAAACATATCCAGATTAAGATACGCTGCAAACCAGGATTCGGGTTCTCTGCTAGCACGGTGCCAGATGGTGCTTAGGTGGGAGAATAAGGGATTTTATTCTTTATCTGTCGTAAATCTTCACTGACTTTAGGTGATCTGCAATTTAGAAGTCCAAGTTTCAGGTGAAATTTCCTTTTATTACTTTTGTGATTATGAGTGAATGCAATACCATTGCAGAGGAAGCATGTTGACAGGCAGCGACAAAAATCCAGCTAAGATAACAGCATAGGGCAGTTTTTTCTGCTTATCTTTATTGTAGAACTACCAGTAAGAAACGCTTAGGCATTATTATTCCTTCGAAACACGAATAACATCAAACTCTGCGCTAGTTAGCAAAGAAGAGTGAAATCTAAGCATCATTATGGGGCTGTCAGAGTGACTGGGGTATTTATTCACAAATCTAGCAGACTACTGAGGCTTAAAATATGTAACTTCTTAGGATACTGCTTTTGAATACAAATTATAATACTTTTAGAATAATAGATTGTTTGAATTCCTATAATTTAAAGAAAAGAAAAAGCAAGGATACTTATTATATTTGCTTGAGTTAAAACAGTTACAAATATATATATTTTAAAAAGCTAATAGAGATGGAAAGAACTGTGGTCTAAATTCTACCTAGTTTGGGGGAAAGTGACTCTGTAGAAAGGCAGCCTATGCATCATATTGATGAAATCAAGGCTGATTTTGAGAAATGAGATAGAAAACAGAGCTGATAGTGCCACTGGCAAATGGAGTTATGGAAATTGTCAGGTAAATAAAATAGAGGCATAATAGTATTTCATCTGAAACGGGTTGTCAGCCTGAATTGTCGTAGAGATGTCGGCGTAAGTATGGAATACTTTTGGGGGGGGTTTGTTATTCAAAAAATAAGACTGCAGAAAAATAGAGAAACAATTTGATGTTAAGAAAGGAGTAGGGAATCTGTTATAAAACATCTTCCTTCTTCGCTGGACTCTTCTGTCTCTTTCACAATTCCTCGATGTGGGCGTTCGTGGTGGGAGCGCTGCTAAGTCATTCTTCCAAGTCGGCATTTGGGACTGTGGCTGAGCCTCGGCCAGTGTCTCGGTGGGGACAAGCACTGTGCGTTACTCTGTGCATGCAGAAAGACGGGAGACAAACTTCGACCCACAGGAAGGCAGACGGCCTGGATCGGCTGCCCGGAAGCTCGTGTGAGTCTTGTGCTTTCTTCTGGGCTCCAGAGCTCTGGGTGTGGCCCTCTGGGGCCTGCACACTCGAGGCTTGTGCACTCTGGCACCTATGGAGAAAGTGTGTCAAATGCCCAGCAGGCGTCCAACGGGATGCTTGAAGGCCTGGCACTCTGGCAGGCTTCAGCTTGAACAGGGGCTTTGCCATCTTCAGGTTGTGTACCTTGGACAAGCTGATATGCTTTCTGAGAGACAGAATTCCCAAGTGCACGATGGGGAGTTTAGGACTGTCCTGAACTCTAACGCAGAGAATGCACGTAAAATGCCTAGCACAATCCTTGCACTTAGTAAAGGCTCAAAGGCTCACAAGCCGTGACTGATGTTATTGTGTAAACTGTCTGCCATCTGCCAAGTGCTCAATAAATGTTGTGTAACATTGCAGATATTTTTAGGGACTTGTTAGCAGTGATCACCTTAGAACACACAACTATTTCTGCATGGGCTTTGCCTCCAGATCCTCTGTGGAAATGCACACATCTTACTGAAGAAGGTTCAAAAGGCAGAAGTGACGGCAGGCAGGGCGGCCTGCAGTTTACGTTAGCAGAGCTGGGGAAAGCCTGGCTCTGCCATCACTTGCCATGGCACTTGGGACAGGACCCTCAATACTTTTGACTTCAGTTTCTCCATCCTAAATGGGGGTGGTGATGTTCACCACACAGAGCTGTGAGCATAACAGGAGATAAATTTAGGGTGAATTCTATGTGTAATCTACAAAATCGGGTAAGATACTAGTTCATCAACCACCAAAGGCCCCATACCAGCCTCTGGGAAGAGAGAGCAGCTGTCCTGTTCCTTCATCCTCACCAGCCCTTTGCCAACTGCCCTGGCTCTTACTTTCCTTTTGGGAGAAACTTTTCTTAGAAATCTGCATCCTCACCACTCACTGAGTCCCTTACCATCACTGCACCTGATTTTGATGCTTATTCTCTTTGTGGAAAATGGTCTCCCACCTTCTCACTGAGTTAGTCAGACCCACAATCACAAAACTCAAAGTGCTTCCTTTGAATTCTCTGTAATGTTTACATGATTACCCACTCTCATCTTAATAGAAACAGGAGTCATTTACTGAAATGCTGCACTGTGCCAACATGATGTCGTTTAGCTCACACAAAGCCCCGTGTGCAGGTATTCGGGTCCCGCTTTACAGAGGCGGAAACGAGGCACTGAGATGTTAAGGACTTGCTCAGTATCACATAACTGCCACACACGCGCCGGAAAAAACCCAGGCTGGAACCCCGTTAATGCTGATGCTCCTTCTTGCAGCTTTAGCTTCCCTTTGTAATATTCTTCCTGTCTATTAAAATACCCAAAGCACTGTGTACCTTTTCCATGGCGTTTGTCTCAGTATCTCTCTTCTGACCCCTGGGAACTTGACATTCCTCTTGAATAATGTATAATCCTCCAGGACCTCTTTCAGTGTGATGCCTTTGTGGGGCAAACTATTTTTTAACAAAGGAAGTATTAGACAAAGAATCTTTCCTTGGGGTTGCAAAGTCTGAGGAGTTAAAGTAAGAACATGAAAACGACATCACCTCCTTCTTAGTTAATTTACTTGTGTAGCCAACATAACACTGACCTTATCAAGGTAAGAGTTTCCTTTAAGCTAACTGGTCAAGAGGTTTTTTTTGTTCTGTTTTTTCATAAATAGCACAAGGGGATAGAAAGATAGCTGAAGAGAAAAAAAATATGCACACTTTTCTTATAAGTTGCATTTGGAAACATTATGTTATTCTGATTAATGACAGAGAATTCCAGCCAGGGTGGAGCCATGAGATTTAGGAAAACTCTAGGCGGAATAACAACGCCCAGGACAGAAACTTGAGCAAGTTTGCATGATGCTCAGACAGACGGTAAACCAGAGACAGTGAATGTGGCTTCTTTTCTTACTAACCTTTGCTTAACAGGACTTTCACTAGAAAAGAGCTTGCTTTCAGTCATTGTTAAAACTGCTGTGTGCTCACCTGCTTTGCAAAAGGGAGACTGAGGCAGGCAGACCACCTAAGGTCAGGAGTTCAAGACCCAGGCTGGCCAACATGGTGAAGCTCCATCTTTCCTTTAAAAAAGAAAAATTAGCTGGGCATGGTGGCGGGCACCTGTAATCACAGCTACTCCAGCAGCTGAGGCAGGAGAATCGCTTGAACCCGGGAGGCAGAGGTTGCAGTGAGCCGAGATCGCGCCCTTGTGCTCCGGCCTGGGAGACAGAGCGAGACTCCATCTCAAGAAAAGAAAAAGAAGAGAAGAGGAAGGCGAGGGGAGATGGATGGGGAGGATGTGGGGGAACAGGTCAGATAAGCCCCGAGGCTGACTGAGTTTCCCTTCTTGGTACGGTAGCCCTTTCCTCTCTTCTCTCTATTTCAGAGTCTCTGTAATTCTTCTCTCCCTTCATGCGAATCAGGATAGCATTACTGTATTCATTTATATATTCAGTGGGCAAGATGTATGAAGTGGGTGTAAAGCACAGTATACAACATTTTAAAGAAAAGCATGCTAAAATAGAGAGCTACCAGGTATAATGAAATTGCCATTTTGTAAGTGAAAATAAAGTATTAGCCATTTCATATTGCTCATCTTTTTCTAAGATACCTCTGCTTACGCTGACCAAAATTCTATTAAGTAAGTGACATAATCTCACTTAATAAAGGAACTCAATTATTTGCCCGAAAACATGTATTAGGTGGATTTCGAACTCAGGTCACATTTCTTTTGATTCATCAATTCATCTTTTGATAAAACATAGCTCCTGTCTTCAAATTTGTAAGTAGAAGAAAAAAAGGAAAACTTATTTATATGTGTAATTATGTGGCAAGTAAGTACCAAAAGGTAAAATCTGCTGAAGGAGTTCAAAGATTGGAGAGGTTCCTTCTAGCTTGGAGTGAAAGGGATAGAAAAGGAACAGGAAAATGGAAAAAGGTTAAGGGGAGGCTTTAAGAGGAACCAATGGGAACTGGTAGAATTTTGACAGGTGAAAATGAGGGGGGCAGGGAGCTTTCCTGGTGTTTGAAATCCAAGGCGCTCAGTGCCAGAGGTATAAAGATACAACGGGCACGTTTGAGATGCTGCAACTGTATACTTTAGTTGTAACAGGATGAGAGAAGGGAGGTGAAGATTAGGCTAGAAGCTAACCTGGCCGCCAGAAATGGAGGATCTTGACATGCAGCCCGAGGAGGCTTCGTTGGCTTGGTTAAGTGAGAACAGTGGCTGTGAGGGGGGAAGTGTCATGACCAAAGTCGTGCTTCGAGACTATTCATTTGCAAGGTCTATGCAGAAGAAAACCAGGGCAGAGAGAGATCGGAACTTTTTTTTTCTCAAAATGTGTAATATGTAACAGCTCTATCTATACTATTTGGTAAATTTCCAGGCCTTGCCCAAAAAGATTCTGATTAAACATGGGTCACATGAATTAATATTTTTACAAAGCTCCCCAGACAATTCTTGTGCAGGTGATTCAAGAACTGCCACTTTGAAAAACAGGAGACTCGAGTTGAGGAGGTTATTTACCAAACTACCTTAATAACCAAAGTGTGCCAAGAAAGGGGTTTTATTCCTACATGAAGGAAAAAGGCACAGAAACAAAAGATTTTGAAGGAAGAATCAGTAGGCCAATTAGGTCTATCATTGGAAGAGGATTCAAAGGCAATTATTGGCCTTAATCGCTGGAAGATTTGTGGTACAATGACTAGAAACATGAGACCACAGATTTATTAGGTCTGATAAGAGTTTAATTTTGCCAAGTGAATTTTGAAGTCTAACGATGACAGCCGCAGGGAAATGTCCGCGTAGGAAACAGCCAACACAGGACCTGGACTGGAGGAGCAAGGCTGCGGCTGGAGAGACGGCTTGGGTTTTAGGTGTGGACAGATGAGATGCGCAATTGCTGAAAAAAGCTTCAAAAGGAGAAGATTTTTTTAAAAATCCAGGAAAGGACAAAAGATGAAAAGAAGGTAGGAGAGGACCTGGGAGGTTAAACATAATTCAAGTCAAGACAGGACTTCAAGAATAAACACACACACACATGCATGCACACACGCACACACGCGCACACACGTACGCATGCACATACACGCACACCCATGTGCACACACGCACACACATGCACACCCACGCATACCCACACACCCACGTGCACACACGCACACCCACACCCACACACGCACACCCACACGCACGCACACACACACGCACACACGCACGCACCCACACACGCACCCACGAGCACACATGCACGCACCCATGCACACACATGTGCACACACGCACCCACGCACCCATCCACACACACACGCACGCACACACACACACAAACGCACACGCGCACACACATATACACACACGAAGGAGAGGCAATGCGTGTACGCTATAATTTTAAAATGGTTTTTGATGAAAGGGAACGCTAGTCCTTTTCCAGTGCTCCATAATCTCACCGTCTCTAGCTGTTCGAGCCAGAAATACCGTTACCCTTGACTTCACCTCGTTCTCTACCCACATCTCAAATTCAGCCCATGAGCACCTCTATGAAGCGATTTTCTGTCCTAGTTCACTTCTGTGCTGCTGTAACTGAGCAATTTATACAAAACGAGACTTATTTCTTACAACCCGGAGGCTGGGCAGTTCCAGGTCAGGGGCCCGTGGTGGACAGCAGAAGACCAAGCACACACACACGAGAGAAGTGAGGGGGAAAGGGGCCAAACTCGTCCTTTTGTTAGGAACCCACATCCACGATGACTAGCCCACTCCAGCGAGAAAGGCATTAGTCCATTCCTGAGGGCAGAGCACCCATGACCCACTCACCTAAAGGTCCCACCTTTTAACACTGCTGCTCTGGGGACTCAGTCTGTCACATGACGGAAGTTGGGAGCGTATTCAAATATGGCACTTTCTAGACATTTGCTTCTGGCCATCTTTCCGCCACCTCACTGCTGCCTGGGCCAGGCTGGCATCCTCTGAATTGCTGCAGGTGCCTTTCCCTGGCTTCTTGGCATCCGCTTTCTTCTCTGTGTTGATCACAACACTGTGGTCACAGACGCCTTTGGAAAGTGCAAATCCCTGTGGGCCCCTGCTTAATACCCTGGATAGGTTTCCATTGCTCTCAGAATGACGAGCAAACTCATGAATGCAACCTGCCTGTAAGATGGCACCTAGCTTGGCTCTACACTTTAGCCTTATTTCCAAACCCAGGCTGCTGGCCCTTGCTCTCCAGACGCACTGACTCTCTGCCAGGGCACAGCCCTACCCACTCCCTGTAATAGGCGATAATTTAAAGGGCAGTAGGATGGAAAATGGATTTTTAAAATGTGTAGACAACTTAGGATGTTCATAGGTTGAGGAGAAGTAAGTAACTTCCTTTTTATCTTGATTATTAATTTTCTTATTACTTCTCACTAGAATGGAAGCTGCAGTCAACATATTAAATACCAGCAGGTGTCTGAAACCGAAATTACTACTTTATATGTGTGTATGGGAAAAGACAGTTTTCTTCAAATAGGCATATAAATCAGAGCACATTCCTTTTCTTCAAACCATTCCTTCTCCACTTTTAGTTCAGCAGACACTAAATCCACTTGTCAATGGGGAAATAGGCCTCGAGGAGGGAGAAGCAGCTTGTTACAGAAATCTCCAGCCAGTTTTCCTGGTCCCAGCTCTGCTGTTTTCTTTACCTACAAACATTTTCTCATGTTTGGATATATGTTATCCAAACCTCCTCTCCTTTATACATAAACTTCATTTCTGTCTCTCAACTTTTCACTGGACTCATTTTAACAGAGAAATGAGTCCTGTGCTGTTCTATGTTTATGTTTTCAAAGCAAACAGTTACCCTGAGTTATCTACACAGAGAGCCTCACATGGCTGTTCCCGAGCACCACACAACAGCAGATAAAACCACCGTGAAGCAAAGTTAAACCAGTGAATGCTCGTTTTCACAGAGAGGAAGAAATGGGACTGATCCTGTTAAAACATCACAACACGGCCTCTGAAGTTAGGTTTTTTCTTCTGCATGTCAGGGATTTTTTCCCCTTCTTCTAATTTCCTCATTTGAAATATCCCAGGAAACAAACAATCCGGAGACAGCGAATAGTTCCAGAATTACCACAGAAATATAATCTCTCTGTGGGAGTTTCGGTTTGATTTGATGGAGCCATGCATTCTTCCTGTGGTCTGAAATTTTCAGATGCTTTTGCAAAACCAAACTCAAGACATTCAAGAATGGCCTCATGAGCAAGATTTACCAACCGCTTCATCTCCTTCTCATGAAGTGCCTCGTGCTGCATGTCCAGAATGATTATCTGCCTTCGATGCAAAGCAAGAAAGACTCTAGATTTGCATTTGAATTGCTGGCTATTTTTAACTTTCCCAGAGTTTTACTTTGAGAGATATTTTACCTTTGTGGATGAGTTAAGGAGTCAGGTGCTTGACCTTTCCCAGCTTTCCAGTGAAAAATCCAATGAAGAAAAGACTTCAAATGTCTCACAAAACCAAACTCATTGTTTATGAAGTCCTGAACGACGTCAGTGGCATTCCCAGTCACACGTAGTGGAGTAAGGGCTTTATTTTGATAAATTTCCAAATTGAGTCCTCCTTGGTAAGAATCCTATGCGGACTTATTTTGTAAATGGTTTCCAATCACAGAAGTGCCTGTGAGTGACAGGATTCTACAAACAAACCGGCAGCGTCCAGCTCACAAGCTGCTCTTTCCTTCCCCTCTGCAAGAGCCCTCTCCACACCATGGTGTGCAAAGGGGATTCCGTGGAATTAGAACTTGTGTGGTTTCTACAACCCTCAATCCCCAGTCAAGCAGCCTGGTAAATAAAGATAAGACCTTTACTTGATTTCCCTAATATGGCTTTACCTCGGGGGACAGGGTGAGGAGGAGGGCCTATATTAATCAAGAAGTCATTTTTAAAAACCCTATTGTATATATTTAGTATAATTCTACTCACCTGAGATTTATGAAAACATCGCTGCTGCTTCAAGAGTTTGTGACCTAATTATACGGCTAAAAACCGGACTTTAAAATTGTAGTTGCATGTTTTACTACTTGCCTATTTTTTCCTCATCAAATAGATTTGTTGAAAACTGAAAATAAGCTTTCATGTCCAGAATCCTTTGGAGTTTTAATTTTACAGTCAGGAAAGCACCAGGATGACGAGGGATGTACGTGTGGGATTCAGCTGACATTTTCCCCATTTGCCATAATGCCGGCAAATGGAAGCCAGAGCCCTCCGGTCCGTCCCGTTTCTTTCCTAAGACGTCAGAGACTTGACACTTGACTGCTGATTCATTCCCTCCCCTCCCCTGAGCTGAAATTCTCACCCAGGCTCATCTGTCACCCTGGCTTTGAGGAGGAGGGGGTTTAGGCATTTGCTGTCTCAACTGTCAAACCCAAAGTCAGCTTTGAATGGAAGGTCCCACCATGTGCTTTAGAAAAATAGGGTAGTGGCTGTGGGCAGACGGCAGAGAGAAACAGCCAGAGCGCGCCTCTGCTGCGGGCCTGGGCACACAAAGGGCAGAGGTGAGAGGACGGGCGATGAGAGGTCAGTGAGCCTACGGCGGACCCCCGGCCTTATTGTCGTAAGATAATTCCCTGTATTTCTGAGGTGTCTGACTGTTTTGACCATGTGGGTATTTACCCTTTTTAGGTCAAACTGGACACGAGGAAATCTACTATAGATATGATTGATTTGTTCCTCCAAGAAACACTTATTGAACGTTAATTACTGCCCTGAACTCTGCCAGGCACTGAAAGTGCTATGAGGACATGGCCCCGTCCTCAACCTTCCAGAGACTCACAGTGTGAGGAGGCTGGAAGGGGCAGATAAGTGAACCAAAGATCCCAGCACAGTGCAATAAAGGCGTGGTGCCGTCATGCACGGGGTATTCTCACAACAAAAAGGAGCCACATGTTGTGAAGATTTTAAAAAATCAAATCTTAAAAATCTGTGGCATTTTTGTGACGGTGACACAGGCACACTTTGGGAGATAGATGCTGCTGTTGGGACCAGCTGCACTTACAGAGGAGGATTTGAGAAACGGCAAAATATTCAAGAAAACATCCCCTAAATTCAACCACTACTTAGCAAGTTTCAGGAATCAGAAATTTGAGAAGTTATTTGGTGCAGAATGAAGTTCAGAAATAACTGAAGAAAAGGAAAGTTTAACCTAGGTAGTCGATCAGGATTTGAGAGTTTTCCAATAGTTTGATGGGAGGTTCTGATGTTTTCATTGAGCAATTAAATGAAACACCCTTTGCATTCAGAAATTAATGCTAAATCTAGAGTAGCTGATGAGGCTAATTGCCAAGTTCATGCACGTTGTGCACTGAAGGCACTTGTAGGAGCTGCATCCACCTGGTCAGCTCCTCAGGGTCTCAGTCAGTGCAGCTACAGACAGACAAAATGCTGAAGCCGGGGCCTGACGGTGCCGGCTGGCACTGGGCTGAAGTTCTGTCCCAGGTAGTGTGTGAATTACACAGTTAAATTTGGTATCTCAGAGAGGCAGACATTTTCTTTGGTCTTTCCAGAATTGCTTCTTTCATTTTGGGTCTAATGAGAAATGAGCAAACGTCATACATTTCAGGAAAATTGGTTTCTGGTTCTGGTCAAATGACTCTTAAATGACATCTACTGAATGAATTTGGAGCACAAAATACCAAGAAATAAAAACTAGAGGAGACCTTTAAACCAAATCTTGCAGTATTAGAACATACACAGTTAAGGTTTATAGTTTCATCTTGCATCATAATAGTTAAATACAAATAGGTCACAGGCATTATGCACCAATTTGTGCCAATCATGGTGCTAACAGCTGGGCAGAGGTTATTTCGTCTAATCCTTGTGGTCCTGTGAATGGTACAGCATCACCACCTACTTTTCTGCTGGGGAAAGGAAGACTCAGGCAAGTGCAGGTCTGGGATTCAAACCAAGATACTCAGGTTGTGAACTGGTTTTCTAACGCTCCGTTAAATAGAGTGTCTGGGGAGGGTTTCTTAACATGTAAATTTGCATTTGTTCAGATTCTTTCCTGGGAGTTTGAGTGTACTTTTTGTTTAGGGAAGGAATGCATAAGATACCTGTATTGTTCAAATGGGAAAGAAAAGTCTATTCTTTAGATTCTTTCTTTAAAAAAGTTCCCCTAATCACTGGTTGCCTTCAGTCATCAAATACATTAAAGACACTTAATCTAACATTCTATTTACCAGGAGTCTTTACAGCTGAATGGAGAATAAATTTTGATAGCACAGTTGCTCTTTGACCTTGAGCAATTCCATTAACTTCCCTACTTCTGAGTTTTCTTATCTGTTCAATGGAAGGTATCTGCTGCTGAGATATGCTGTGAAGATGAAGTAACAATAGTGATGAGATAACTCTTCCTTTTGAAGCTTCTTCTCTAGTGGGAAGTGGTATACATTATGACATTTAATCTTCTACCCCACCAGGTGGGTATTATGTCACCAATTACCAGTGAGGAAACTAGGCTCAGCGAGGGTTAAGAAACCCACCCAACATCACGCAGCTGTGAAGTAGAAAAGTGAGATTAAAACCAACTTCATCCTGTCTTAATGCCTGTATTTGTCTCAGACGCTGCATCCTTTTCACGTCACACTACCTCTTGACGCTATAAAACATTCTAGAAATATTAGACATTATTATTTATATTCAATTTCTACAATAAGATTATTGTATTATATTTTAATTAATTAAAAATGAGTAAATAACAGACCATGAGATTTTACCATGCTGATTTTGAAAGTGTAGATAAATAGTATGATTATTGATTAGTATTAATTGATTATTGATTAGTATTGATTATTGATTAGTATTAATTGATTTCTGTTGCTGCACAGGCTACTGGGGCTTGTACCCTCAGAAAGGCATACTAACCCCAATCATCCCTTACAACTTGGTTTTACCATCGCTTTCCTCCTCAGCAGAGGAGAGCAAAGAAAATATAGGACATGTCAACATTTATAGTCATTTGTCTAGGAGATCTGTGAAAATGTCCTTTTTGAAATAGAAGTCATCTTTTGGATAAGATCAAATTCAGACAAATTGAATTTTTATTTGCTTCGACATGAATTGGAATCAGTGATGTGATTTTTCCCCCTCCTGTGCAGGAAGGGGAAAGAAAACCATCTTGATAAATTTCCTTAACTTTCTTGAAGGTGTTCAGTACTTTTCTCTTTGGAAGAAGGCACAGAGTGTTTTGACACAGAGCTGTTACTCTGAGGTTGAAAAACTTATACTTGGAATCTAATGCTACTAATGGATTTTGAACACTGAATTCCTACACTGAACAACTTGTTCATTCATTTGACAATTGCTCATTAAGTGCCTGCTACAGAAGAGGCCCTATTCTGTGAATAGTTCAGAAAGCAAACAATTCCTGCTTTCACAGAGGTTACGACAGAGCAGAGGGAGGCAGACAGTAAAATCTTCGCACGTGGCATCCTGGGGTCCATAGGGTATGCTACGGAGGAAAAGGAAGCGTTGTCTGGGACTAAGACGTGTGCAAAGGGGTGTGATTGGAAAGGCGTTTCCAGGGAAGTCTTGTGACGTTTAGCAGAGGCCTGAAAAAAAGTAAAGAACTGAGTCAAGTAACTCTGCAGGGACAGAACTCTGCAGGCAGCAGGCAGAGCAAGTCAAAGGCTCTGAGGATGGAGAGTACTTGGTGGATTTGAGCACTAGCCCAGGGGGCCAGTATGGAGTGGGAAAGGGAAGGTGGTAGCAGACGGGTACAGGAAGGACCCAGGTTATCCCATGGCCACCGTGCGGCCTTGGCAGTCATGTGGAAAGATACTGGAGGCTTTTGAGTGGAAGGTCTGACTTAACTTCAATACTGAAATGACCACCAGTGTTGGGTAGAGAATAGAACGTGTGTGTGGGAGGAGGGAGGCAGAAGTAAGAGACCAACTGTGGAAAATCTGTGGTAATGTGAGAGTTGGTAGTGACTTTCCTAGAGTGGAAGCAGTGGAAATGATAAGAATTAAATCTAGGCATAGTTTGAAGGTGGAGGCACTAGGATTTCCTGTGATGTGCAGCAGACTCTGGAGAGGATCACAGAGGACTCCAAGATTCTTATTCTGAGCAAGTGCAACAGTGAAGTTCCCATTTACATCGATGGAGAAAAATATGGAAGGAGGACATTTTGTGGAATTCAGAAATTTGATTTTGAACATACCCTGTATGAGACACCTATATGACATTTAAGTGGAAATGTTATGTAGGTAGTTGGAAATACAAGTTACGGAGGTTAGAGGAAAAGTCAAGGTTAGAGATTAGAATTTGTGAGCTCTCTGTATATGGGCAGTTTCTGAGGGCCTGATACTGCATTGAACTCATCTAGGGCTTAAGTATAGATGAAGAAGAAATTTGTAGTTGATCCATGGAACAGCCCAACTTTTAAAGATTTAGGAAATAATGAGGAACTAGCAGGAGACTGAAAAAGGCTCTATAAAATAAGGAGAAATTACACACACACACACACACACACACACTCACACACACACAAATTACACACACACACACACAAATTACACACACACACACACACACACTCTCTCTCTCTCTCTCTCTCTCTCTCTCTCTCACTTTCCTTTTTTTCCAGAAGCTTGAGTTAAGAGGTAGGAGTCAGTCCCTGAAAAAGGATAATGCTGTTTTTCTTGAAGTTCCAAGAACCTGAAGGGGGAAGAGGATTTGACAGGGGAATGGCAGCTTCAATCAGTCATGCTTACACAAACACATGGCTTGGAATTTGAGGTGAATACATAGTACATTGTACAGGATCTTGGGCAAAGAAGGCAGCAGGAGATAGAAGCCAACTTTCATGATGTGTCTTCTTGTTACTGTTAATATAATAGATGCTTTTTGAAAAAAATATAGCAACCATGCAAATGAATGAAGGGAATAAAATGCACAGTTCTACCTCACTGAGATAACTCCTGTTAACATTTTGATGAACTTTTTCTAGTTTTTTTTTATGCACACATATACATTAACAAATTTAGAATTATATTGTATGTACGTTATTGCAGTCTGCTTTTTTATTTTGCTATAATAGCAGAAATAGTTTGGAAGACTTATTTTTCATTATCCTTTGATGAGAGAGAGAGAAAATCAAAGAGAAGATCGTGTTAGTTTGAGGAATATCAGGTCCAAAATCTTCCAGTAAAGTAGGGTGATGGCTCGCTGCAGATGAGAGGGACGGAGAACAGCAGCAACTCTGGATTCTAAGTGTCCGGTGACTGACAGACGGCTGCGTTACCCACCCGCGGGGGCTGAGGAAACAAGGCTGACTAAAGGTGGATTCCAGGCTTGCTTTTTGTATAGCCGGAGAATTGTTGTGTTTTATTACTAGATGTAGCAGAAGCTGAAAGAAAAAGATCCTCCAAATATTTTGGCTGATATCTACCAGTGTAAACAGGCAATGAACTTAATTTGTGATACAAAGTAGATTGTTTTGACTAATTACTTGGTTTGGCTTTCCTCACAGCTTACAAAGAAGAAAACCAAGCACCATATCTCCTCTATATTTTTCATGTTGTGGGCGTACAGTCCAGACACATGTCATCAAGAATTAATATGGAAACTTTTTCCTCATAAATCTGTGAAAATTGTAAAAATCCATTTTAGTTTATCAATCAAGTGTTATGAACATAACTACAGCAAAATAATTTCTCCTGCTGACAACTTTCATGGCACAAATTGCCTCTAAAGTAAATACTTGATGCATTTAGATTCAGAAGATATTGGTGAGACCAGAGGCAGTGTGAGTCCTTCTTCCCGTAATGAAAATAATATAAATAATGTCCAGTTGCAAACCTCTAACAACAGTAAGTAAAATGTATGTGTGTATTTTTGTTTGTGTATTTTGAGCTCTCTCTTTCTATACATGCGTTCCTGCCTGGTGAGGTCAGTTGGCTGAAGAAGGGACTTCCAAGGTCAAGGGCACACATTCCACTGGCCACACAGAAGCAGGACACGGTGTCATAGCTATCAAATGCACCAGGAATTCCTACAGTCATTTCGTGGACATGTGGCTGGTCACATAAAGACCAGCCAAGAGAGTTCAGCTGGTTTAGTAAGATCCAACACACTGTTAGGAGAAACGCACCGGAAACTTGAACACAGATGCCACCGATGGGCAATGAGCTCAACTTTGTATGTGGATTGCAGTAAACACACAGACGCTCACAACTGTACAAACTCAACTGCACCAGAGAAGAGCAGAAGCCCTACTTATCCCTAATTGCAGTATTTAGCTGAAAACAAACATACTCCAACTGTCTTTTACTTTTATTTCTAGTTAATTCTGCATTTGTTTGGAAATTTTTGATGCATTTGAATATTACATTTTTTATAAATTTACTTTTATTTCATATATCTGCCATTCGTTATAACCAATCAATGCCTCAGAATATAGAGTCTTTCAGAACATAAAGCAACGTCTTTACAGCTCAGAGTTTATGAAGTCCATTGGGGAAATAACAGAACAGCACCGAGAAATTCACTCACTGTGTTTCTGCCATTTCACATTGAGGGTCATATGCAATGACAAAGACTGAAACTTGCACCATAGATCAAGTTGAGGAAACACTGGTTTCTGATTGTCGTACTTTTGCCTTAGAAATCTCAGCTTGTGATTTCCTGACATTTCCTTTCCTGATTGTGCTGGGCCAATCCCATATAAAGTACAAGGCAGTGTGAGCTCCTCTGCAAATCTACTCATTATCCACTGGACTTTGGAACCCATCTCTGAAGGGGAATTGCGTTTTTATGCTGTTCATTTGAAAAACAAACAAAAGGTAAAATGTCAAGCCCATAACCTCTAACGAATCACCATTTCCATCTGCAGCCCCAGCAGTTGTTCAAAAGCAAGAGCAGGAACAGAAAGAAAGCCCCTTCTTTTTGTCAAAAACTCTTGCCCTGCTTAGCAAGACCATTAACCCAAACAGTGTGGGTCAGCCTTTCAACATGCAAAACGGACGAAGGTACCCAATTTTCTTTCATAATAGATTGCATAGGAAATAGTTCTTTGTCAGGGAAATTTGTCATAATCTTCGAATTTCCCCTTTAAAAAAACCAGACTCCGACCATCGAAACACATTGACCATAGAAATAAAATATTTATCTAACAGGTTTCAAGTCTTAAGGACCGCTTCCCTGTCTTTATTTTTCTTGGACATTTATGCCTCCCACACACCA
Source organism: Sapajus apella (assembly GCF_009761245.1). NCBI lineage: Eukaryota > Metazoa > Chordata > Mammalia > Primates > Cebidae > Sapajus > Sapajus apella. The sequence goes on from NW_022436978.1 coordinate 22,517,368, forward strand.
AAGTCTTTGCTCAACCCCACCAGCTGGCACCACAGATAAGAGGCAGAGGGTTCCTTCGTGACCTCTATGCATTCTGCTCCACGGGAGAGCGGCGTGCAACGCACACTCAGCAGGCTGTGAGCCTGGAGGCATTTCTGCCATCAAACATAACACTGCCCGGTGGGCTTTGCTCTAAGCAGACCGTCCCCCACTCCCCTCTCCCTCCTCTTCCAGCTTCTCACTCCACACCTGACAGCAATTCACGATCCACACGCCACAGAGCAAACAAAAAGCACGAAACAGCAACAGCCTCCTTTGTTTTGCAAACCCTACCTCTGGCAGCCGTCACATCTTCCTCAAAAGCCACGCTCAGTTTTTCCTGACAGCGATCCAGCGCAGCCCTCCAAACAGCCACCGGTGACCGTCATCACCTCCTGTGCCCACAGCCTTTGTGGACACTAATGCCACAACCCTTTCTAACTCAGAGCTTTCATACTCCCTGCTCAAAATGCCTGAGAGTTTGGAAGGACAATGGGAGTGACAGGCGCGCTAGACAGCCATGCTTGGAATTAGTTGCCTGGAGCTCCGTGAAAGCTGCTTCCCACTGTTTCAGAGCGTGCAGGAGGTAGGATTTATTAGCCTATGATAGGCATGCTGTTTCTGTTTTTATTAAATACTGTAATAGGCTGCCTGTTAGCAATGCTGTGATAGGTCCAGCATCACTTCCCCCGCTGCTTTCGAATTCTCATGTTAAAAAGGGAGAGAGGGCTCACAGACTTCCTTCCCAGACGGCAGCACCCTGCCCTGGATCAGATTTCCAAATCCTCCTTAGCTACAGAGGGAGAGCCAAAGTGAACTTGGTAATAAACACTCTAGAATTCTGGAAACAATTCTCACTCCCAGGAAGGGATTCCTGCTCTTCCCAGTTACAAAACAGGTGTACTCCGGAGTTAAGTATGAGAATCAATCCAAATAGGAAAAGTTCTCGTTATTACTGAGGTATGACTTACAGAACACAAGTACACAAAATCTCAAATGATAGATCAACTGAAGGGATCAATTAGTGCATGAAGCGTTTATTTCATGCTGACTTCCAAAGCTTTATGTTTTCGTCTGAAGCACTCACATGCCATGCACTACTGTTAAACAGAAACGATGGGGGGTGGAAAGCATGGGGATGTGTATCTATCTTGCTCATGATGATGGAAGATAGAAGAGGGATTTCTTAACATGGGTCAGAGAAGAGGGTGTATTCGTCAGCTGGAAGTGCTGCTCTGAGAAGCTGTGAAGTATCTTTGCAAGTATGGAAGCAGAAAAAGTTCTCAGTAGCTCCAGTGATACAGAGAACGTTTATCCTCCAGATACCCAATTTATTCATTCTCTTCCCCTTTTCCTTTCTTCCTGCTACCCCAGGAGCAACAGTTTTGTAGCAGTTTCTACAGAACCTAGATGGTCTACTCAGGGAAGCGCGTAAAGAGAGCAGCAGATATAATACGAATGGGCATGTATTGTACTAGCCTATGGAGCTAAAAATGAGTAGCGATCAACAAACAAAAACTGCTACAAACCACTAAACAAAATCTCAGAGAGAATGATTATAAATCACCACTATTTAATTACTGATGGTTTTGTAACCTAGAAATGCTCTCTCTCTCTCTCTCTCTCTCTCTCGTCTTTCTGGGTCCACTCTGTTACCCAGGCTGTTGTCAATATTTCTTTTTCTGAACTCCTGGTTATCAGTTTGAATATGCCCGATGGTATGTGAGGTTTTAGTTGTTACTTGACTGGTCACAGTTTCTTCTCAGGAATGAAATGTGATTTAGTGGTAAAATCTTGTATCACAAACCAGACTTTTATTTTATTCTCTTTGAGTATCCATACAGTGGTTTTCTTGGGACAACCAAAGTCAGAAAGTAGTTATTGAAACTCAAATTTCAAAAAAAAAAATTATTTGCCCATTTAGTTGGTAGGACAAAGAAAAAAAGACTTTTTCAAATTTTCAGTTTTTCAAGTAGTAAAAAAATAATAATAATTCTTTTATGTTAAGTGTCCAGGCTATTTCCTCGTGCTCATCCAAGAGGAACTATTTCTCACCAGAGTAATTAAATTCTCACAGTTGTGAGGAGTCCATGGAATACGAAATTATTTTCTTTAGCATCTCAGCTTCACAGTTTGCAGTTGGAGTAATTGACACCACTGAAGTGAGGGTACAAAAACTCCAAAAAGAAATTGTTGGAAAACAATGCTTCAAGATTTTATGAAAATCCTGTCTTTATAGGCAACAAATAATTCAAACATTTGTAATATAAGGATTATTTCAGGAAAAAAGTATTTATGATATTCTGTTCTTAAAATAATGGAAAAGTAATATTATATATCACAGTTATTTTTTCAAATATAAGGAAGTGTTTAAATTATAACCTAAACACCACTATATGATAGAGAGAGAGAGGGAGAGGAGAGGAGAAGGGAGGGGAAGGGAGGTGAGGGAACCAGAAAAAAATACGCCAGTTGTAAACTTCCCTCCAGTTTTTATCTGTGGTTAATTCAGAAAACAATGGCTAAAAATACAAGAGATAAATGAATAAGATTTTGATGATGGGATAACGTGAGAAAGTGGGCCTGGGGCAGGGTTGGTGAGTGACACTTTCTGGAGGCTCTTCCTGGAGGAGCAAAGGAGGTGCCTGTCTGGGACCAGTCTGAGAATGAAGGAGGTTTCTGGAAGGAGCTATGTTCGGATGGGAATGGGGTAGAGCGTAAGAGGGTTTTCTGAGGTAGTGAAAGAGGAGCAGAAAATCAGGAAGGAAAGCTGAAGGAGGAGAAAAAAGAGAAAAAGTAGAAAGGAGATTTATGAGGAAGAGAGGAAAGAATTTCTGAGCTACCCTGGTGTTGGAAGAGGGCACAGGCCTTGGAATAAGCAGCCTGACTCTGAAACTTGTGCTGGCCTGTTTGTGCGTCACCGTGCTCAAATGGGATGATAGCGATGGCGGTTCTAAGCCTGGGGTGTGAGTGAAGGACTGATTGTGTGTGCGTAAAGCTCTTCATAAGAGATGACTGAAATCATGTTAGTTATTACAGAGCAGGAAGAAAGGGGAAGCTTGAAGGTGAGGAGAGGGCAGCAGAGGAAAGAAGAGGAGAAAAAGGATGGGAAGAAAAGGAGGCTTGAAAAGAACCTCCCCAGGGGACGTAGAAGGGAGAAACATTTCTTCTGCTGAATCACAAGATACAGTCTCTTTCTTGAGCTTGTTTTGTTTTCTGGATCACACTTCCATAGCTGTTGCTTCAGTTTACTTCCATCATGAAGCTTCAGATGGTAAAGTGTCTGTGAAGCTCACACCTTCTTCAACAAGAGAGCAACCTACGCTGAATTTGTTGAATTCTTGTTCTACCATTTTGAAAAGAGCTGACCTGAGGATTGAATTTAGTAACTCTTAGCATTGCTTTTCTGGATGGTTCCCTGGAGAGTGAAGTTTGGGCCGGCAGAAGGCAGGGACTGAAGGGATATTTCAGAGCTATATTACCAAACACATTCCGCAAGAATATTTGTGCATCTGTAACTTGATAACATTTCAACAGCATCTGCTCCCTGAATGCACATAAGAGAACTTGCCCTGGAGAGAATTTGTGTGTGTTAACAAACATTAGGTTGAGACCTGGAGACTGGGGAGAGGGGTGTAATCACACATGCACAGCCTGCCAGTGAAATGGTTTAATGAATGGAGCGATGAATGCATAATGTCCTTATGAGTCATCACTATTAAAATGAAAATGTGATAGATACAGAACCAGAAAATGTAGCTATCTGTTACAGACACACGTGCTAATTCTATTTTGGAGTGTGTAACGTACGTTCTGAGTAATGCAGTGAGTGACTGCTGGTACCCATTATGACTATGTTCTAGGAGGAACAGGAAAGTTAGTTTAGACACTGCTTTCTGCCTATGATATTCTGTGAATGTTGAAGCAGACTCACTCAGACATGATCTTCAGTTCCACATTAGGTGTATACAAAAGGCGTTTTCTAGTATGAACCCAAATGCATAACCCTAGGAAGTAATTAAAGACAACAGTGAAGAAAATCCAACATTAAAGCAGCATCTTCTTTCTAAAATAGAAATGAAATGCTTTTATTGGTCCATATCACTTTTCACAGATATTCATTCAGATTTAAATTTCTCTAGAAAGGATTCATGAAATTGTAATTTCTAAAAGTTTACATTTCTGGAGTATATTTGCCCACACCACATTTGATCCTCAGAATAAAGTTATTGGGTGGCAAGGTAAATATTAATTGTTACATTTCCATCTAGGGAAACTGAGGATAGGGAGGTTTAATGATTTTTTTACAATCATATAGCCCGGGAGTATATCTTTTAATTCATAATCCAGTGTTCTTTTATTTCATAAAATTTTTCACCTAGGTTCTGTTCTACATTTTTTTAAGTTAAAACTTCTGCTTCAGAAATACATGCAGCATCAGATTTTTTTTTAATTTAAAAACAAAAGACACAACAAAGAGAAGCTACAGACTGGTAGAAATATTTGCAAGACATATTTTATAAAGGACTGTTATCCAAGCTATACAAGGAACACTTAAAACCTAGCAATAAGAAAACAACCTGATTAAAAAATGTGCCAAAGACCTTAACAAACCCTCCACCAAGGAAGATCTGTGGATGGCAAATAAGCATATAAAAAGATGCTCCACACCGTATGTCATCAGGGAAATGCAAATTAACAACGCACTACCCCTCTGCACCTTTTAGAAGGGCCAAAATCTAGAACAGTGACAACACCACATTCTGGAGACGACGTGGAGCCACAGGAACTCCCATTCATTGCTGGTGGAAATGCAAAATGGTGCAGCCACTTTGGTAGACAGTAAGCAAAGCATACTCTTGCCATAAAATCCGGCAGTCAGGCTCCTTGGTATTTATCCAAAGGAGTTGAAAACTTATGTCTACACAAAAACCTACACGCAAATGTTTATAACGGTTTTATTCATAATTGCCAAAATTTGGAAGCAACCAAGATGTCCTTCAGTAGCTGAATAAACTGTGGTGCACCTAGATAAGAAAATGTTATTTAGCACTGAAGAAAAGAGCTATCAAGCCGTGAAAAGACACAGAGGGATGTCAAATGCATATTGCTAACGAGTCCACATGCTGATTCCAGCTACCTGACATTCTGGAAAAGTGACAACAATGCAGACAGTGAAAGACCATTGGTTCCCTGGGGATGGGAGGTCAGAGGAGAGATGATTGGATGAAGCATAGAAAATGTTTAGGGCCATGAAAATAGTCTGTTTAATACTGTCATGATGGATCATGTCATAATACATTTGTCCAAACCCATAGACTGTGCAGCACCAAGAGTGAGCCTTACTCCAAACAACGGACGTGGGTGGTTATGATGTATCAGCGCAGGTTCATCAGCTTTAATAAATGCACCATGCTGGTGGGGGTGTGGGAATGTGGGAGGCTCTGCTTACATGGGGCAAGGAATGCAGTGGGGGCTGCATGGGAAACCTCTGTATCTTCCCTCAACTCTGCTGTGAACCTAAAACTGCTCTAGAAGTTTTTAAAATAAACTAAAAATAGCATAAAATAAGAGACTGCTGGAATATGTATATATTTCTCCTTCCATGTGGCAAATACTGATGGCTTTTTAAAAAACATTTTATTTTACTGCTACTTATGTTTTTAAGGTAGAGTTGCTAAATATTTTTAAAAAGTGATGTATAGAAGTTCATAATTCTTCTAATTACAGAATCACTGCTTAATAATTCTGTAGTAATTGCAATTGCACAGGACTGACTTTCTGACCTGTGGGTTACAAGCAAAACCACCTAGTAAGACCATGATTTGGGTCATGTCCTTGGACTTTTTGATTGCTTTTCTGTCCTAATCACAATTAGGAGAGCAAGTCCAGGAGGACCTACCCCACTTACCTTCAGGTTTATGTAGTGTCATTACCATTCTGTGTGCATGTGTTTAAATGGAAGAAGGGGGTACATGATACTATAATATACATGGTAATTAATTTTATCTGAATTTTCAGAACAGTAACACCCTCCCCAAAACCTCCCCGACTCCCCACCAAACACAGATACAGCAGACCCCACTCTTGGATCCCGTGAGAAAGTGCTGGCTAGTTAAAAAGTACTAGTTAAACCACTTTCAGAAACCGTAGTTCTTTGGCTGAGGGATTGCATTTGGCAGACAGCTTATTGGGGCTTCATTACCATTCTTCTGAAGCCTGTCAGAGTACGGAACATAAATCAGTTTTAAAATGAAACATAAAATAGAGCATTGACAGTTGCTGAGGTTTTATTTCATTTGAATTCTCCTTCCTGGGACCTAGCTGCGATCTCCCTGCTTACTGGAAATATGGACTATATGAATGTGGGACCCAGGCTCGGTGTGTCTACGTGCAGTCAATGGAAAGGTGATCACTGGTTGCTATACAGCATAGCAGTAGATATGATACCTGCTGCTTTCAATATCAGGTTAATTAAAAGACATCTGTCTTCCAAACAACAAAAATCTTTGGTATACAGAGAGCTCCAAAGTTAGGTATAAAAGACAAAGATGTATATGTTTGTTGGTGTTTACATTCATGTGTATATTTTATTAACTCATTTTATGTTGCTAGATTCTTAGAGTGAGAGAAGTGACACTTAACAAAATGCTTTTTAGCAAAATGTGAACATTTATTGTGAAATGTTTTGCTTTACAAAATGATAGCATAATGCTGAGAAATCTATTGCGTCTTTGCTAGGTGGAGAATGTTTAAGGGCTTATTAAATGCTAGGCATCTGGGAAAGTCTTAATAAATATTTCCTTTTTAATAATTAGAAAAAGAGTCGGCAAAGTGGATATAAACACATACATTTATATATTGAAGTAGATTTGCAAAGTTGTTTTCATCAAGTGTGTAAGTTAGGTAGGATAGTAGTGTCATTGTACGCCCTGTTTTATTCCTTAAAAGTAAAACAAAACAAAACAAAAAAGCCTGGAACTTGTTTAATTTCGATTATAAAAGGGATTTTGAAAAATCGAAGTATAGAGAAAACATAAAAATTAAAGTATACAAAGAATATTTTAAAAGTTTCTTATGATCCCACAATCCAGAGTTAATGTCTATTATAATACTGAAAAGTTAGAATTCTATTACATATAGTTTATATATTAATTTTCTCCTTAACTTTATAACATATTTTGTATGTTATTTTGAAATCTTTAAATCTTTTTAATAAAAGTGTAGTATTTTGTCATATGCATCTCTTCTAATTTGTTTCAACAACCCTCGCTGGTTAACACACAAGCTATTTTCAATTTTCATTGGCAAAATGGCTTTGCTGAAGGCTTAGTACGAAAGTCTTTGTCTATATCTCTGATTCCATTATTTTAGGACAGATTTCCGTATGTGGATTGTTGGGCTGAAATGTACATGCACTGAAGGGTCTTGGTATGTTCTTGCCAAGTGGCTCTGTTGAAGGGTTCTGCCATTTTCACAGTGCCATGGGTGGAGCATGACTCTGCTTCTGGCAGAAGAGTCATTGTGGTGAGAAAAGAATGCTTTATTCCAGTCTTCCACACAGGTTCATTTCACTTTCTTTTTGCTTTTGGGACTGAAGTGGAAATCACTTTTCATAAAACAAGAGGGGAACGAGAGGGGGCAAAGGAAGAGGATAACTGGTGTTGGCATTTTTATTGTGGTTTCTTGAAATAGAAATGTTTTCATGCTTTTGTGGGAAGAGGGAAAGTGAAGAACTACTTCGAAGTCTGGTCCCCAGATTCATGTTGTTCCTATTGCTCAAAGCAGACTCTCCCTCACTGTGTCCTTTAAAACCTTGGGTATTTCTACTCCCAGGGGGTTCTGATGTATGCAAATCCACGTGGTAAATCTGGCGTGTCTTCCTGGAAAATCAATTTGCTCAATGACTGGGGACAGGAGTTTTGAATTTTTGTGTTCTATTAAGTTTTTAACAGACGCATAAAATCAGGTTTATCAGCAAAGGTAAACTCGGAAAAGAAAGAGCAATTTTATGAACTGGGAGTCACTGGGAATCTGGCAGTTTCTTTGTCTTCAGGGAGCTTTTGTGGTATTAGTCAAAATGAACAGAAAACAAGTCCTCAGTGAGAACTGGTGATGCTAATACACAAGGTGGGAGCAAGTTAGAAGAAACTTACGTTGCTTGCTATATGGAGAGAGAGTTTGTTTCTTTTCTAAGATTCAACATTTTTTTGGTTGTTACACATAGGAAAACTGTCCACATACAAATCAGATCAACATCTTGCTAAAACTGCACTCAATTAAATGTTAATTTACATGATTCCATGTTTTGTTTTAATTTGTTTTAAGTTACACTGAAGTAACTTAAATTCTGTGTGTGTGCATGATTCTACCACCATACCTAATTTATGTCTGAAGTAAGCTAATTCTAAAGTTATATTTTCAATTGTGATAGATCACTGGCTAGTTAAAAACAGTAACTCATTTTAAATGAGCTTGAAATATCAGGAAATATGCAAGATAATAAAGGAACTTAAGAATAACCTGAAATTATTGACATGTGTCAAAACTGACATCCTTAAAGCTTGCTACGAAGTGTTTGATAGCAACAAGGTTGATAGCATGACCCAACTATGTCTGGAAAATACAAATGAGAAGCACTGCACTTGTCAAAAAGTAGAATGTACCCAAATGTTTATTTAACATTTGAGTATATTATTATGGAAATAGAGAATAACCTTTTTTCTTATAAAATAATATAATGGATAAACATTCCACGAATCCATCATTTCTTTTTTTTTTTAAATTGGTCATCAATTTATTAAAATAACTGACTTAAGCATCTGCAATGGTGACTTCCACCTCAACTCCTGGCTCAATACTGATGGAAGTAATCTGCTTAACAATCTCAGAAGGACTGTGCAAGTCAATGAGTCGCTTGTGGATTCTCATCTGGAAACGATCCCATGTTTTAGAACCTTCACCACAAGGTGTTTTTCTTGTAGTGCGAATCCATCATTTCTAAAGGGAAATTTAAAAAACAATCACAGAATTTTTAAAGCAAAAAAAAAATCATTAGAGTTTTGCCAATTGAAAAGAAAAAGTCTTGAGTAGAAGTCCTAGTCTGCATTAAAAAATCAAACAAGCCATTCAGTCAACTTGACATTATCTTTAAGTTTAAAGTGTAACACTTAGAAAATGAAGCTCATAAAACAGTGATAATTTGGTGAAATCTTAACCATGCATATGGCCAGATGGTGACTTTGTAAAAATTAGAAAAAGCCATCCCTTCATCAGGATTTATGAACCTTCTGTTAGAAAATTGTCTAAATAAGTAGAAAAACACTATGATGTCTACATATATAAATGGAAGCTCTGGAATCACAGCATGGAAAACCTGCATGACTACCTGGGACAGTCTTTATGTCTAAACTGAGAAGTGGTAGCACAAGCCAAATAATAGTGGCAAATTTGTGTTTTAAAAAGGATTAGGATTTACCTTCCTCTTTTCCTTGTATTTTAATGATAACTTGGATAATCATCTGTGTTTATTTAATGCTATATTATTAACGGTCATGTCTGTCATATTAATTTGCAAATTACTTAATTGTATTAAACGATGAAGAAACGTTTAGTAAGTTATTTAACAAGAACAATAGCAAGTGCAAAATTATATCAACAAAGAAGAGGAGATTTTTGTGATACAGTTGGTTGAATGTGGCTCACTTCCACTCTTTTCCTTTCTCTGATAGACTGATAGTTCTTTGCAGGTGTGAGTTGGATTTCCTGTGAAGAAAACTCCAAGGAATGGATGAATGCCTGGAAACTTACTGCTGGAAGTCACAGGGCAGTGACAAGAAAATAGCATATCATTGGAAGACTTGACCCACGGGATCTATAAATTCCTAGGGAAGCTCCTTACTAAAATTTGTTTGGTTTCTATGGAATCCAACAAAAAAAAGAAATAGCAAAACGTGTGGGTTGTCTCCTCTTCGGCGCCGAGCCTGGGAGAATATGATGATATCTGAAAACAAGGCTTCCTTCAGGTGTCCAGGAGGGGCTACCATTGCCTGCTTGTGTGCCAAGGACCCATGGGAGTAGACACTCCCAGAATGCTACCATTTGGATTCTCCAAAGATCATATGTCATACCAATCAGCCAACAAAGAAAACAACAACCCGTCTAAGGGGATTCAGCAGCTAGAAAGACGATGAGCATGACAAACAAACGAAATACATGACCAGCAAAACAGGGCTTCGACAGGGGACAGAACACAACATTCTGTGTGTGTGTGGTGTGTGTGTGTGAATAACAAAATTCAAGTTCTGGATACAATTTTTAGAGCCAAGCACATGACTTTCCAACTAAACTTTTTATGAGATATCAAAGAAGCTGGTCACTGTTGAGACAAAAGATCAAGTGCAAGATACATTTTGAGGCACAGGACCAAAATATAAAGAATCAGAAAAAGATGAGACTTGAGGATTTAATGCAAACAACTGAATAGCTAAAAACAAGAGCTACAGCAGAAGAAGAGGAAAAAGTTTTAAAAAGAGGCAATATATTATTTACTCTGAGCAGAGGAAAACTGTAAATCTGCAGTAAGCAGGATTTATTGAAATTTCTCATCATAGTCTTAAAAGAGCATTACCCCAATAGGTCTTTGTTTACTAAAAGATTTGTTGAAAGAATCAAACAACTGATGGAGGCCGATGAAAAGAATACGTGACGATCAGTGACACTGGATACACACGTTCACACTCACAGACACAGACACAAACGTCAGACGGGAAAGGCTGGCTGGCGATCTGTGTCAACAGGGTGCTGTAAGCACCCTTGAAGTAGAATGAACAGTCTTACTGAAAGAGAAATTTGGATTATTATTTTTTAAAAGCCTAGAATGAGCGTTCAACACTGACTCAGCAAAAACTAGGAGTCAGGCTGGGGGAGGGTTAAGTAAAATCTTCATCCCCTTTCTGGGGAAAGGAGAGGGCCAAGCACTTAAGACGTCATATTGTAGATGACAGGGGAGGCAGCAAACAGAAGAAATACAGCATCTTGGTTGCATAGCGTGTTCTGGTGTGAAAATGTGCATTTAGTGCTCAAAAATAGGCGAGAAAAAATAATCATTGATGGGACAGAACAGTACCATAAAAGTCCCAAATTAACAAGAAAAAAAAGAAACAAAAATTGCAATAGGCAGCAGCATGATCAGCAAAGGTAGGGGAAAGAAAAAAGCAGAAGTAATATAAAACAAATAATTAAGTGTGAAGGAAGACATGAAATCAAGTACAGTGGTTACTATATCATTTGTAGATAGAATTTTCCCCTTGAAAGGCTGAGACCTCAGATTGGGTTAAAGCAAATTTAACCCATGCATATGCTATTTAAAAGAAAAGACAAAGGTGAACAAAGATTGAAGATTAAGAGGTGAAAAAAAGGTATCATACAAATGCAAGCTAATAGAAAGTTGTAATATCAGTGGCAGTTGATATATTTAAACTTGAAAGCACTACAGAGGATAAAAGGAAGTATTATGTAATGATAAAACAGATACTATTTGAATAACCAGTGATAATCATACACCTATATTTACCCACCAATTTAAAACATCAACTAGCTAAATACATAAGGCAAAAACAATGAAAAATTTGAGAACTTTAAAAAAATTAAAATAGGTCTAAGAATTAGACAGATTAAATAGGCAAAAAAAATAAGTAAAATCGTAAAGCAATTGAAGATCATCATACCTAAGTATTTGTAAACAGCTTCCATCTTTCAAATAGAGAATTGCAATTATAAAATAATCATAGTAATAATAATAGTGATGATTAAGTACTTGAATAACAAAGGAAAACCTTACAAATTGTTAAAAGTTGGGTGTGAGCCAGGAATTATGGTCTTCTATCAAGTATAATTTGTGGCAGAAATAAATGAGAGGAGACTAAAGAAAGGTTACTTCATATAAATAAAATTAAAAACTCTTGAATTACCATTGTAGAAGCGGGAAGTCAAATGGAAGTTATTATTTATCTAAGAACTACAAAGGGAGACTCTTTATTCTATGACTTACTAATCTTAAAATATACAGCCCCAAATGCCTGTACTATTTAAAAAAAAGATGAGAAAGTAAAGCAAGTAGTATACATCTGAAAAGATTAGAAAAGCAATTTTTAAAAAGTAGTTGACAGAAAAGATAAATTAATCTAAAAACCTAAAAAACAAATGGAATAGATATACTCTAAGCATGATTAAAGAAAACACAGTGAGCAAAAATACGTGACATCAGTTAGAAGAAAGATAATTGTGAATATAGAGGAAGATATATATACATTAAAAATTATAAAATAAATTTAAAAACTTAGATTACAAACATGCTAATAATCTAATCATCACAGAAAAGATCAGATGTGTTCACATCTGAAATTTTACCTTAACCTTAAAGAATAGTTAATTGTAAAGCTATTTCTAATCCGGATCATGAAAAATGAGTAAATCATTTAATTTGGTTTTTTAAAGTCAGAATAACTTTAGTACCAAACCAGAATAAAGTTACTTTGAAAAAAAAAAAAGCTTCAACAGCAAAATGGTGCAAGGAAGGAAAGAAAACTATAGATCAGGTTCATTGATTAAATTGTTAGGAAAAATGTAGCAATATATCAAAGTAATAATATATTGCGATGAAGTAGGAGTCATTCAAGAAATGCAACATTTATTAATCTATCAATATAAGCTTTCAACAAATTCAAGGGGAAAAGCTATATTATCTTATTAAAAGACATTAAGACATGATAAAAGTCAACATCCAGTCCTAATAAAATACTGAGTAAAAGAAAAAGACTCTTTAAATATAATAAAGACTGTTTTCCAAAATACAACTGCAAATATTCTAAATGTAAAACTCTGAGAAATTTCAATTAAAATTAGAAATTACTTAGGGATCCTTAGCTCAAAGCTCTCGACGGGTTCCACATTGGTCTCAGGAAGCTGAAGCTTCCTGACAAACGAAGGCGTTCCTGGATGGCCCTGCCTCCTTTCGGAGCTTCATTTTCTTCCCTCCATTACTTGCAGGTCACTGTCCTTTGAGACCTTTGTGGAGCCTCCTCATTTGATGTTTTCTTCCCTCTCGGCTTGGGCTCATGCTGCTCTCTTTTTCATCTGGGGAATGTCTCATTTTTAAGACCTGCTCCTGCCCTCTGATAGATGCCCATGCATTGCTCATAAGAAATGCTGCTTCAGCACAGAAATGGGGGCTGTTTCCCTTGGAACACCCAGTATCTAGCTCTGTGCCTGACACAGAGAACATGTGCAATAAAAGTGAACTGAATCAATGTACGAAGAGATGAACAATCCGCAAATGCTGAAGCCTCTGTTGCCTTTTACTACCCATAGTGACAGTAGTGCTGGTTACCTCCTGCTCAGAGGTCCACTCACGGTGACGACAAATGTGTCTCTTTGTGGATGGACGAATTATCTTCTTTTACGACCCAGTGTACACCTGACAGTGGTGCTGTGATGGATTTTACTCGTGCTCTGCTGCATGAACTGCCAGCTGTGTGCATAGCTGCTAGATGACCTGCTCATTCCGTTGTTCTTGCCTTTGTGTTTTGAAAGAATGGGGTGAGAGTTGGGGCAGAGGAGATGTTCCAGAAGCCCTGCTCAGTGATCCAGAAGGAGTCTTCGCCTTTTACATCTCCACTTATTATAGTGCTTCATACAAATTCTCTAGTGTCTTGCTAGGGTGCTTTGCTGGCTGATGACTCAGTGAACACTTGTGCAGCAGGCATCTTTTAACTACAAACCTCGAGGCTGTCTAGGGGAAAATTTCTTCTGAATGAATTCAGAAGAGTTCAGCAGGTGAGCTTGATTCTGCAGCTGTTAGAACTCGCCACTTTTTGTAGGTATTTATTTTTGGTCTCTCTAGCCTTTGCCATCTGCCATTGTTACACGGCCCAGATGCACAGGATTTTCTCATCCGCCTGTAAACATGACTCTGTCATCCCCTTCATTTGTCTGGTCATTAGTTACCAAATTGTTGAGGGTCTGGCTGACCATTCCTTAAAACATCTGTTGCAGATGCTACTTCTCCAAGGGGAATGAAGAATAGCTAATATGTTTTGCAATTAGTGGCTTATATTTAATTGCTTTCTCCTAATTCCAGTCAACTTGCAAAATGTTTAATAATCTGTATAATTTACAGTCACTTGTCCTGTTTATTTGGGCATGTAAAATGTGCCATATGGAAATTAAGGCCATATGCCTCCAACTTCAAAACTCATTTCAAGTACCATATTCTTAGAGAAGTCTTGCCTGACCCCACCCAGAATAAGTTGTGATTTCTTCATCTATTCATGTCAGTATTTTATAATGTGCCAAATTTAATTACAATTGTTTGTATCTCTTTTACTGAGAGGTGAAATTGGGTTGTGTATGTGTTTTTACTCCCGTAATCTCATTTATGAACACCATTAGCAATTGCTTAGAAATTAACAGGTGCTCAATAGAGACATGTAGCCTGACTGATCAGCTACCTTCATTTGAACTCTTTATATCCATGCTGGTGAGTTCTCAAAGAATGCAGGAGACCAGAGATAGGGAAAATTCTAATAAGCAGTCTTTGTGATGTTTCTCTAGAAGCCTGGCTTGGAGGCAGGAACACTGGATTTATAGTTGGAAAATGTGGATTTCAGTATCACGACTGCTGCTTTTTACCTTTGCATGCAATAATTTTGAATGTCGCCTTGGAAAAGTCGCGTGCCGCCAACTTTCCCATTTTTGATATAATATGTATCCCCACCTCATAGGAGCATAGTCAGAACCAAATAAGAGAGCATTTGATAAAATGTGAAACCATCTGCAGAAGGGAGCTGCTAAAGTTGCTTCTGCTCACTTTGATGTATTCAATGTATACACATGGGTCATATGATAGATTTAATTTAGTTCACTTAAATACTGTTTTAAAAATTATTTGTCATGTAAAGAATATAGAGCACTCTAAAAACGATAATAAAAGTGATTTGTCTTCTGGGCATAACTAAGGCTTTAGTAATCCTTTGAAGATGAAAATATGGCAGGTTACAACGTAATGGAAAGCATGTTGAAGAACCGCAGCATCTTTTTGCAAAACTGGATGCCGACTGCCTCTTTAGTTCTTTCCCAAAACTATATGGGATTCTTTATATTCATATATGCAAGTGGCATTTGACCAAATTGGGCTGCCTGTATAAGAGCTTTATTGAGTAATTCTAAAGGAACGTCCCACTTTTGTTTTCCTTGATAGGAGGTCACAGAATTCACTTGGCTTCAAATAGGCCGGTGTGAGTCCTGGGGAGTTGGTTCAGCTTCCTCTCCCTCGACGTATTCTGCTGAAAGGCAATTGATGTCTGATGCTATTCCGTTGAAGTGGTGGATTACTGATCAAACGTTATCTCTCTGGCAGAGCCTACAATGTATCTACGACTCAGAAACCCTCACGCTTTACTATCATCTAGGGGTCCCACAATCACGACTCTCTTAGGTTCGTTAATTTCTCCAAAGCCTTCCAGCAGTTATTACCACTATTCTTTATTTAGGATAATCAAAAGCAGGTAGAGAATAAATTATCCATCTAAATTTGACACACAAAGCCCTTATCAGTTCCCTAAGATGCTGTCTTCATCACATAAAACAGGCTTTTTTTTGTCTATGACCTTTAATTAAGTTTATGCCATTAGCTTCCCCTATCAAAGTATTGGAGGCTAATTTGTTCCTTTTATCTTAAAAAAAAGATGAAAGACCTAGTATAATGCTTTCAAAATTTTCACATACTTTTATTTCATCTTCTTATTGCTATTTTTCAATTTCAGTTACTTAGTGTTTTAGAACCAACATGCTAAAGCTCAGCATGATAGAAAATACACATCAGTACCTTAGAAAAGGGCAGACAGCAAATTAAAAGGCAGAAAAAGAAATGGAGCAAAGAATGGCCACATAGGATCTGTGGCCTGAGCTCCTGGAAATGTCATCCGTTCCAACGTTACCTTGGCCGCAGGACTTGATGCTACTGAACGTCACTTGTTACATCCCTAGGCTAACACGACTTTTCAAGCACAGTCTCTGATTGCTTCTTATCTGAAGACCTGGGCTGACTCAGATTCCGTGACCGGATAATAGTCACCTGCTTTTGTTGATGGAATATTCGCTCAATTAATAAGAATTAATAAGAAGCCCGCAACGTGCCTAGAGATTACATGGAAAATTACAGGATTGTAACTCTAACTTTTTAACAGAGGAAACTGTTACAAAATCTATTTTTCCAGAACCAGAGAGTTGATACGTGATTTGACCTAGGAGTACCTGCCTTTAAATCTGAGTGTAGCCATTTACTTGTGTGTAAATCAGGGAAAACCCTTTAACTTTTGTGTTCCTCATCTTTCTCATCTATTGAATAGGACTTTAAATACCTACCTCACAGAATTATCATTAGGTTCAGTTGTATACAATTCCTTTGAATACTCTAAAGACAACTGCCAGTTGGTCTCAAGTTATTGCTTGTCAAGATCAAGCCCTATCAGAAAACCCTAATCTCATGCAGGGCAGAAGGATAGTTGGGTTTCTATAGATTTCATTTCTCTTGACCTTGGTCATGTTTCTAAATTGAGTTTGCAGCACAATGTCAGTCCTCATGGAAATATGACCAAGAGCACATACACTTCAGCTAGCATCTGGCTAGAAACATAATCAGAGAATAGCCTTCCAAAATAAATGATTAGAGACACGGTGATGTTTAGTAGGGAGAAGTCATAGAACCAGGATAAGTCACATTTAAATCAATAGCAGAGACCAGTGAAGGTTATTAAGTGTATCAGTGACAAGGTTGTGTACACTGTGTTCTATTACTTTGATAAAAGATAGATTCAGAATTCAGTGTGACTTTGGTGATTTAGGAAATAGATTAGAAATAAATACAGAAAACTTGTTTATAACTGGGAGCAGACAAGACACAGGATGGGGAGAAGGCTCAAATGTGCCCATATTTATGAGGGGAAAGAGTTGGCTGTGTGTGGAGAAGCAGAAAAAGAAAGTGAGGTTCCGGGTGGTTATCTGATTGCCTGTGAGTCAGCAATGCGGCACTGCAGTTGGAGGAGCCGGCTGAGTGCTGCAGGGCATGTCAGCACGGTGGCATGGAGCTACATCGGAAGGCGTGCCTCCTCTTAGAGGGACACTGGACCACCACACATGCATTAGGACTCTGAAGGTCCCTGTGGTCTTCCCAGCTTTGGATTCCGCCTCTGCTTAAATACCTGCATATATTTATTTAGGGCACCTACTCAGATCACTTTTGCAGAATGAAGATGACTTTTCTCTTTCTGATGTGAGCCATAAAGAATGCATTATGGGAGAGTATAGTTACCTAAAAATGATGACACCCCATCTTACTTAGGGCAGGAGGAACCCCAACCCTCTTTAACCTCCTTTATTAAACTGTTATTTTCCAGTTGTTTTGAAAGTTTAAAAATAGCTTAAAGATTTTCTAATTTTCAGCCTACATTATCTCTTCAATAAGTAGACCCTTCAGTTTACTGCTAATCAGGGTACTACTGGCATGAAGACCATTGCACCCTGTGTCTTGTCTAAATTCACTTCCTTCACGGACAGCCCCATTTTCTATGCCTGCTTGGTGACTGCTCCTTACCCCCCAGGACTCAGCGGAAGCCTCACTCTGCGGGAAGCCCTTTTTGACCTTCCTGGGTAGAGCCTCTGCTGCACTGTGTACCTTCCCCTGTTAAAGGCTCATTAATCACACCGAATAGAATTAGAATGTGAGCTTCTTGAAAGTACACATCAAATCTTACTCATCCATTTGTTTTGGTATTCTCAGACCCAGAAGTGCCCCTGGCACATGGTGTGGGCTCTGTAATTATTGACGGAACGATTTAATGAGGAAGTGAACGAAGATGAGTATATAACTACACGATCTACGTGAACAGCTTTTTAAAAAAGTCTGGTATTTAACCGGAAAAGGGGTAATTCCAGCCTTCTGATTCCATAGTGTACCACACAGGTGAGGAATTTTACTTTAAAAAGAATGTTGAGTTTCCCGTGGGCTGCAAGAAAGAAGTCCTTGCCGGGAACAACTAAGCATAGTCTTTTCTGTCTTCACATACAGAGGATGAGCTGAAGTAAGCTTCTTCTAACTTTAAGTTCTTTGTTACCTCATGCTAAGCTCCAGAGTTTTCTAATTTTTGGCTTGTACCAGTTGCTTGAGGGTCCATCATGGAGACGGACTCATCCTGAAAAGCCCAATTCCACCTTCAGCAACCTCCAAGAGGCCTCATCTGCTGAAGTGAACAAAGTTTAGCCAGTGATAAAATGTTCATACCGTCACACATTCATTTAATAGTAAGGGGAAACGTGAAGCCAACACATATTTTTTTAAGGCAGCAAAATGTATGAACGCATCGTTTTCATTCTGCAACTCTGTTTTCTCAGGGTAGGTCTCTCTCCTCTGATCAGAGAAAAAGACACATATTTACCGTAGTACTCTCTCCAGGTGTTTTCTTTCTACTTTTTGAGTGAAGTGTCTCATGCCTGTCGAGGGTGTTAATGATCTGATCCTGACTGTAAAGTTGCTGATCTCTGAGGTGTGACTTCTTCCACCCACTACCATTTTTGTTTCAGAAACAAAGCTACAGAAAATGGCATAGCTTGTTTGCCTGATGACATGTGCTAAACACACACACACACAGAAGAAAAAGAAAAAGCCTCCCTCCTGTCTTCCAGCTCATTTTTAATATTTATCTTTCCCTTAGCACATCCAGCGGGTCTTTAATGTTGTCGACATGTTCCTGAGCAGGCTGACTGGGTGTTAGCAAACACCAGCAGCAGGAAATCTCTAGCCCCTGACAATTAGAGAAGGCACCCCTCCAAGAAGTGAGTCTAAAAAGCACATATTCACATTTTAAAAATCTCAGACTCAACACATTTATGAGTGTCATGATTTCATTTTCTATTTTAGAATATCATGGTTTTCAGTGTCCCATGATTCTATTAATTCCTCTTAACAAATGAGTTATAGATATATTTTAATTTATAGCTCAATTCTTAAGAGTCTAGAAGACATAATTCATCAGTCACAGACATCAAGACCTCAGTGAGAAATTGGTTGGTAGTGGTGACAGCATGGGTTTGAGAGCTGGGCTCACCTGAATCTGAATCATGGTTCTGTTATGTTCTACTTGCATGGCTAGGAAAATAAGCTTCTCTGTGCCTCAGTTTCCCACTTATAAAATAAGATTGATATTGCCCCCTTTTCAGAGTTAGTGTCAAAATTAAGTGAATTGAAACCTGTGAAGCTCTTAGTACAATTTTCAGATATATAATAAACTCCTGATAGCGGCAATGAAGATGATGATGGAGTTGAAGATGCAATTTTTCTGCAGAGTTCATTCAGGCGGACACATTCCCTGACACTTGTGGAGATTACAAATCCTTATACATAAAAATCAACTCTACCTTTTTGGATGGAAAATGTCTAAAGGTTTTCAAGGTGTTGATTTTCAAATTTCTTTCTTTTATATATATATATCTTTTATTGCGTTTTCGGTTTTGGGGTACATGTGAAAAACATGCAGGATTGTTGCATAGGTACATACATGGCAATGTGGTTTGCTGCCTTCCTCCCCATCACCTATATCTGGCATTTCTACCCATGTTATCCCTCCCCAACTTCCCACCCCCTGCTGTCCCTCCCCTAGTTCACCCCCACAGACCTCAGTGTGTGATGCTCCCCTCCCTGTGTCCATGTGTTCTCATTGTTCAACACCCACCTATGAGTGAGAACATGCAGTGTTTGATTTTCTGTTCTTGTGTCAGTTTACTGAGAATGATGGTTTCCAGATTCATTCATGTCCTTACAAAGGACACAAACTCATCGTTTTTTATGGCTGCATAGTATTCCATGGTATATATGTGCCAAAAGAGCCAAAATCTTTAATATTCAGACAATCTGCCAGCAGCATTAAAGAGAGAAGTCTCAATCTACGTAAATCTAGAAGTTGTAATTTGTCATTTATTATCTGAATCTCCAAATGCATGTTTTGGATCTTTGTTTTATTTAAATACTTGGTTGATAATTAAATCACAGGAGTATCTACGGCATAAGTGGTTGGGTAATCACCTCTTAATCTCAAATACCCTATGACTGTTTCCAACAAACATATTTGAAGACATTTATAAAAGAGGATAATTTGCAAATATTTTCTCCCATTCTCTTCATGTCTGTTTACTCTGTTGATAGTTCCTTCTGCCATGCAGAAGCTATTTAGCTTGATTAGGTCCATTTGTCAATGTTTGTGTTTGTTGCAATTGCTTTTGAGGACTTAGCCATAAATTCTTTGTCAAGGCTGATCTCTAGAATGGTGTTTCCCAGGTTTTCTTCTAGTGTTTTTATAGTTCAAGGTCTTACATTTAAATATTTAATCCATCTTGAGCTAATTTTTGTATATGGTGAAAGGTAGGGGTCCACTAGTATTTAGAATCTCTTAGGAACTTAAACAATTCAACAAGCAAGAAGTAATGCTTTTAAATAGTATGAAAGGGCATGAACAGGCATTTTTCAAAAGAAGATGTACAAGCAGCCAACAAACATGTGAAAACATGTTCAGCATCACTAACCAGTAGAGAAATCCAAATCAAAACCACAATGAGATATCATCTCACACCAGTTAGCATGGCCATTATTTTATTATTTGAGATGGGGTCTTACTCTATCACCCGGGCTGAAGTGCAATGGTGCAATTATGGCTCACTGCAACCTCCACCTCAAGCCGTCCTCTCACCTCAGGCTCCTGCGTAGCTGGGTCTACAGGCATGTGACACCATGCCTGACTAATTTCTATTATTATTATTATTATTTTTTGTATTTTCTATAGAGACAGGGTGCCTGAACCCAGGAGGCGGAGGTTGCAGTGAGCCGAGATCGGGCCATTGCACTCCAGCCTGGGTAACAAGAGCGAAACTCCGTCTCAAAAAAAAAAAAAAAATTAATATTTTTTATTTTTCTTTTTATTATACTTTAACTTCTGGGGTACAAGTGCAGAACGTGCAGGTTTGTTACATAGGTACACACGTGGCTTTGTGCTTTCCTGCACCCATCACCCCGTCATCTACGTTAAGTATTTCTCCTAATGCTATCCTTCCCCTTGCCCAGGCTGATCTTGAACTCCTGGGCTCAAGTAATCCGCCTGCCTCCGCCTCCCAAGTGCTGTGATTATTGGCATGAGGCACTGCACCTAGCTGGCGATTATTTAGTCACAAAATAACAAATGCTGGTGAGGCTACAGTGAAAAAAGGAATGCTTATACACTGTTGGTGGGAATATAAATTAGTTCGGCCACTGTGGAAAGCAGTTTGGAGATATTTCAAAGAATGTAAAACAGAACTACCATTTGACTCAGTGATCCCATTACTGGGTAAATATCCAAAGGCAAATAAGTCATTCCACCAAAAAGACATGTGCTTGTATGTTCACGGCAGCACTATGCACAATGGCGAAGGCATGTAATCAACCTAGATGCCCGTCAGTGGAGGATCGGATAAAGACAATGTGGGATATATGGACCATGGAATACTGTGCCGCTATAAGAAAGAACAAAATTATGACCTTTGGGCTGGGCGCAGTGGCTCACACCTTTAATCCCAGCACTTTGGGATGCTGAGGCAGGCAGATCACTTGAGGTCAGGAGTTTGAGACCAGCCTGGCCAACATGGTGAAACCCTGGCCCTTAAAAAAAAAAAAAAAGATTATGTCCTCAGCAAATTAATGCAGGAACAGAAAACCAGGTATTGCATGTTCTCACTTATGAGCAGAAGCTAAACATTGGGTACGGATGGACATAGAGATGGGAGCAGTGGACGGACACAGGAGACCACTAGGGGGGCAAGAGAGGCAGGAAGGCAGGGGCTGAATGCTGCCATCAGGCCCTGTGCTCAGAGCTGGGAGACAGAGCTGTCACCTCCAAACCTCAGCTTCACACTATATGCCCATGTTACAAACATGCGCATGCACCCTCTGAATCTAAAATAAAAGTTAACATTTTTTAAAAAGTAAAAAGGGTCAAATTAAAAGATAATTATAATATAACTGAGTTGTATTTTAAAAGTAAATAAATGTATAAATGTTAAAGACTGAAAAAAAGGATCAGTAGGAAAAAAAAGGTGTTACTATTTTAAGGTAATTAATATTTTGGCTTCCTTGGCAGTAAAAATAGGACTTCACCAGATGGCAGCTGTCTTTTTGGTTAGTAATGTCACGCTGTATTTTCAAAGAAGAAATGGGGGAGGGAGGGGAGATGCTGTTGAGAACAGCTTTTTCAAATCACACCAAGGCATATAATATGGGGTTTGGGAATGGAGGAGGAAATGAATAAACAAACAAGGTATTTTTATTGCCTAAGAGCATGAACCTAGTTTTCTGGAGAAAATGTGACTTTTCAGATGAAATTGAACATGTGAGAGCTGTGGAATTCTGTAAGGGCGTATGTATTAGAAATAGAGCAATGCAGACAATGAAATGCCCTGATGCCTCAGAGCAGGAGAATGCTCCCCTGAAACAGAGGGAAAGGCAGGACAGATGGGTCTCCCTTACTCTGAATTCCTCTGCAGGGTTCCCCTCCTTTCGTAACAGGTGGATTGATGTAAGACTCTTGCAAGCCTCTGAGAAAAGCTCTGAGGTGACGAAAGTACCCTCCCGAGCTTACCGCCTGGTGAGGAAAGCAGCGTGTCACCCCCATTTATGGACCAAAGCCAAGGCCCACGCAAGACAAGAGGAAGGCCAAGGTCCCATGTCTACTGTAGCTGGGTTAGACCTCAAGCCTTTTCTCAGTGTGATATTCTCAGTCCTCTCCAAATGGCCTTATGGAGGGCAATGGTGAACCAGATGGCTGAGCCATGAGTGAGACTCAGAGGTAATAATAGTGGCATTAATTGAATGCCTACTATGTGCCAGAATCTTTACATGTGCACTCTCTGTTTCCTTGTTAATCTCAAAACAGGCATCATCTCCACTTTGCTGGAATGACAGGGAATTGAGGCTCATACCGGTGGAGTAACAAGCCCAAAGTGACACTAAGATGTCATTTAAGCCCCTGTCATTCTGGAGCCAAAGTGCCTGTGTTCTTCCCACGATATCACAGGGTTCCATAAGGCGCAGGTATTAGTCCATTCACACATTGCTACAAAGAAATACCTGAAACTGGGAAATTTATAGAGAAAAGAAGTCTAATTGGCTCACAGTTCTGCAGGCTGTACAAGAAGCACCGTGGTTTCTGCTTCTGGGGAGGCCTCCGGAAACTTACGGTCATGGTGGAAGGTGAAGGTGAAGCAGGCATATTGTACATGGCAGAAGCAGGAGGGAGATGGAGAAGGGGAGATTCTACACATTTAAATAACCAGATCTCATGATAATTCACTCACTCACAGGAACACAACTGAGGGCGTGGTGCTAAACCATTCCTGAGAACCGCCTCCCACCAGGCCTCACCCCCAACACTGGGGATCACAATTGTTGTTAGATTTGGGCAGAGACACAGACATACTTGTGTTTTCTGGACTATTCTCATTTTCTTTAGCTTCTGGGCTGGCAGCATGGGAGGAAATATGTGTTTACATGGTAAGATTAAACATCCAGATTTTAATGTGCCCAGTAACATGAATTATGTGTCAGTGTTATTTTAGAATAAACCATTATGGAGGACAGTTTGAAGATTCCGCAAACTAAAAATAGAGCCACTATATGAGCCAGCAATCCCACTGCTAGATGTCTACCCAAAGGAAAGGAAATCAGTACACTGAAGACGTAGCTGCACTCCCATGTCTATTGTTTTTCCTATCTTTTTTGCCACGTTGAAGCAAGGTAGTATGCGGAAAAGACATGCATCTGGAAGTTAGGCCATGCAGATTTCAGTCCGAGTTGCACCACCACAAAGTTATGGCTTTGGGTAAACTACTTAAACTTCTGTGCCCAGTAACTTCAAATGAAATTGAGGAGTAGACTAAATTACTGTTTCTCCAATTTTTCCTCTAGGTCTAATACGATATGATTTTTAAAGGATCTCAAAGCCTTTATTAAAGAAACCATCACCGCTAACGCCATCACAACTGCCCCATTTTCACGTGAAAAGACTGTGGTGCACATATAGCAGATAACTTATTTCACATCTGCTTTGAGTGCGAATAGACTCCTGAGTGAGTCTTCAGTGATGGTTTGAGTAGATTTAGGTGCACACTTTCCAAATAATTACCAATATTCATGAAGATGATTAACTCACACAGACGTAGGAGGCGTAATACAATTCTTAGAAATATCACCTGATGCTAGGAATGTTTACCGAAGATTCATTTATTTCCCCAATCAGCTGAGGCAGGAGGGAAAAAGAAAAGATAATTTCATGGTTTTACATGCTCTGTGGGTACCTTCTTAAAAACGTCCCTGGCTTTATTATTTGCTTTCTAGACTCATTAATTCTGCTGAGGAGATTAAAGGAGCAAATGATAGTAAAAGAATTGAAAGCTCTAAAATGCTCATGTTAACGTATGTTGTTGTGAGGAGAGTATCAGTGGCTGCTGATGTGAGGGTTCCTAAATTCAGATTCTCTGGACATATCACAGCCACTCTTTACAGTGACCTTTTAAGGCAGCGACTGTCATGTTTTTTTAAATAGCTTTATTGATATATAATTCACACTGTTGTCTTCCTTTTGTCCGCAAGGTAAAGAACCTCATAGAACTGATGTTACATATTCGAAGGAACTTACTGTTTATGCTGGAAGTGTAGCTTGAGCTCAGATCAACCTTATTAAAAGGCCTGTGTATTTTCCTCTCTGCTGGAGGGTAGAACATGCCCACAGCGGCATGGAAGGGATGCCCTGTGGAATGGGCGATCTTTGCTCGGAGTGCGTGCCGAGGGTGTGGCTTCTCATGCTAGAACACATGGCTGTTTGGAATGAGCTGCAGAAGGCCGTGGCTTACACTCGAAAACCGGCGCTCTTACAAACATTTCTCTTGAAATTTATATGGATGACTGTCCCCACCTTTTGCTCATTGTATGTATGTCCACTCTTTCAAAATCTTAAAATGACGAAGTTCAAAACTTAACGGTTATCTGGTTTAACGCTCACTTTTACAGAGAGAAAATGGACACTCAGAGACAGTAAGTACTGCTGAAGAGTAGAGAGAGCCTGGAACTTGGATCTGCGCCCAGTGGCAGAGTATCTCGAGAGCCAGATTAGGAAATTTAGACCTGAACCTATAGCCATTGGAGATACTTTAGACGTTTCAGTGAGGAACAGACCTTTACTCAAGGTCACACCCTCATCTGAGGTTGAGATGAGAGTGAAGTCCAGATGGACGTGTTTAATCATTGCCATCTGTACCCGGGTCCCTCATTCACTTTAACCTTTGATCTGTTTGGGTGCCATTAAGACAAACAAGATTGTTGGAGCCGTGGTAACTCTGTCACTGATGTGTAATATAAGTGTAAATAAGCGTCACAAATAAAAAAATTGAAGAAAATGTCTTGTTATAAGAAAGGAATGTTTGCTGCATTGGATTTAATCTAGATACCTTTTAGAACAAAGAAAGCATATTTCACAATTGCAACAAGTAGATTAAGCTTAATAGGATGTTCATAATTTAATTATAATAAACAATTTGGAACACAGTGTTTTCTCTTTAAAGATAGACCAAAGCAGATTTTTTCACCTGGAACATTTATTTTGCCTGTATTATGAATATTTCACATAATCAGCAATTTTATTAACCCATACTTTCAATATTTCATAAAGAATTGTTATGCTTATGATTATCCTCCCATATTCTTTCCTCTGCTTCTTTACTTTTGCTCTGGTGTCTTTTTTTATTTTACTTTTCTTAAAAAAACAAATACACACAAACCTTTTCTTTTGTAAGTGAAAATAATCTGAAGGTTTTGTACTTGATGTAAAAGTTTATGTGAAACATTGTTTTGTTTTGTTCTGGGGACAGAGTCTCGCTCTGTTGCCCAGGCTGGAGTGCAGTGGCACGATCTCAGCTCACTGCAACCTCTGCCTCCTGGGTTCAAGCAATTCTCTTGCCTCAGCCTCCCGAGTAGCTGGGATTACAGGCGTGCACCACCACACCCAGCTTATTTTTTCCATTTTTGGTAGAGACGAGGTTTCACCATGTTGGCCAGGCTGGTCTCAAACTCCTGACCGCAGGTGATCTGCCCACCTTGGCCTCCCAAAGTAGTGGGATTACAGGGTAAGCCACCGTGCCCAGCTAAGAAACATTCTTTATGAATTTTGTTTTACTATTTACTTCAGGGCATGCCATGTTATTGTTTAATATTTTCAGGTTATCTTTGTATTAAAATACTGTCCTATTTTGGCTTCTCTGAAAATAAACAGTGAGATGGAGTTTGGGGTAGGAATTAATTTCCTAGGGCCGCTATAACAATGTACCACAAATTGAGTGACTTAAAAAACAGAGACTTATTGTCTCACAGTTTTAGAGACTCAGTCTGAAGTCAGAGTATGACAGGGTTGGTTCCTTCCTAGGGCTGTGAGGGAGGGCTGTGTTCTGAGGGCTGTGAGGGGGGGCTCTGTTCTGAGGGCTGTGAGGGAGGGCTGTGTTCTGAGGGCTGTGAGGGAGGGCTCTGTTCTATGCCTTCCATACACCTTCTGCCAATTCGCTGGCGATCTTTGGTCTTCCTTGGCTTGTGGCAGCATCACCCCAATTTCTGCCTTTATCTTCATATCGCATTCTCCCTGTGTATGTCTATATCAAAATTTGCCCTTTTCGTAAGGCCACCACTCACATTGAATTAAAACCTACCTTATTCCAGTACGATCTCATCTTAACAAGTTATATCTACAATGACTCTGTTTTCCAATAAGGTCATCTTCTGAGATTCCAGGGGTTGGGACTTCAACACACAAGTTTTGAGGGCCCACAATTCAACCCATGCAGGATACATGATGTATATCTGAGAAGAAAAGGGGTAAGAAGCAGCATGGGGCAGTGGAAGCAGTTAAGCTGTGATGCAGAACCTCCTTGGAGCTGCTGGCAGTGAGCTTTGGAAGAAACATTGCCCATCAGAGTGTCCTTCAACAGGCAGTGGTGAGACTTCGCCCCTCTGCCTCACTTAGTCATTGGATACGGGCTGCCAGGAAGGACTTGACCTTGGGTGGGGCATCTGTCTGAAGTAGAGGGAGACCCTGAAGTAGCAGGCCATGGAAGGCCAGCTACAGACTGCATCCCTCATGGGGACAGCAAGTCCTTCCATGAAGGGAGATCGGGCTGGGAGAAATCCATGTCTACACAAATACAGTAAATGTTACTGACCTCTACGAAGGTCAGAAAAACCTCATCCTGAAGAAATATTGACCTTATAAAAATGTCTCTTCTCCACTTAAATGCCTAAAGTATCTCCATTGCCTAAAGGTTCAGGTCTAAATCCCCTAATCTGACTCTGAAGATACTTGCCATTGGACTCAACTCTATGTTTCCAGACTCATCTACTCTTCAACAGAACCCTCTTCCCTAGCCATGCTGATGATTCTTTACCTGGAACACGACTTTCACATTCTTGCCTCCAACACTTTGCACAAATGGAACTCCTGCTTAATGGTCTACCTGTCAAGAAGTACAGAAGTATTGAACAGGTAGATTTTAGTCCAAACAGAAAGGCCTTGAAGGCCAGACTACGAGCTTTATAACTAAATCTGTAGTCTAACCCAGGGGCTGACAAAATAGCCTTCAGGACAAATCCAGTCTTCCATCTGTTATTGTAAATAAAGTTTTATTGGAACACAGCCATGCCCTTTTGTTTACATGTTGTCTGTGGCTATCACGTTACAATTCTGCTCAATGGCATAGTTCGGTAGTTACAACAGTAACTGTATTGCGCACAAACCCTAAAGTGTTTACTGTTTGGCTCTCTACAGGTAAAGTTTGCTGATCCTCTAATTCCTCTAGACCAACCTTTTGCTGTAGTCGTAGGAAACGTACCACCTTCCCCCTTCAGCACTAGGAATGATTCCTACTCATACTGAGCTCTCCAATCGCTAAACTCATAAAGCACATAGCAACTCTGCTATATTGGGATTTGTGCTTCCAAAGTCCATGTCCCATGGGTCCAGCCAGATTGTGAGCTTCCTGTGAGCAGCGACTGTGCCTTCATTTTACTTAGGACTTTGCACAGTGCTTAACAGGGAGCATCTGTTGATAACATGGAGATTAATATCACTTGCTTGTGAGGCAGCTTCTTGGGCTGCAGAAATGGGCTTTGGGGTCCAATAGATCCAGTTGCTCAGTGTTATGTGTGTGACCTTGGGAAAGACACATAATTTCTCTTGGCTTCAGACTTCTGCTTGGCCTCACTATGATTTTCACAATTTGAATCTACAAGAGTGGTATCTTTTGTTCCATGCTATAGCTACTGAGGTAGACGCCTCTCACACTCCAGCAGAGTGGAGCAGAAGGCAGAAGGCATTATGTCGAGGGCATTGTCAAAATGACTCATTTGTGTCACACACAGGCTTGTGCAAGTAAAAGAAAGAAGAGGTAGAGCTCTGAACGTTTTCAATGGGGGCGTTAATAGCATTTGGTGGGGGGGATCGTTTTCTAAGGTGAGGGGTCCTTCTCTCTGTGGAATGTTTAGCTTTCTGTCTCTTTCCCGCTAAATGCCGGCAGTGACTCCAGCCACTGCCGTGACAGCTATGCTGGCTCACGCACATTTCCGAATGCACGCCAAGGGTCACCACTGCCTTGGCTGAGAACCACTGGTCACACTCAAAGAAGTGCTGGGCGTTCTGGCTGTGTCTTACAGATCTCTAAGGGGTTGAGGAGACTTCCAGCAGAACACTTCTACTTTTTTCTGTTTTGTATCACTAAGATTTTTTTTGAAAGACGCCTTTGGCTAAAATTTTTGAAATTAGATATAAAGCAGCTGTGCAGTTGAAATCAAGCATTGCTTCACTGCAAAGGCTGAACCAAAACAGTGTCAGATCAAAACTGGAAAAGGATCATTCAACCAACGGAGGCATGGATCAGGATAGAAAAAACGGTGGGAGGTTGGGGGTCCTGTCCTATCGAGACCAATACAGACCCTCCCCTATCATCTAGATAGGAGCACAGACCCCAGCATCATACTGCAGTCATGATAACAGCAATGTCCAAATGAGTGATTTAGCACCTAGCATGAGCTAAGCATTGCATACACACTATTCCTACACATTAACAAACAGCATGGCAGCTATTCCAGAGGCCAAACAGCCTCAAGGAAGCGGAGCAATGTCCCCATACTTACGCAGCTGATGGGTGGCTGAACCCAGATTCAATCTTAGGTTTTGCTATAAAAGCCATAGACTTTCTGCTCTACCAAGCTACATCATATTTTTTGTAATTTGTTCTTCATCTAACATATCAAATAAACAATTGCTTGCATTGGGAATGTTGCTATGGTCGATGTTTATGGTTTTTTCTTTATTTTGTTTTTTTAAATCTAGAGGCCAGGTCTTGTTCTGTCACTCAGGCTGGAGTGCATTGGTGCACGGCACACCACAGCGGTGACCTGGGCTCAAGCAATCCTTCTGCCTCGGCCTCCTGAGTAGCTGGTAATATAGGCATGCACCACCGTGCCTGGCTAATTATTTTATTTTTGTAGAGAAAAGAGTCCTACTATGTGGCCCAGGCTGGTCTCTAACCCTTGGGCTCAAATGATGCTCCACTTCCGCCTCCCAAAGTGCTGGGATTACTAGCTGAGCCACCATGCGTGGCTAATGTTTGTTTAAATGTGAAAAACTTGGATGTGGCATAGTGCAGGTGATAATACAGGGTTTTTTTCTTCCCATCAATCCACTCTTTGTCCTCATTAAGACTCCTTTCAGGTAGTCACGTGAGGCACCTGCACTGGGGCGCACTATCCACATCTCAGGCATGCCAAGGAAGGCATGTCTCCTCTAGAAAGACATTCAAAGCAGCCTCTTCCCGTGTCACTTATTACTCCACGTTGGTACGGATTAGAAACAGAAGGAATCTACAGAAATCAAACATCTCCACAGGGGCCAGTTTTCTTTCTAACAGGCCATAGGAATGGTTCTGCGAGGCAAATAAAGCACTGTTTGAAAACTGTGGACTTTTGCTTTTTTAGCTAAGATAAATATGTGTCACTTATGAAAGCACTGAGTCAGGACTTTAGATTATTAAGTATGCTGCTATTGTTAAATAAATGAGACAAGTCAATTGATTCTCATCTATGGAACATGGGAGTCTATTCTGCAAAATCAGCTAATGTACCTAATCACGCACAGAAGTTAGATATGAGACCTTTATATGTCCATCAATAATAAACCATTGTTATGAAGCGCAGATACAGGATTTCCCATTCTGCTTCTCATAATGCTTTATTCCTCTGTTTCACTGTTGGCAGCTCAGCAGAGGCATGCAATATTCTCCCCTATTTTCCAACTTATCACATAGATGAATTGTCTAGAAAATGCCATAAGTAATTTTCTCTATATTTACCTAAATTGCTTATACAAATTGCTCCATCAGTTCAGGATATGAAGTTCTATAGAAATTAGTAGCTTATATCTCTGGCTTTAGGTTTTTAGTGCTTTTGGGTTTCATTGTCTTCTTTCTTAAAGTATGTTATAAAGATTTGGGCAAACAAACTCTAAAAAAAATATTTTTTCCTTCAACCCACTTCACTATTTAGTGTCTCTTTTCATAGTAAAAAGTTGTCTTATAACACTAAATAAAATTGTGTTATAAATGAATACATTTTTAAAAGAGGAACACTGCACTTGCAGTTTGAAGAGCTGGATAATGTTTGCTTGTAATTTCTTTGTCCAACCCCTAGATTGTCTGTGTGGCCTCGGACAAACCATTGTTAGCCTGGTCTAGGGTTTGCTTATCTGCCGAATGAGCCTGTGGGAACGGGGGTGGAAGCGACCAGCAAGTGAATCACCACTCTTGTCTGACATCCATGCTGGATGCTGTGGGTCAGGCATTGTTCTCATGCCCATAGAATCTGTCTGGCTTCATGGTCCTTGTCAACGCGGATATCTAGGCAGTGTTTCCAAATGATCAAATTAATGCAAAGTAAAAGCAAGTTGTCGTCTTTTGTCAAATGACTAGTTGGTTCTTTCAACTCGCATTAATGAGTTGTAATGTCAGTCCCTCTTAGATATTTTTACATATGCAAGAGACAATGGGTGGAGCACAAAACTTAATGGAAAGCAATGACTCCCTGACAATGAAACATTAGCAGAGTAGATGAGAACATGTGGGGAAGGACAGATGGGTATTTGAGGCCTTCTTGGTATCATTCAAATCCCATGCTCTTAATACCACCCTTTATTACCTCGCTTTCAAAACTCATTCTATTTAGACTTTTACAAACTAAGAAATTTTAATTGTTAATTTATAAGAATGGTTTTTCTACTACTTAAGACTGAATAAAAACTAGAAATGTTTTTATTTAAATAAAAATTTCAACTAGATAGCTGACTAGAGGCATCTGGTACTCTCCTCCTCCACAAAGAAGAACCAAAAGACGGAGTAGATCATCACACTTCTAATAGTTCATCTAAGAGAGAACAAAGGAATTCAATAGAGAAATAACAGGAAACATGTCAGGCAAGGAAAGACAAGGAAACGGGGAAGCCTGCTTGGTTAGGATTGGCGGGGAGAGGCTCCTCAATGTGGGGAGAAGGCAAGGGAGAGACCTTCCAGCGGCCCACATTCTCACTACAGACTCCGGCAATTCTGGCCATTGAGAACCTCTCAATCCTCATAGGCCCTGGGACTAACATAGGGAACTGCCTGGAGAATGCATAATGGCATTGCTCCAGAGAGAAAACTCATGTTGAGACTCATACTTCCTCCCACACTGAGTTCTAAGCAGCTGCAGCAAGGTACAACTTTGAAAGCCCAGCGCCACCAGACTGAACCCTGTCCTGGAACCCGACAGCCCCTGCATCCCTCCATCCCCTGGCCACAGCTGCCACAGCTGGTGTCTGTCGTGGCCAGGCTCAAGCACAGGCCATCAGCACTGATGACACCGCCCCTACTAGTGGGGCCACTATGCAGTTACAATGGACCTAAGGTTAGGCTACCCTGCTGGCAGCTACACCTGGGGCTGAAGTTCCCCTAATTACCTGTGGCTGATGCCACTGAAAGAAACCCTGCCCTTTCCAGCAGCAGGACCACAGCACAGCTACTGCTGCACCACTCAATCATTCCACCAGCATCTTGGGATCACCCCACCCCTACCTTCCATAGCCAGCCCAGCATGCATCGCCAGAGAGCCTGAGAACAGACCTACCTGGCTTGATTCCATTTCTAACTGCCGTGTTCATGTGCATAATTCAGAGGCTTGGGGATTGCCCTGTCCCATCCACCATTGCTGGCATCTGAGCACTCCTCCTGGGGGCTTGAGAAAGGACCCATCCAATCTGCTGCCACCACTAGATCTGGCACCTACCGGCATGTGCCACTTGCAGGCTCAGGGGACCAGCCCGCCTAGCCCACTGCAGCCACTGCCAACACCAGCACAGACTACTTGGAAATTGAAAAGTTGTCCCAGCAAAGCTACAACATTGCCTGTGCCACATCTGCTGCTCAGGAGCCCAAGGACCCACCCCCATTCCCAGATCACTGCTGCAGCTACTGGCACCTATAAACCTCAAAATTGACTCTGGATTCTCTAACACCAGTGCCAGTGTACGCCATCCTGGGAACAAGGATAGGCGTGCTCAGCTCATCACTGCCACCACTGGGGCTCGAGGACTGGCCCACTGCTCCCTATCCCCAGCAAAGCTTCACCAGAGGCTTCACTAACAACTGCTCCTGAAGCCACTGAGGAAATCATAGACACCATTGATGCTGTTTATAACCAAAGAAATTATGTAACTGCTCAGTGGGTTCATTTTGCCCACTGCTCAGATAGAGACAATTTATTAGGAAAGAAGAATTGCAATAGGTAAGAAAGCTGATGCACATACAGCTGGCTAAATGGGAGCCTGGAGCTTTATTATGACTCAAATTGGCCTCCCTGAAAATTTGGAGGCCAAGAATTTTCAATGATAGTTGTGGGCAAGGGATTGGGTGCCGCTGTTGGGTGTAGGATACAATCATAAGGGTATGAAAATGTGTCTGTGTTAGGATACAATCATAAGGGTATGAAAATGTGTTTGTGTACTGAAACTGCTTCTGGGTGGGGGCCACAGGACCAGCTGAGTCAAGAGTTAAGGATCTGGGTGAGGCTACTGGTTGTTAGAAATGCAAAAACCTGAAAAGACATCTCAAAAGGCCAAGCTTAGAATCTGTGTTAGTGATGTTATCTGCAGGAGTAATTGCAAAGTTGCAAATCTCGTGACCTCTGGAATAATGGCTGGTAATCATTTGTGTCTACGCCTTAGCTAAATTTAGGCTACTCTCATCCTCCTAACCTGGTAGTCTTTCATTAGTTTTACTAAGGCAGTTTAGTTTTGGGGAAAGGCTATTATCACATAAACTATAAACTAAGTTTCTCCCAAAGTTAGCTTGAGCCAAACCCAGAAATGACTAAGTGGAATTTGGAGGCTAAAGGCAGGATAAGTTTTGCTTAGATTAGACGAGTTTCACTGTCATAATTTTATCATTGTTGTAACATTTGCAAAGGCAGTTACAATTACCTGAAGACTACACTATTGCACACATGCAGAATAAAACAAAAAATACTCTACCCAAGCAATACCATAGTTACACCTCCAGGAAAAACTTCTTCCCTACAAAACCAAACTCAAAAAATTGGAAAAAATGACTGTTACATCAGATGTGCAGATATCGATGTAAGGACACAAGAAACAGAAAAAGGCACGTAAATATGATATGTCAAAAGAAACATAATTCTGGAAAAAATTTCAATGAAAAATTATAAATGCCATAAAAAGAATAAAAAAAATGATAAGAAAGAATCCCATTAAGATACAAGAAAACACAGATAAACAATACAAAGAAATCAGATAAACAATTCATGATCTGAATGAGAAAGTTACCAAAGAGATAGATATAAGAAAGAATCAGAGATCCTTAAGCCAAAGAATTTATTGAATGAAATGAGAAATATATTTGAGAGCTTCAACAATATACTAGATCAAGCAGAAGGAAAAAAAATCAGAATGGGAAGATGAGTTATTTGAAATAACCTAGTCAGACAAAAATAAAGAAAAAAGAATAAACAAAGCCTATGTGACATAAGGGACACCATAAAGCAAAAAATGTTTAAATTTTCAGTGATGCAGAGGTGAAGAGAAAATCAACAGGATAGAAGATCTATTTAATAAAATAATAGCTAAAAACTTCCGCAGTTTACCAAGAGATTTAGATAGCCAGATACAGGGAGGTCATAGATTCCCAAATAGACACAACTCAAAAAGATCTCTATGGCACATTATAGTTAAACCATCAAAAGACAAAAAGAATGCTAAAAACAGCAATAAAAACAACAAAAGAAAATGTCTCATCACATATAAAGGATGCCCCGTCAGACTAACAGTAGATTTCTCAGCAGAAACCTTGTAGGCCAAAAAAAAAAAAAAAAACATGAAATGAGATACCATATTCAAAACGCTAAAAGAAAAAAAAAAAAAAACCTTCCAGCCAAGGGTACTATACCTAATAAAGTTATCCTTCATAAATGGAGAAAATCTTTCCCAAAGAAGCAGAAGCTGAGATAATTTATCACTACTAGGCTTGCCATATGAGAAATGTGTAATGGAGTTCTAAATGTGGAAGCAAAAGGATGATATCCACCACCATGGAAATATACCTAGGTACAAAACCCACCGGTAGGGCAAACTCACAAGTAAGGAAGAGCAAAGATTCAAATGTTAACCCCACAGAAAACCACCAAACTACAAAGATAAACAATTAGGGAAAAAGAAAACCACAAAGAATATACCAAACAACAAGAAAACAATAAATAAATGGAAAGACATAATTAATCCCTCACCTATCACACATATCAATAATAACCTTGAATATAAATGAATTAAACTTTCCTTTTAAAATATGTAGCCTGGTTGAAAAGATTTCAAAACTCACCCAACTATATCCTGGCTACAAGAAACTCACCTCACTTGTAAAGAAACATAGATTAAAAGTAAAGGGATGGAAAAAGATATTTCTTCTAATGGAACCAAAAGTGAACAGCTGTAGCTATACTCATACCAGATAATACAGACTTTAGGTTAAAAACAGTAAAAAAAGACAAAGAAGGTCATTATATAATCATAAAAGGATCAATTCAGCAAGTGGATATAAAAATACCAAACATATATGTGCCAAATCCAGAACATCCTAATTACATATATACTTATATATAGATATCTATATCTGTGTATATAGATGTTTACCTATCTAAATAATCTATGCCTTTAGATCTAATATATAGCAATATTATTAGACCTAAAGGTAGAGATAGCATCCAATACAGTAATAGTGGGAGAGTTTGACACCCCTCTTTTACATTAGGCAAATTATCTAGATAGAAAATTAGGAAAGAATCTAAATTGCATTTAGATTGAACATTAGACCAAATGGACCTAACAGACATTTCAGAACATTGCATCCAACAGCTACAGAATACATATTCTTCTCATCAACACCTGAATCAGTCTCCAAGTAAGACCATATGTTAGAACACAAAACAAATCTCAACAAATTTCAAAATGTTGAAATCATATCAAGTATCTTTTCAGAAGCACAATGAAATAAAACAAGAAATAATAACATGAGAAATTTGGAAGCTGTACATATACGTGGAAATTAAACTACATGCTCCTAAATGGCCATTGGATCAGGGAAGAAATTAAGGAAGAAATACAAAACATTCTTGAAGCAAATGAAAATCAAAATACAAAATATCAAAACCTATGGGATATAGCAAAAGGAATGCTGTGGTAAGATTATAGCAATAAGCATCTACATAAAAAAAAAGGAACTAGAAAAGCAAAAACAAACCAAATCCCAAATTAGTAGAAAGAAAAAAGAAGTAATACATATCAGTGAAGAACTAAACAATAAAAACTAAAAAAATACAGAGTCAATGAAAAGTGTTTTGAAAAGTTAAACAAATTTGATAAATTGTTAACTAACCAAGAGAGAAAAAAAGACTGAAATAAATAAAATTTAAAATGAACAAGAAGACATTGGTACTGATGCCACAGAAATACAAAAGGTCACCAGAGACAATTATGAACAACCATACACAAACAAACTGGCAAACACAGAGTAAATGGATAAACTTCAGGCCACATCCAACCTACCAAGATTGAATCAGGAAGAAAGAGACAACCTGAACAGACCAATGACAAGTCAAGAGTTTGAGTCAGTAAGAAAAAATCTCACAATAAAGAAAAACCCAGGACCCGATAGCTTAACTACTGAATTCTACCACACTTTCAAAGAAGAATGAACACCAATTCTCCTTAAACTAATCCAGAAAATTGAAGAGGAAGGACTGCTCCCTAATTTATTCTATGAGACCAGCATTACCAAAACCAGATACTAAAACTAGACAATGACACAGTGAAGTAGAAATCTACAGGCAATATCCTTGGTGAAAATAGAGGCAAAAATTCTCAAAAAAATACTAGCAGACCAAATCCGCTGTTACATCAAAAGGATAATACATTATGATCAAGTAGCATTTATCACAGGTATTCAAGCTTTGTTTAACATACACAAAACAATGTGTTACATTACATCAACAAAATGATGGACAAAAACCATATGATCATTGCAATAAACACAGAAAAACAATTTAAAAAATTCAACATCTTTTCATCATAAAAACTTCTAACAAACTAGGCATGGAAAGAAGTCATCTTCAGTCA
The DNA here is from genome assembly GCF_009761245.1 of Sapajus apella. Classification (NCBI taxonomy): domain Eukaryota; kingdom Metazoa; phylum Chordata; class Mammalia; order Primates; family Cebidae; genus Sapajus; species Sapajus apella. The sequence goes on from NW_022436978.1 coordinate 22,554,267, forward strand.
TCTCAACATGGCCGAAGCGTATATGACAAACCCACAGCTAACATCATACTAGATGGGGAAGAGCTAAAAGCCTTGCCCCTGAAAACTGGGATGTGACAGAGATGCTCACTTTTACCATTCCTATTCAACATAGTAATAGGAGTCCCAACTAGAGCAATCAGGCAATATAAAACAAACAAACAAAAAGCATACAAAATGGAAAAAAGGAAGTCAAATGATCCCTCTGCAGCTGACATTATTTTATATCTAGAAAAACCTAAGCTCTACCAAAAGAAACTTTTAGATTTAGTAAATAAATAGAGTAAATTTGCAGGATACAAAATCAACATACAAACTTCAGCAGCCTTTCAATACAATAATAATAAACTAGCCAAGAAAGACAAAAGGAAAACTTTCTAAAAAGAAGTAAGAAGACACAAACAGATGGAAAGACATCTCATGCTCATGAATCAGAATACCAGTATTGACCATACTATCCAAAGCAACCTACAGAGTCAATGCGATCTCTATCAAAATGTCAATATCATTTTTTGACAGAAATAGAAAAAAAAAATCCTAATATGTTTATATAACCAGAGAAGAGCCCAAATGGCCAAAGCAATCCTGAGGAAAAGGAGCAAAACTGGAGACATCATATAACCTAACTTCAAATTATATTATGAGGATATAGTAACCAAAAACAACATGATATTGGTATGAAAACAGGCATATAGACCAGTAGAACAAAATAGGGAATCCCGAAAAAATCCATGTATTTACAAACAACAAAGGCACCAAGATTTTCAACAAAGGCATCAAGATTATACCTTGAGGAATCGGTACCCTCTTCAGTAAATGGCAATGGGAAAATTGGATATTAATATGCAGAAGAATGAAACTGGACCCCTATCTCTCACCAGATAAAAATCAACAAAGATGAATTAAAGATTTAATAATAAGATCCCCAAACTATAAAACACTATAAAACTTTTCTTAGAAGAAATGATAAGGAAAACACTTCAGGACATTTGTCTAGGCAAAGATTTTATTACCAAGACCTCAAAAGCACAGTCAACAAAACAAAAATTAGACAAATGGGACTATATTAAACTAAAAATATCTTCTATACAGTGAAGAAAAAATCAACAAGATGCAGAGACCACGGGCAGAATAAGAGAAAATATTTGCAAACTATTCATTTGATGAGAGAGTAACATCCAGAACATACAAGGAGCTCAACTTGACAGTGAGAAAAACACAAGCAAACCCATTAAAATATGGAAAATGGGCATGAATAGATGAATAACCAACAGGCATATGAAAAATGATCAGCTGGGCGCAGTGACTCACTCCTGCAATTTCACCACTTTGGGAAGCCAAGGTGGGTGAATCACCTGAGGTCAGGAGTTCAAGACCAGCCTGACTAACATGGTGAAACCCTGTCTCTACTAAAAATACAAAATTAGTCGGGCATGGTGGCATGTGTCTATAATCCCAGCTACTGGGGAGGCTGAGGCAGGATAATCGCTTGGACCCGGGAGGCAGAGGTTGCAGTGAGCCGAGATTGTGCCACTGTACTCCAGCCTGGGCAACAAGAGTGAAACTCCATCAAAAAAAAAAAAAAAAAAAGGAAAAAAGAAAAATGATCAACATTACTAATTATCAGGAAAATTCAAATCAAAGCCATAATGATATATCATCTTACCTCAGTTAGAGTAGCTATTATTAAAAAGACAAAATAACAGTTGTTGGTGAGGATGCAGAGAAAAGAGAACACTTATATACTGTTAGTGAAAATGTAAATTAGTAGAACCACTGTGGAAAATAGTACAGATGTTTTTCCAAAAAGCTAAAAAAAGGGACTACTATATGATTCAGCAATCCTACTATTGAGTATTTATCCAAAGGAAAGAAAATCATATATTGAAGAGATACCTGCACCTCATGTTTACTACAGCCCTATTTGCAATAGCAAAGATTTGACCAACCTAAGTGTCCATCAACAGATGAATGGATAAATAAAATGTGGTACAAATACACAATGGAAATTATTCAATCAGAAAAAGAATAAAAGCATGTCATTTGGAGCAACATGGATAAAGCTGGAGGTCATTATGTCAAGTGAAATAAACCAAGCACAGAAAGACATATGTCACATGTTCTCTGTAAATGGTAGATATCCGAGGCTGGGAAGGGTGTGTGGGTGGGGAGGGGAGAGAGGTTGATTAGCGGGTACAAATACGGTTAGAAGGAGTAAGTTATAATGTGCAATAGCAAAGTGACTATAGTTTTAAAAAATGTATTATATATTTCAAACAAAAGCTCTAACAGAGGTCTTGAAATGTTCTCAACACATAGAAAAGATAAATTCTCATGTAGTCAATACTCTAAGTTCCCTGACTTGATCATTACACATTTTATGCATGTAACAAAATATCATGTGTATGCCACAAACATGTGTAAACATTATGCATCTATGAAAGATTCTTAAAATGTGACCACATTTGATAAATATCTTCAGAGTAAAATGAGAAATAATTATACACCACCTCTCTTTTTAAGGTAGTGGGCGAAAGAAGTTCCAAAATGTATATTGCCAACAAAATAGAAATCCTCTAATATTGTAATTTTGACTTTCTGCCCAGTGTTCTGATAATACGGAAAATCCAACTGAAATCCCCATGGATGATTTATGTTATTTAAATCCTTTTATTGAGTGAGAGACAGATATTTCTAATCTGGGTATGGTTAAAATCTCCCATATTAAACAATAAATAACAAAATAGTTCCTTCATGTTGTCTAGTACTTTATAATAGAAAAATGCTTTCTAATACATTTTTGGTTATTTTTTAATGTATTTACTCAATCAGGAGACTACTACATTGTTATAAAGAACTCATTTAGAAAGAAGAAAAATTATGGGTAGTATGGTTAAGCTCACTGCCCAAGCTCACATCTCTAGAAGACCCTAAATCTAGGTTTCTTGACCTTCTGTCCTGAGCTCATCTGTCTCTACTCCGCTTTTTAAAATATAAATATGATATTTTTTGAGTTAATTACTTAGAAGAATTTTATATATAAATAAAAATCAATGGATTTTAATTGTGAGAAAATTGAAGAAAGCTGCAAAATTTTGGGCAAATGAAAAGAATTTTTATTGACATAATTGGGTTTCTTCATTTCAGAGTAGCTGATAACTGGCCTCAACTCCTCAAAGGATATTATTTTCATAGGCAACAGGCTCTTTGCATTTACTGTTAACCACATGAACATGTTGAAAGGACGCACACAGAATACTCCTCTCCATCCCCCCCCAACACCATCCACTCTTTCTCCTCTATCACAATTTCTATTCTCTGTCTCTTAAGGTAAATGTATTAGAGCTGATCATAAGAGACACGTATTCTCAGGTTGCTATTTATCGTGTATGTACTGGCAGATTTGCTTATTGTTCCTTTTGATGGGATTGTGGCCTTCGGTAAATTATAGGCAAGACCAATGAAAGCACCTTTTCTTTTCCTATATGCTCTTTGTTTCTCTCCAAATCTAGCTCCCCTTTAAACTCAATGTAGCCAAATGACTCATGTAACGTCATAAGAGTATCACCCCAAAGAAGCTCATTCCTCACGGTCGTGCTAAGAACCTTGCCGTCAGGGATTTGTGAATTTTCCTGCATACTGATTGGGATTTGACTCATACTGAAATTTGTTGACCTGAACATAATCATTTGTTATAAAGTATGTAAAAGTATGCATAAAAGGAAGGGCCATAATGAAAAGAGTTGAAGCCTGGAGCCGGGCAGATCAAAGGATCACTTTACGTTCTGGGGTACGTGGGCAGAACCTGCAGGTTTGTTACATAGGTATACACATGCCATGGTGCTTTGCTGTATCCATCACTCTGTCATTTCATTAAGTATTTCTCCCAATGCTATTCCTCCCCAGCCCCCACCCCACTGAAAGGCCCCAGTGTGTGATGTTCCCCTCCTTGTGTCCATGTGTTCTCATCGTTCAACACCCACTTACGAGTGAGAACATGCGGTGTTTCTTTTTCTGTTCTTGTGTCAGTTTGCTGAGAATGATGGTTTCCAGCTTTATCCATGTTCCTGCAAAGGACATGAACTCGTCCTTTTTTATGGCTGCGTAGTATTCCATGGTGTATATGTGCCACATTTTCTTTCTCCAGTCTAACATCGATGGGCATTTGGGTTGGTTCAAGTCTTTGCTATTGTGAACAGTGCCGCAATAAACATACGTGTGCATGTGTCTTTATAATAGAATGATTTATAATCCTTTGGGTATCTACCCAGTGATGGGGTTGCTGGGTCAAATGCTATTTCTAGTTCTGGATCCTTGAGGAATTGCCACACTGTCTTCCACAATGATTGAACTAATTTACACTCCCACCAATAGTGTAAAAAGTGTTCCTATTTCTCCACATCCTCTCCAGCATCTGTTGTTTCCTGATTTTTTAATGCCTAAACCGTGGCTAAGATTTAAATTTAATCATCAGAGGCATGAAAAATAAATATCTCCTTGGCAACAGATTACTTCTCACAGAGAATTTTGGAAGTTGCATTTCTAAAGTGACTGCCTGACAATACGTGGTTTCTCGAGCATTGAGAGAGAAATCTAATGAACTCCATTTCATTTTCCAATCCAAAGAGCTGGCAAGTGTTTTCCCAGAGAGCTTTCTAAAAGTGAAGATCAAAAGTCTCTGCTGTGATGAGCACAAGCACACTCATTCTTAAGGTAACATTTTCTCATACAGGACAATGGTGTGGATTGGCCTGAAAATAACATTGAAGCAGTTACCACCACACTTTTGACTCATGCATCTGATGTGAACATGGCTAGGAAGTTCACAGAAACAGTTTTACATCCTGATATCAAGAGATATGTTTTGCAGAATTACAATACATTTGTAACACTAGGCGTAAAAGTACTCTCTGTCAGAAGAATTCAAGCCTGGCAAGTCTCCTTTCTACTGTTGATTTCATTCATTTCAACAAGCAATTTTTGATCACTTGTATTAGATAGCATGGAGAAATAGCCCAAGCAATCTTATATGTTTTACGTAATGTGTAAAGAAATAATCCAAGCTGCTTGCATTAACGTGGATAGCTGTAAAGCCTGTTTCAGCCTTCGTTTACCGGGATAAGGTGGTGGAAGCCACAGTCAGGCTTTGGTGGTCAAGTCCACAGCTGCTGTCTTAGGAGTGATGCATGCACTACAGTTGCGGCCATTTTTTCAAGGGATTCAAAGACTTTCACATCATGCCAGGAGGGTTTCTTTTAGACGATTATTGAATATGGTTCTGATACGAGATTTGTCAAAGGAAGCAAGCCTGGCTAAAATTTTCCATTACCTGAATCAGTTCCTCAAAACATAGTTTACAAAAAAACAAAAAGTATTTTGACTCACTTTTAATGATGACCACGATAGTGCCAACTGTACAAGGATTGATGAAGATTTCTCTTACATTGTGAACTAAAGAAAAATAGGTCAATAAATATTTGCATTTTAGCTGGACTACATCTCCAGTTTGGAAGAAGTGGGGGACAAATGGTTAGGAGGTTTTCTGAGGTCTTTTAGTCTCATATTTATAGGGGATATTTAAATCAGAGACAATTACTTAAATGTTAATATTATTATTTTTTAAAAAAGCAAAATGATTTAATGGGAACTAAAGCAATATAGCCTTACCACCCCCAACAGCTTGGCAGACTATATCTTTGAGCCATACCTGGCAGACAAGAATATATTTCTATGTTCTTCACATACCAACGGGGACTGATGAGGTGGTTGTAGAGGAGGAAAGAGAAGTTCATGGCCTTCAAAGTGGGCACAACCCTAGAATGTGGAGAAGAGGCCGGGAAAGAGCAGTATCCAGGCAAAGGCTTGTACACTGAGACATGGAACAGGTTAGCTTTCTGAAAACTGAAGAGTGTTAAGCTTGGGCTGGTTCGTACATTTTCTCATATACTCAAAGCGTTTAAAAAGCCAGAAAAGTGAGTTCTAGGCTCTTTGCCATTTACACAACCTTCAGCAAGTCATTTAACCTTGTAGAGTTCAGTTTCCTCATCTATAAAGTAACAGGATTGAATTAAATAATCTTTAAAGTCCATTGAAGTACTGATATCTATAAGATTAGAAACACTAACACTTAAAATATCTATCCATTCTCCTTCTCTGCACCAAAAACAAAGCAAATGAACAAAAGTGGACTATATCTCAGTTTGGGTAGTGAGACTGATAAATACTTCATTCTCCTTGCCATTAGAAAAGTAGGACATCTCAGTAGGGTTAAACCCCTTAAGGTTTGCCTTGGATTGGATTATCAGCCAACTCAGCCTGCCTCGTGCCTCTGAGGAAAGACCTGAGGTTCTCCCACAGCATGACCTTCTCCCGAACCTGCATGCCTCGGTGGACCAGCCTTCTCCCTGGCCACCTCTTGTACACACTTCAGGACTGAGCATAACAAAAGATTCAGCAGAAAGTCTGACCTTTCAGATGCCGTATCCCTCCCACCAGAAAAGCAAAGTCCTATTCAGCTGGCCCTTTCTTCTCTGCTGTGTAGCATCTAAGTTACTGCATCATTGTAATTTTAACTGTTTATCACCCTTCTCCCCCACTAGTCTGGAAAGCAAGGGCCTTCTTATTTATCTTGGAATTTCAGAGGTGAACACTTTGCCTAGTACTAGGAGGTGCTCAATTAATGATGTTGATTAAACTAATGAATACATAATTAAACACTATTCAGGGAAAAAACCCAGAGACAAAACAATGTCTTTAAAAGACAAGCCAGACACATGTCTGCTTTTTCTAACAGTCTATTTCGAAGAGTGCTCTGTCGCCTTCCAATTGGGAAGAGTCTAACAGCGGAGATGACACTAATCACTTCCCATTTGCATGCAATTGCCAATTTTCCTGAGCTGCATTTGGCTGGTAGCAACAGCGTCTAATCTGGTCCCGTCCATTGGAGAGCATTCCGTTGCAATAACTGCCTTAACGTAAGTCGGGAATGTGTCAGGCACAAGCTACTTACTTCTGCATCATAAACTTCTAATGTTTCTTTAGGCTGATGGGGTTTCATGTTTCCTGAAGCTGGGAGATGAGGCAAATACTCCTTTCTTCTTGTCAGTGTTTTAGATTGCCCCTCGCCTTGTGTGACCCTCCTGTCCCAGTGCTCACTGGAAGTCTGGGATTGTTAGAGTTAGTGGACCTTCTTCCAGATACTGTTCCCTCCTTAAAACCAAATATAAGTTTCTAGATGTTGACTGAAGATAAGAGGCCAGCCATCCACGGAGTTTACACCACAGGTGGTGTACGGGTCTCAATTTGGGGGCATGCTTAGATCAGTTCACATGATCGCTCCCCATTTCAAAACCTGCCAGTAGTTCTCTCTCTAATTCTCTAGGGGCAGAGGGTGTAAGCACGGATGTGGCAGGAGTTGGAAAGCAGCCCTCAGCACTGAGCCACGGACCGCTCCTGGGGACACAGAAACACACAGGACATGGTCCTGAACCCCATGGAAAGCAGCCCTCAGCACTGAGCCACGGACGGCTCCTGGGGACACAGAAACACACAGGACATGGTCCTGAACCCCATGGAGAGCAGCCCTCAGCACTGAGCCACGGACGGCTCCTGGGGACACAGAAACATACAGGACATGGTCCTGAACCCCATGGAGAGCAGAACTCATAAGGAGACAGATAATTAATTATAATACAGTGTGATAACTGCTAACATAGGCACTAGCATATAATCTTTCATGACATTTCCTATTTCTCTGGCACCTAAGTAGAGTGCAATGCAGTGTGTAAAATGTACTCCCCTGCTCCCTTAGAACAGCTCTGAATTAACTGTTCCTTCAGAAGCCTGGGGCCACACGGTTCTATCACATCACTGGTTATAGTTATCAGTCCAGGTCAGACAGAGGGGAGAAAAGAGCTATGACCTGGCTCTGGATTCATCACTAAGGAATTCACTCTCTACCTACGTGAAGGAAGAAACTCTCATGTCCTTGCCCTCAAGGGGCTGTTGGTCTGCTGGGGGAGAGAGAAATGTGACATACTTGCCCTCAAAGCTTTCTAGATCCAACAGGGCATAGTGAGAACAAGGTGAAGTCTTCATTAAAGTGCAGTGTGTGTGTGTGTGTGTGTGTGTGTGTGTGTGTGTGTGTGTGTGTGCATGTGTGTGTTGAAGGAGGAGGGGGAGGGAGGAGGTTTCTTGAGCTGTGAGTTGGGCAGTGTCTTAGTCCATTCTCACACTGCTATAAAGAACTCCCTGAGACTGGGTAGTTTATGAAGAAAAGACATTTGACTCTCAGTTCTGCTGGCTTTACAGGGAGGATGCTGGGGAGGCCTCGGGAAACTTACAGTCATTGTGCAAGGTGAAAAGGAAGCAGGCACATCCTCACATGGCAGAGCAGGAGAGACAGAGCGTGAAGGGTGAGCTGCAGCACGCTTTTAGGGAACCAGATCTCATGAGACCTCATTCACCATCATAAAAACAGCAAGGGGGATGTCTGCCCCCACGATCCAGTCACCTGCTACCAGGCCCCTCCTCCAGCACCGAGGGTTGCAAGTCGACATCAAATTTGGGTAGAGATACAGAGACAAACCATATCATTTGGCCCTTTCCAAAACCTTTGTCCTCCTCACATTTCAAAACACATTCCTGTATTTCCAACAGTCCCCCAAGGTCTTATCATTCCAGCATTAACTCAGAAGTGCAAGTTCAAAGTCTCATCTGAGACAAGGCAAGTTGCTTTTTCTATAAGCCTGTAAAACCAAAAAAAAAAAAAATTAGTTACTTCCAAGATACAATAAGGGTGTGGGCATTGGGTAAATGCTCCTATTCCATAAGGGAGAAATCGGCCAACAAAGGGGCTTCAGGCTCCACACAACTCCAAGACCCAGCAGGGCTGTCATTAAATCCTGAGCCTCCAAAATAGTCTCCTTTGACGCCGTGTCTCACATCCGGGCCACACTGATGCTACCACGGCCTGGGCAGCTTCACCCCTGTGGGGCCACAGAGTACAGCCTTGTGGCTACTTCACAGGTTGGCATTGAATGCCATGAACGCAGTGCAAGCTTCAGTCCACCATTCTGGAATCTGGAGGATAATGGCCCTCTTCACAGCCACTAGGCAGTGCCCCAGTGGGGACTCTGTATTGGGGTTCCAACCCCGCATTTCCCCTCCACACTCCCTAGTAGAGGCTCTGTATGAGGGCTCTGCCTGGGCATTCAGGCGTTTCCATGCATCCTCTGAAATCTAGGCAGAAGCTCCCAAATCTCAGCTCTTACTTTTTGTGTAGGCACAGGCTTAACACCATGTGGAAATTGCCAAGGCTTATGGCTTGCACCCTCCAGAGCCATGGCCTGAGATGTACCCGGGGCCCTTTGAGCCATGGCTGGACTGGAGAAGCTGGGACACATGTAGCAGTGTCCCAAGGCTGTGCAGAGCAGTGGGGCCCTGGGCCCAGCCCTCCTAGGCCTCAGGCCTGTGTTGGGAGTGGCTACGTGAGGGTCTCTGAAATGCCTGCCTGGCATTTTCCCCACTGTCCTGGTTATTAATCTCTGGCTCCTCTTTGCTTTTGCAAATTTATGCAGCAGGCTTTAATTTCTCCCCTGAATATGGATTTTTCTTTTCTACCACTTGGTCAGGTTGCAATTTTTCCACACTTCTATGTTGTGCTTCACTTTTAAATGTAAGTTTTAGTTTTAGATAATCTCTTTGCTCATGAATATAAGCATATACTTTCAGAAGCAGTAAGGCTACATCTTGAACACTTTGTTGCTTATAAATTTCTTTGCCTTAAGTCAATCACCTCTCTCAAGTTCAAAATTCCACCGATCTCTGGCGCAGGGGCACGGCGCCTCCGTCCTTTTTGTTAATGCATAGCAAAAGTGACTGCTGCTTCAGCTTCCAAAGTCCCTCATCCCTGTCGAGACCACCTCAGCCTGGGTTTCATTGTCCGTATCACGATCAGCATTTTGATCACAACCATTTAACAATTCTATAGGAAGTTCCAAACTTTCCCTCATCTTTCCTTCTTTTTCTAAGCTCTCCAAACTGTTCCAACCTCTGCCTGTTACCCACTTTCAAAGCTGTTTCCACATTTCACGAATCTTTACAGCAAGGCCCCACTTCTCTGGTATCGATTTTCTGTATTAGTCTGTTCTTGCATTGTTATAAAGAGCTACCCGGATGCGGTGATTTACAAGGAAAAGAGGTTTAGTTGACTCACAGTTCTGCAGACTGTACAGGAGGCATCGCTGGGGAGGCCTCAGGAAACACCATCATGGATCAGGAGAGAGAAAGAGTAAAGAAGGAGCCACACACTTCTCAACAACAAACCTCTTGAGAAAACAGCAAGGGGACGTCTGCCCCCATGGTCCAGTCACCTCTCATCCCTCCTCCAACATGGAGGTAACATTTTGACAAGAGTTGCGTACGGACAAAGAGCCAGACCGTATCAGGAGGTGAATAAATGTTTACCAGGTAGACAAATAGACACACAAAAAAGGTATTCCAGGAAGGATGGATCTGGAGGTCCAGGCCTGATAGCTGATCATGTGGAGATGTAGCCAAGTGGGCTGGTGCTGCGTCAGAAGACACAGAATGTGTCCTCACAGCAAGTACATGACAGGCATTAGCACTCCAAAGGTCGGGTCCCAGGGGGTAAAGCACAGAGTGGTGTATCCAGGCAGCCTTCACCCAAGAGATGCCACAGGAAGCTGCCAGGCCTTAGACACCAGAAAAGCCTGCAGAGTAAACATCATCTCACCTCTGCAGGGAGGGCGGTGACAAGGCAAGGTAGAGACTTTAGGAAGCACAGATCCTGGGCACCTGGAGGGTGGAGGGCCACACAGGAGCCTCAGGGTTATCAGCAGACATCCACGCCTTTTGGCAGGTTAGGGAAGGATTTGAGGAGTCAGCGCTGGAATACTGAGAATGTGAAGGAAAACATGCTGAGATCCATCGACAGGGCAAAGGGGATAGCTTCTCCAAATGCTGAAGCTCCCCGTGGCCTGGTTTGTCCGGGTCTGGCTCAGGAACTCCAAGAAGCACATGTGGAGACGGGGCACGGCACAGGCAGAACGGGCCTGGCTCAGGAACTACAAGAAGCACACGTGGAGACGGGGCACGGCACAGGCAGAACGGGCCTGGCTCAGGAACCACAAGAAGCACACGTGGAGACGGGGCACGGCAGAGGCAGAACGGGCCTGGCTCAGGAACCACAAGAAGCACACCTGGAGATGGGGCATGGCACAGGCAGAACGGGCCTGGCTCAGGAACTACAAGAAGCACATGTGGAGACAGGGCACGGCACAGGCAGAACGGGCCTGGCTCAGGAACTACAAGAAGCACATGTGGAGACGGGGCACGGCACAGGCAGAACGGGCCTCTCTTCTTGAGTCACCACCTCCACCGCGTGATTCCTTTTCAGGACTTAGAGTGAGTTCCTGATGCCTCAAACTTCCCTGAGAGGCCAGCTGGGGCCTTCTGATTGGACCCATGTTTCCTCTACAGTCTTATTTCTCACTTTGAAAATAGATTTGAGAAATGTTCCCAGACCACAGCAGGCTCATCCCTAGCTAGGCTGTTGATTTTCCCTCTGTTTCACTTTAAGTGGCTGGAATGACTTCTTCACTACTCAAGTGAACTAGGCAGCCAGTGGAGCCCTGAGTCCCTCCCACTCTTACCTTCAGTTGTTTTCTCTCCAGCATTTTCAGGCCGATGTAGCCCACGTGGACAGCATACTTACTTCTCCTACATGAATGCACACTGTTTAACACCTAATTATTCCCAGGTTGTTTAGAAGATGCTAGCTTTATCTCCTTAGACAGATAATAAGCTACTCCAATAACAAGGAAACAAAACAATAGTAAGGAAGCAAAAGTTTCTTTTTCTCCCCATTTTCTGAGCCTTCCCTAGTACTTAGCACAACACTGCAGAACCATATAGGGCTAAATACAGGCCATATAACTTGGCCATATAATTGAAGTAGTTTAGAGACATCGATTTGAGTTCCACTGGACACATGATAACTTATATTTGGCTGAAAAATATGTAGATCCTTCTTTTCATTCTAACCACTCATATCAGTTCTCATGGTTTATCATGGAGTGTTTTTTTTTTAATCCACCATGATCATTTTTGGCATTTCCTGGTACATTTCATGTGAGTTTTAGGCTTTCTGCCACCACCATCAACAAATTTGAGTAGAGTAAGGCCAGAAACAGTGACAGGTAATAAGCATAAAGTGTTTTCCTTGTAGTTCAAAGCATTTGCTCTGCTGTGCTATAAAACTTGGACCTGCAAAGCCCTTGGGAGACTGAGCTTTTAAAATCGCTCTCGGCTGCTTTGCAGATACCAGCAGCCCTGTGCTGTCAGCCGCGATTGGCCCCACTGTGTTCTTCCCCGTCCCCGTGAATGGCAAGCACTCACGCTGCATCTCCTTCAAGCTGTTTGCAGAAAACTTTCATGCTGTGAGCACTGGAGAGAAAGGATTTGGTTACAAGGGTTCCTGCTTTCACTGAATTATTCCAGGTTTGTGTGTCAGGGTGGTGACTTCACACGCAGTAATGGCACTGGTGGCAAGTCCACCTATGGGGAGAAATTTGATGATGAAAACTCCATCCTGAAGCGTACAGGCCCTGAAATCTTGTCCGTGGCAAATGCTGGACCCAACACAAATGGTTCCCAGTTTTTCTTCTGCACAGCCAAGACGGAGTGGTTGGATGGCAAGCATGTGGTCTCTGGCAAGGTGAAAGAAGGCATGAATACTGTGGACGCCACGGAGCACTTTGGGTCCAGGAATGGCAAAGCCAGCAAGAAGATCACCATGGCTGACTGTGGACAATTCTGATAAGTCTGACTTGTGTTTTACCTTAACCACCAGACCATTCCTTCTGTAGCTCAGGAGAGCCCCCTCCACACCGTTTGCTCACAGTACCCTATAATCTTTGTGCTTTTGTTCCCTTTGGTTCCATGTTTCCTCATTCCCTTCCATGCCTGGCTATGTTGGAGAGTTAAGTTTATGATTATGAAATAAAAACTACATAACAACAAAAACAAAAATCATTCTCATTTCTGTTCTGAGTGCTGAGGCTGTCTGTAAATGAGTAAGAGAAAAAACTTGCTTGATGCTAACTCCAAGTAAAAATGAAAGGCCTGTCAAGGATCATGATGGTTTTTGGAAGACAGTTGGTGAGGTTTGGGTGGTCGTAGTCACTCTGCTCAGCTCTTTAATTTCACCAAAGTCTGGATGCGTATGTTACGACTACCTCTGTTTTATAGACGTCTAAAGTGCCTCAGAATTGCCTGTGACATGGGGACGCAACACAAAGGTGGCACTTGGGCAGAGGTTGCAGCTGTGGCATCTCAGTCACATTCACCAAATGCCAGCATGGGTTGGAGCTGTCGGTGCACAGTCCTTTGGAGGTGGTGTGAGAAGTAGAGGTCTGGGGGGGGCAGGCCTACTGTGGATTCCACCCGCAGCTTCCTGGCTTTGTGACTGAGAGCAAATGACTTGACCTTTCTGTCAGTTTATTCATCAGAACAATGCAAGGTGCTGATAAAGCTTCCTTTGCAAGATGATAACCTATATTCATATATGGCCCAGCACAACGTCAGACACTAGCAGACACCCAGTAGATGTAGCTATAATTATTTCGAAGAATATAGTTCATGGGACTAAGTTGGGAAGAAACATAATATCGAGGAAAAAAAACTTAGGAGCAAAACCTGGTTTTCAATTCTAGTTCTTCTACTTATTATCAGCAAAGGTTTGTAAGTGACACATCAACTCTAGGCTTCAGTTCCCTCATACGTGAAGTGAGGGTAGTAAGAGCACCTACCTTAAACGACCATCATGCAGATTCAAGGAGCAAAACATGTAAACCCCACGAGTAGTTCCTGGGATATTGGTAAGCACATACTGAATAGTGACGATTGTTATTTCACATTCAATCTTAAAGAACAATTATTTCTCAAAGCCTGTTTCTCTATGATGTATCCAGGGAATCAAAGGTGAACATTATTCTTACAGAGAGAGGGTGAGAATTTTATGAGTGATATACTAACAAATGTTTAAACAGTAGTGAACTATACCCACGCCCCCACTAGTAAAGTCCTCATCTGTAGTGTTTGCTGATTTCCATGGTATAAACACTACCAGTGTGAGGTCAGTGAACACAGAGCTGGCAGGAGATTCCAACTGGATTTTTTCATCTTCCTGAACCCACATAATACACAAGAGCTATGAAATCACATTGTCTAGGTTGCTCCATGTGATATACCAAAAATATATATTTATAGAAAGTCTATGACTGTGGTGAAGTAGTCACAGGATGGGGAATCAAGGACTTGGGTTCTAGTCCTAAATCTTTAGAAATGCTGTGACCTTGGAGAAGTCACTTAACCCCTTTAAGACTCAACTAAGTCTGAAATCTAGAGAGTTTCTAAGACTCTTTCCAACTGTAAAAGCCAATAATTAATAATTCTAAAGATATAGCTTCCCATTGCTTAGTCCTAGGTCACATGTCTTTTTTATCTAGAGACAAAATGGACAGAATGGATTTTAACAAGCTCTGTAGGAAAAAATAAAAGTCTTTTATCTTTATAGATCCTGGTGAATGTTTATTCTCTGTGAAAGGGATTTTATTGATCATTACAAAAGTCCATTCTGAAAAGAGCCTCACTAGTGATTAGATATTTCAATTAAGTGAGTCTTACTTTCATTTCATGCTTGTCATGTGATTTAATGAAATAATACTACACAGGGAAGGTGTTTAAAGGGCACAAAGTGCTGCCCACTGTTAAGTTGTTAACTTAAACAGGTGTTTTCTACATTTCAAAAATGTAGCTATGCTAAAACCAAAGGAAGTTTAATCATCTTTTTAACATCACTTCAAGCTGCACTATGTGCTGTTTGTAATATCTGCCCACAAAATAAATGTTTTCATGCAAAATGATGCCATATTTTACATAATTAATGATCAACAATTTATGTACAAATCTGATGCTTTGCAAAGGAATATATTAACAAACAAAGGAATGTTTGTTAATATATGAAATTAAAACTTACTATAAGTCAATTTTATTTTGTTTTGTATAAGAATCATGGTATCAGACATTTCAGTGCTCCTGGCACTGAGATATTTAGAATACAACCAAACAGAGATAAAATGTAAATGTAAACATACAAAAAATTATCTTTGATTAAAAAGGGAAATGTGTCTAAACAAAAAATTTTAAAGGATGCAAAGGTTACTGTTAAGTAGTTTTTCTAGCTTAGACGTTTATGCCAGAAATCCATCAACAATTTTCTTTCCTTTTTGCAACAGCAATGCTCAAAAGCATTATTTTGGAAACACCAAAGCAATCCACTGATTTTGTTATTTCACAGTAACTGTGTGTTCTTTCAGTGAACTATCTATCAACAGTTAGGACTGAACTAACTAGATGATTTTACTTGCTCTCTATCTACACAGATATGTAAGACACTTTTAGACATTGAGGGGATATAGAAATGGATCCGATTGCATCCTGTAATGAGGTGGTTGGTGGCCTCCGCAAAAAATATGTCAAGGTCCTAATTCCCAAAACCTTATTTGGAAAAATTTCTTTACACATATAATTAAGAATCTTAAGATGAAGAAATACTTCTGGATTATCAAGATAAGCCTAAATCCAATAACAAATGAGGCAACTTAGCTACAGAGGCAGAGATTGGAGTAATATGGCCATAAACCAAGAAACACCCTGAGCTCCCTGAAACGAGAAGAGAGCCGGAATTAATTTTACCCTGGAATCTTCACAGGGATGCAGCTTGATTTTGAACTTCTGGCCTCCAGAACTATGACAATAAATTTCTGTTGCTTAAGTCACCAAATGCATGGTAATATGTTATGATAGCCTCAGGAAACTAATGAAGATCCAATCTCCAAGGAAGATAACATATGTCTTTCTATATTATATTGTTGGTAAATGCAGTAAGATTGGCTACAATAGGAATTTGGAGAAAGGAACGATTTCTTTCTATTGGGGGAGATATCAGGACACAGTTACTAAAGGAGGAATTATTTGAGAATCCTCTAAAAATGAGCGGAATTGTGATTTAAACAGATCGCGCTTATGATGATGGTACTGGAGGTTGGTAAGTCAAAGATTGTTGAGTGGATGTGTTTGGGGTAGGGGTGGAGGTGGGCTGTGAATTACAGGCAGAAGGAAACTTACAATTAAAGGTCCATAGGCTGTCAAGTGGGAGACCTGTCCAGAGAAGAAGGTAGCATTCAGTTAATTTGCAAATGGAAGAGCCACAGGCAAGACACACAAGAAAGGGCCTCGTGTGTCCAGTTAGAGTGTGGATTTCACTTTATAATCTATAGAGAATAGGGTAGTTTTTAGGAAGGAGGATGACAAGGTAAGATCTGTGTTCAAGAAGGATCCCTGGCCATGGCGTAATTTAGAGTAGAAAAGTGCGGAAGGTAGGGGGAGACTGGCCAGAAGGAGATCATATTATTGCAAGAAACTAGGGTGTTACGGGCTAAACTGTGTCTCCTCAAAGCTCATATGTTGAAGTTCTAGCCCCAGTATGTCAGAATGTGACTGTCTAGAGAAAGGATCTTTTAAGAGATAATTAAGATAAAATGACATCGTATGAGTGGGCCCTAGTTCAGTATGACTGATGTTTTTTACAAAAAAGAAGGATTAGGATGCAGACCAAGGGGTGACCATGTGAAGACGTGGAGAGTAGGCTGACATCTGCAAGCCAAGAAGAGAGGCCTCAAATAAACCAAATCCACTTACAACTTGACCTCGAACCTCTAGCCTCCAAGCTGTGGGAAAACAAAGTTCTGATGTTTAAACCTCCCAGACTGTGATATTTAGTTATGGCATTCCTAGCAAACTCATACAAAGGATTTCCTATGGGCGTTTTGCAGCAAAGCACACCATTCAACGTGGAGGTTTTTGATGTGTGTTATTATCTGCTCTCCTAGATAGAGTTGTGTCTAACCTTAGTATAAGAACACTTAGTTTCCTTTCATTACTTCCCAAAAGGAGGTACACCATTGCCATGTTCCAAATCCAAAAGCATGGTGCATCAAAAGGCACAAGAATAATACGCACTTTATGATTGCTATAATACCACTTCTTTCCAGAATATTTAACAGAATCTCTTTTGCTTGACAAGCTCCATGCATCTTGTTCCTACCTTTCTCAGAAATAATGATACTGAACAGATGCTACCTTCAGATATTTGTTGACAGAGTTGTGAAATATTCCCATTGCCTGAGCTTCTGGGTATCCAGATAGTCATCTATCTTAATTTTCACCTCCCTAATCTGTCCAAAACTTCCTCATCAGTGAGACCTGATTAAGTGTGTGGGCTCTGCCCTGAAGGTGAACAGCAGGTGGAAAGCGAATGAGAAAGACATGGACTACCCCTGTCGTTCACATTGCAGGTTTCTAACTGAGAAGACAAGATTGTCAGGGCATCAGGAGGGGCAGTTTAAAATGATCCAGTCAAAAAAACTGGCTCCTCTGTAAGAAGAGAGAGCAGGAGCCTTCATGGATGCCATTCAGATTGCCAACAGAAGGTAGTGTGATGTTTTTCAGTCTTCTGCAGTGGGGAAGCTACAACTTCTGGAAAGCAAAGGAGCTCGGAAGACTCAGGCCAGTCTTGACTTTTTCCCATTTATACATTCTTTTTAAGTCTCGTGGAAAACATATCTACTGACTTTTTAACCCCGTTCTTCATGCTATGGGCAGCCAAAAGGCTGACTGTGAATCCAGCATCACGCTGGATGTTCTAGAAAAGAAGGAAGAATCCAGGCTCTTAGGAAGCTGGTGATCAATCTGGAAGGCAGGCCAAATACTTGATACCTTATCAATTATCGTAAATTAGTATGGGACAGATTGAGCTAAGTATATCTGGCTGCTTGTGGGGTACTTGACTGCAGATATGGGTTGAGTTGATTAAAGTCAACATGTGCATCTATTTACTAATGCACACTCAGCCATGAACCAAGTGAAATGGGAGTTTCACAAAGAGTGTAGGACTTTTCTCTGCCCCAAAGGGCTCTTGGGTCACCTGAGTGACTAAGACTTAGATGATGCAGCCAGGTAACAAGGAACATTGTCCAAATGAATAGTCACTGTGTGCTTGAGAATGTAGAATTTCAGAAAATTAAGAGGACAGTGTAAGCCAGTTTAGCTGTAGGAAGTATAGAAAATAAGGCTTGGGATGCACATTGATTTATTTATTATTCATGTATTTTTCATTCACCCAGCAAACATTAATATAAGTCATGTACAATATTCCATGTTCTGATAAAATGGCAAAGAAAACCGATATGGTGTCTATCCTTATGGTGCTTAAGGGGAGGGACAAACATTCGTCAACTAACTGCACAGATATTAAATCACACACTGTGTTAAGTGCCTTGAGAGGAAATTATGAGGGGAGTGGTCTGGAGCATAGGTGGTCAGAGTGATGTTTAATCCAACATCCAAAGGATCAGGAAGAGATACTCAGGCAGTGGAGCTGCGGAGGTTCTAGATGAGATGTGGCCTGTGCAGAGAGAGACTTGAGGTGGAGAAGGAAGGCAGTTGCCCACCTGCAGGAAGGACATGAGCCAGCGCGATCAGAGTACTGGGGTGGGGAGAATTTTCATTCCTGATGTTTCTGGACTCACAGGTATCTTTAAGATCTGTAAAAAGCATGCATTCTCTTGCCAAAACGTGCTCTACAATCACAGTTCAGGAGTGTTACAGATTTCCAGAAACCTGTTTTCAAACTCCAGAATAAGAGCTCCAGCTTTAGGAACAGGTGTTACTGGGCCTGGGTCTCAGGAGCAGAAAGCGTTTTCTCAGCAAGAGGAGTGTTTGGAACGAGCAGTGTTTGCAGGATTGTCAGGGACAAGGGTTCTTGCCAGGCAGGATTTTTATCAGCCTTACTCCAGTTCCATGGGATGCTCTCAATTCACAAAAAACAAGGCGAACAGTATCTCCATGCTTCTCTGCAGCTTTGAATTTCCTGGCAATGCTAACGGTGGCATTTGGCCTTTAAACAATGATTTCTCTCCCCGCCCTGGCTTGGCTCTTTCCTCCCAGTGTATACCCGTCAGCACCAGGGAGCTGGCCCAGTGTGCAGGGACCAGGCGGAGAAACAGACTCTATGGCATTGATTTTCTGACTCAATGGGCTTCGAAAACACCAGCAAGAATATTAGCGAAGCTGTTGAATACAAACCATTCCCTAAAGCACTTTTAATTAGTATTTGGTCAGTTAAGTTAATCAATTTGTGAAATATGTGGAAGGAAAGGCCTATTAAAATAGGATTCATGTTTGGTGTTGTAAGCCTTTCTGTAAACTTACTACAAACTAGATATTTCTTCTGAATGGGAAATGTGGGCAGGCAGGTATGCAGACCCCTGCGGAGACTATTTTCAGTATTAATCATCTTTCTGTGCCTTAAAAGGTTATTGTTTAGGTGTTAAGATGTTTGTGGAGATTAGATTATTTAAATGGCAAAAATCAATTTTTCTGAACTTGGACAGTCTTTTGCAGTCAAAAAGCCAAAGGGAATAGAGAAAGGGGGAATTTTGTGCATTTTATTTGTTCTTTTCCAACTGTGAAAACAGGCTGAATTGTTAAAACAAAGAAAAGGAGGGTGTGTACACGGAAGAAAAATAAGTGGATTTCAAAGGCATTTGTCTTTCTTAGACTCGGTGGTAAGAGGAAGCCAGCCATGGGCATGGGGATAAAGCAATTCATGGACTGTGCCCGGTTCACTTAGAGGGTTCTTAGTTCAGGAGCCAGGAGGGCTCAGACAGAAAAAAATGAGACCACACGTGCAGCGGGAGCTCAGAAGAGGAGCTGAAATGCGCCCTGAGCAAGGGGAATGTTGTCTGTCATACTGCAAATGTCTTCCTCTTCCCCAGGGCTAACATGCAGTGTAAGTAAAGTTTGCTTTTAATTGGGCAGATGAGTTAGCCTGTAGTCTGCAGAAGGCATGTGCTTGGCTCTGAGCCTTACCTCTCCACAGAGAGCTTCCCTTCGGGCAGTTTTACTGATGCACAGCTGGCAGTTTACACAGGGGCATGATCAAGAGGACTAATATATAGCAGGTTCCCTGCACAAGTTTGCCAAATGTGTTAGCCTGCTCCAGCAGCCCTAACAAAATAGCACACATTGAGTGGCTTAAACAACAGGATTTATTTTCTCAGTTTGGGGCTGGAAGTCCAAGATCAAGGTGCCAGCAGGTTTGGTTTCTGTGGAAGCCTCTCCTTCGCTTGCAAACAGCCACCTTCTCACTGTGTCCTACATGGTCCTTTTTCTGTGTGCTTGGAGTTGAGGGCAGGAAGGAGAGGAGGTCTCTAATACCTTTCCCTCTTTTCATAACGACATCAATTCTATGGATTAGGGCCACATCCTTGTGACGTAGTTCAGCCTAAATTACCTCCTAAAATACGGTCACAGTGGGAGTCAGCACTTTAACATAGGAAGTGCTGGGGAAACACAGGTCAGTTCACAGCAGTGAGTGGATGAAAGAGGAAATACAAACATAGCCCGTAGCACTATAACGTAAATGGCATAAAAGATGAATTCTGATCTGAAGTGGGGACATTTCTTAGAGGGTTTGTGATTTGCGCTAGATCACGAACAATAGCAAGAACACTTAGAGCTGCGTGTGAAGGCAGGAGAGCTCAGTTGTGCAGACAACGGTTTGAGGAATGCTCGGAGGCTTGAATGTTCAGGGGAACCCTGCGGGGAACAGTGGCGGGGTCATGGGTCATTTGCAGGGGTAGGCTATGAAGGTGAAACTAGAGAAGGTTGTAGGGGCAATTCATGGGCACACTATTTTTCTGAGGCACTGAAGAGACAGTGGGCTCTGAGCGAGAAGGTGCCCTGATTCATGGAGATTTGGGGGAGATGGTGGGATGGCTTGACACGGGGGAGAGTAAAAGGCAGGGGCTCAGGCCGTCCGTGTGGGTGTCCCTAACCCTTTCTTCACAAGGCAAGATAACATTATTTTCCCGTTGCCCTCCAGCTCTCCAGATAAACTTCTATCGTCCCTGTCTCTTCTTGGCTGAACATCAGGCTTTAGTTTAAGACTGGGGATCTTGATTTATGCTGAAATTCTACAATAATTCACAACCAGGTGTAGTAAGCAGTAGGGGTTATTTTGGAAGCACTGGGATTTCCTAGCAAGAAGATTTGAACTCCAACAGTCACAGGACAGTGCCCCGCTCTCCTGCCACACCCCTCAGCCTCCATCCCGGGAATCCTGAGCCCTCCTTCTTGAGGGGTCTGCACCCCCTCCCCAACCCTTCTCTAGGGGAATCCCTGCCATGACCAGCTGTGTGAATGATGGGAGTGCAACATTCTTTTTTTTAATTGCGTTTTAGGTTTTGGGGTACATGTGAAGAACATGCAAGATGCTTGCGTAGGTACACACATGGCAGTGTGATTTGCTGCCTTTCTCTCCCTCACCTGTATCTGGCATTTCTCCCCATGCTATCTCTCCCCAACCCCCTGTGACTGAATGAGGGGGAAGGTTGAGAATCTGTGTGCTAGACAGTGGGGTGATGTTCTGCTCCCTGTTTTTGAGGCCAAGAGAATAATTTATTCTCTCTGTTGCTTCTCTCTGATTCAGAGCAGAGCCTTTTAAGACCTCAGGAAGACAATTGAAGAACTGTTAACACGGGTTAACCAGAAATACTATTAAGAGTCATGTTAATACTCATTCCCTTGCTATTCAGTAGCTCATGCAAACAATACAGGAGCTACAAGAACAATTCACAAAACTGATCTGACTGCTTTGATGAACACCCCACATGCAATCTGTTCAATTCTTCTGCTGCCTCTCCCTCACCCTCTATTTCTTCTTCTTAGTCTTTCTTTGGGTATTGATCTCTTCATCACATCTTTCTTTATCCATCCTTACTTTTCACATTTGCTTTTCTTTGCCTCTTCATCCAATTTACTAAAAGTTGTTTTAAGATTAAAACAATATATGGAATTTTTCTTTATTTGAAACTGCCATGTAAAAATATAACTCAAACTATGAGACTCTGGAACACTCTGTTTGTCTGTATAGAGATAAATTGGATGTTTTTTCATACTCCAAAAGGAATGGAAGGAATAAAAGGTTGAGTCAGAAATGAGCTTAATGCTTGCCTCCCTTCACAATTCCACAGCTGGCTGAATGTGAGGGAATAGAGGGTCTAGTCTCTTTTCCTCCTAAATACATTTCCTCCTTCTTTCCTCTCTGTGTGTCTATCTATATATTTCATCATCTTTTAAAATTTCTCATTTTTTTTCAATTCTATAATATGGGACTAAAAATGTTATTTCAGCAATTCTGATGCATGATGGAGTTTTATGTTTAATTTGCCATCTTTCTCCTGAATAAATGGAGAACATTGTACTAATTATACTAAGATTTATAGGTGGTAACTTTTTTTTTTTTGAGGCAGTGTCTTACTCTGTCATCCAGGCTGGAGTACAGTGGCACGATCTTGGCTGACTGCAACCTCCACCTCCCTGGTTCAAGCGATTCTCCTGCCTCAGCCTCCTGAGTAGCTCGGACTGCAGGCACACACCACCATGCCTGGCTATTTTTATATTTTTAGTGGAGAAGAGTTTCACCATGTTGTCCAGGGTGGTATCAATCTCCTGACCTCGTGATCCGCCCACCTCAGCCTCCCGAAGTGCTGGGATTACAGATGTGAGTCAAGGTGGTATCTTTTTTAAAAAGTTTAGAAATAGTCTGAGGCAGGCAGATCATGAGGTCAGGAGATCAAGACCATCCTGGCTAACATGATGAAACCCTGTCTCTATTAAAAATACAAAAAGTTAGCCAGGCGTGGTGGCGTGCGCCTGTAATCCCAGCTACTTGGGAGGCTGAGGCAGGAGGATCACTTGAACCCTGGAGGCAGAGGTTGCAGTGAGCTGAGGTCGTGCCACCACACTCCAGCCTGGGAGACAGAGCGAGACTCTGTCTCAAAAAAAAAAGGTTTGGAAACAATCCTGGCCTTCAAGGAGCCTAACATCTAGTGGAATGTATCACGTGAGAACTCTTTAAACAGAGAAAGTGATCAAAGTAGAGGTCTATGGCTAGGGTCAAAACCTGAAGTCGTCCCTTTACCGTTCTTATATTAAAATGAGGTAAAAACTGGACAAAAGCAAAAACAAAACAAAACAAACAAAAAAGGCCATGGGAAAGCTGTCTCTTCCAACTGGCAGAAACAGAGGGATCTCTCTCACTGGTTTGGTTTTGCTATGGTGGGAGGCTCGGGGGCTGGCTGTGTACTTATGAGCCTCAGGAAGTATTCAGCTCCGACCAGTGCCGTCTTTTCTTCCTGGCAGCTCCTTGGCATTGCTTAAGCACAGATCTCTCATGTCATTGGATGCTGATCACAGTTGCCATATCCAGGAAAGCGCTTCCAAATGGTGCCGACACAGCTGGCCGCTTCGCTCACCGGAGGGAAAGCTGAAGATCAGAGTCTGGGTGGAGGAAGCATTAGAAACAAGCACTTGCAAGGGAAATTTCCCAAGTGATTTTCAAAAGCATGATTCTTTAAAACAATAGATTTTCAGGCAGATCAAAAAGATTTCTCTCTGTTGCTCCATTTTCCTAAGATACAGAAGCTGGCTTTTTCCCAATGGGCTCTTTCCGTTAGTGAGATCACCGCTCTCACCAGTGGGTCAGAGCAATTGCAGCTCTGAGTTGTACCCAGCGTGACCTCCCGTCACCCACACTGCTTGGCCTCAGGAGCACAGAAAACACACAATAGGACCACTGGAATTTTAGGTTTTATTACCATTCCTGTTTTATTTAGCACTTTCCCCGTATACTTTAATTTCTGTGCATAGCTGAACTTCCTCCTTTCCACAGAAGGGAAGTTAGACCCAAGGGCTGCACTTAGGGTTCTAGAGGTGGTGATTCATTTCCGAGTGTTGTGTCCTTTGCCCCATGTGGGGGAAGCGTACACACAAATGCACACAGACTAATTTATCTGTTCCAGACTTTGCAGTTTTTATGACCTCTTCTAAGAGTAGATATGGAAAGCAATCTTTGCTCTGCTTAATTGTTTTAATACCAAGGGCCATTAGAAGTCACAGAACAATGTACCTGAGTGCTTTCTGAGAGGCTGTAGTAACCAGAAGATTATTTTATCAATACTTCCTACTTGTGTTTGAGCACACATGCGTACACACCATCTCAACCATTTGTTACTGAATTGGCTGTTTCTTAATGGCCCACTTAATTGATTGATATATGCTTGCCGAATGAAGTGACCAGTTCCCCTAAACCCCTGTGACTCCATTGATCCATCAATAAAGTCTATCACATAGGTTTGAAAGTACGGACAAAACTTTAGCTGCATGTTGAAGCTATCTTTGCCTTTCTCATTATTTGTATGATTGTGTCAAAGGCCTTGATAAAATCCAAATATAACCCTCTGAATGAAGCCAAGTTAACAACATCATACGCTGTCTGTATGAGAAATAATGTTTTCACTTGATAGCGTGAAGATGACAGAGCTTCCTGCTGCTGCTGCATTTGGAGTCACATCACAGGTGAAGGCTCTCGCTTTTTGTGTTTTTTTGAGGCGGAGTCTCACTCTATCCCTGGACTGGAGGGCAGTGGTGCGATCTCGGCTCACTGCCGCCTCCACCTCCCAGATTCAAGCCATCCACCTGCCTCAGCTTCCTAAGTAGCTGGAACTACAGGTACCCACCACCATGCCCGGCTAATTTTTGTATCTTTATAGAGACAGACTTTCACCTTGTTGGCCAGGCTGGTCTCAAACTCCTGACCTCGTGATCTGCCCACCTCAGCCTCCCAAAGTGCAAGACTCTTAACTTTTAACATCTGTTAGTAAGGATCCCTCATCCTCAGAAGAACCATAGAAAAGACTGAAGCTGAGCTATTTTAGCATTAAGCTCGGATTTTTGTTTTTCCTGCTTCACGCTACTGTCTCAACTGACTCCTGGATTTACTTTGTCTTCAATTTTGTCTACTTCTTAAGATTTGATCCATTTCCTCTTAGATTTTCATTTGATTTCCTTCCCAGAGCTTTTTATCTTGTTGAATTTCCTTAACTCTTGGTCTGTTTGGACCTCAAATATTTTCCCTAACTCAACAATGCCTGAGTTCTACTAAAAATGCAAATTCCACTAAAATACAAATTCAGTGAACTTTGAGGACAATTTAAAACGTGCTGGAGCAGACTGCACAGTGCCTGATGAGGATGTTGGAAAGATGGGTTAAGGCGTCTACACAGAGGCCCATCTAGACAGCTTGTGTTTTATTCTGGAGACATTGGGAAAACGTGGGCACTAACACGCAAATATTTGGAAATAAATGCTTCACGTATGTGTATGTATCTGAGGAAGGCTGAGCTTTCAGTGTGATATGGGACACGTCAGAATAGAGGTGCTGGAGCTGCGCGGTTCCGGCTGGGTTCTAGCAAGGTTCTCAGCAAGAGGACCCAGCCGAGATGACGGAGGTCAGGGAGTGAAGCGTGGGGGGTGTGAGGGGTGGGTCTCGTGGGACTCGAGGTCAGAAGAGAACAGAAGTCAAAGGTTCTGAATCAGTGGCTGGTGGCACAGACAGTGCTGTTAGCAGGGACAGGAAAGGCAACGCGATAGGAGAAGGGCTTTGCTTCTCTCAGGGAGGTGAGGTGCTGACGCCAGCAAGTGGCTTACGCGGTATAGGGAAGGCTAAAAAGACACCGATGGCCGAGAGATCGGCTTGAAAAGCGTGCGAACCGAAAAGGGAAGAAAGCAGAGGTGCACTTTTACTTGCTTTAAAGGAAGAATGCTTTGCTATTCAATTAGGTGATCCAGTGGGGAAAAACCTCCCCTATAAACTCTTCACAACCCCGATTCCAACCCACATGGCTTTCTCCAGGTGCTAGCCCTTCCCAAGAAGCACCCCTGCATGACCCTCGCTTTCAGCCCAGGACATGCTACTGTGCTGGTTGTGTGGGTGACAAGGATCACTGCCCCCAGGCACCCAGCCTGGGCTTGTTGCATGGTGGGGTGGAGAAGGGGTGTGGAGTGGATGGGAGGGAACTGATGCCTGTCTCTGTAGGGCTGGGTATCGTACACGGGGGCGTGCCGTTTCCCTGACACCTCACAGACCCTGCCTCTCAGAAATGGGTTTTTAAATGGTATGACCTGCCAGCTTTCTGAAAACTGTCTTAAAACACGTGGGATTGAAAGTTAAAATTCACAAACCAAAGCTTTCTTGTTCCCGTGGCAAGGGAGCAGCATCAGTCAAGCTGTTCAGAGGAAACTGAAATCTCCTCTCCTGCTTGCAGGTCCCTTGGCTGGATTCCCACCCGTATTCCAGGTCCCTCGTCCTCACCTGGCTGTCCCGGTGACCAGGACTCCTAGGGCAGGGAGAAAACACTCTTATGGATGCCGAATTCAGGCCACCTCCCAGGCCACCTCAAGGCTGCTGAGGGCCCAGCACTCACAGGGCCAAGCCGCTCTGGGGCACAGTAGGTGGGGAGTGCTGGGAGGCAGGCCTGGCAATCCTGCCCCTGACAAAGGGGCAGTCGGGGTGGGCAGCACACCTGGGCCTTTTGTTTTCTGCTAGCTGACATGGACTGTGTTAGCTTCATTTGCAAAGGGCTTTGGGATTAAAGATCCTATATAAATGGAAATTATTTTATCATTGAAAGGAAAAAGTGCAAGCATGAGATGATGAGAAACTAAGCTTCCGGCATTGCTGCACATGACCTTTCTCACTGCAGCTGTATGACACGTGACAAACACCAGCATCAGCAGGAGCTGGCTCCCAAACACTGACCTGCATCCATGCCATCGATCTTGGATCATTGCCATGGTTCCCTAACTGGTTGTTCAACCTCTAATCTCTCTTCACTGTCACTCTCTTCAAAATACACTGAGTGTGCTGCCATGTGCCCTGAAAAGGCTGAAATGGAAAGGATAGTAACACCAGCGTTGGTGAGGACGTGGAGAAGCTGGTACTTCATAGGCCACTGGGGGGAGTGTGAATTGCAGTTCTGGAGAAATGTTTGGCAGCATCTCTTGAAGCTGAATATCAGCAAACCCTTTGATCCAGCAAATCAGCTTCTGCCGTATGCACTCAGCAGGAACAAGCACACACGGCCTCGAAAGTCTCGTATGAGGTGCTTAAAGTAGCATTGTTTGTTAATAGCCCAAATCTGAAAACAGGCCAGATGCTCATCACAACTTTAGAACTGATAAATTATGGGATTTTCATACAATGGGATGCTACACAGCAATGAAAGTGAATGAATTCAATCTACATCAAGATGTAGGTGGAATCTTACAAACATAATATCGATCAAAAAAACCCAAACACCAAAGCACACAGACCATGTTGTTCCTTTCACATGAAGCTCGAAATCAGGAAAACTAACCAACAGCGTTAGAAACCAGGCTAACCGTTCCCTTGTTGGGGTGGGAGGTTAATGACAGAAAAGGAGTGTGAGGTGGGGGTCTCTTGGGGAGTTGGCAATGTCGAGTTTCTTGACCTAATTACTGGTTCTCTAGCTGATCAAGGGCCTGAGGTGGACATGTGTTCACTATGTAAAATTCAACAAGTTGGACACTTATTTTGTACCTATATTATACTTCAACAAAATTTATTAAGCAAACAAAATACAGCTCCAACAGCTCTGATCATGTTGCTTTCCTGCATGGAAACCTCAAATGGTTCTCCACAGCTTCCAGACTAAAGGCCAAACTCCTTAGCTTCAGATAGGAGCTTTTACAATCTGTCCCCATTTATTTCCGCAGCCCCATCTCCCACCCTTTTCTGCTAAGTACGCTGTGCTCTAGTTCTGGGATTTTTCACATCATTACTTCAGTCTTCCGTGCACTTGTACGTCTTCAGCACTTTGCTCATGTTCCTTCTGCCTGGAATATTCTCCCACATTTGTTAACTTGATGACACAACTCAAATGAAACGTCATCTCCTTTACAAAACCTTCCCTGACTTACCTGGCCAGGTGTATTTGTGTCTCACGGGCTCATCTTGCTGTTAAAACACACCTTACCCAGTTCAGAATAAACTCCCATATGTATTTGTTAAATTTACGATGTCTTTGAGAGCTGGGCAACCTGAGATAATAGAATTCATATTTCAAAGAACCTTCTGCTGTAGATAGATGCAGAGACTCACCAGGAATTATTGGCTTGACTGTTTCTCATTCTGTTCGCTTAGCATTGCTGCCCCTACCTCTAGCGAAAGAGGAACTTGTTTGTGGGATTCCAAGCTTCTTATGTAGCTACATTATTCACTAGTGTTATCTCGTGATGGTTTTGGTAGCTGCTGCAGACTAAAGATAATTTTATTTTGCTCTTATCATAAAGATATGTGTATTTGTTTATTTCAAGTTAAAATAAAATTTTAATCTACAGAGTAGAAGCAAAACATTAAATAGGGTCAAATTGTGCCCCATGCTTCGGACTCAGTGCTTCTCAGGCCTGTTTTGTACTTCTGGCTGCTTCCAGAGAGAAGTTTCTAGATAACATGGTTTCCTTTCTGCAGGATTTAGGTTTCTGCATATTACATTGACCACAGTGTGTGACTAAGAACTAATCTCCTAATGTTCTAGCCAGTTATTGGGCTAGCAATCAATATATACATATTAGGAGATTAATGATGTTTGTGAGAATTCACATTTATATCAAAATGCATTAACATATGTATGGAGAAAAAGAGAAAAGCAGCATACTAAAATAGTACCTGTTTAAAAGCCTGTATGGTTGTAATAAAGAATCAGAAGCAAGTGAATAAAAACTCACGCTAAATTAACTGGGTGTATTTTGGGTGTTTTTCCCCTTTTCATTTTATATTCACCAATTTAAAGCCTCACGTTTCTCCAGCCTCTGCAATTACAGCCACCTAATTCTGTGTCTACCCTGGAGATACAAATGAGCTAAAGAGAGACCTTCTAATCAACTCTTATAATCATACAGTCAGATGGGAGTGCTGATAACTAAGTCTTATTCTTAGTTATGAGCTTTGCGTATTTGCAAGAAGAGGGGTGGGCTGCAACACAGAGCCCCTATGCCCAGATTACTCAGGTGATCCTTTGGAACAGGATTTTAACAAGCCCTGGTTTCACAGACACTCTTAAAGTATAAAAATAGAAAAAATACATTAGGGTTTGTATAGTGCGTTTGTACTGTTTACATTTTTTTTAAGGTATCATCAGATCATTCCCGTGCAGCTAAGACAGGTGTGTAACCTGAGGCATAGTGTGAAGAAGCCGCTTCCCTAAGTGGCAACGCCGGGATAAAGAGCCGCTCAGAGCTGGTTCACCTCAGAGCAGAGTCTGACCTACACCCAGGTCAGGCACTCCTGGCTTAGGCTGTTCCCACTGACCCACTCTCACTGTTTTTACTGAGTCCTGCTGCCTCGTGAAACTCGAAAGCATTAAATAAGATGCACTTGTGAGCCTAGACTACTGGTAAAGCCGTTGGAAGCCTCAGTCTCCCAGGTACCAACACTAAGTAAACACCCTTTCCCTTCCCATCTCCTCCAGCCCTTGGTAAAATCTGATGACGGCACAGATGCCCCCTCCCTAGAGTGACTCCAGGTCTCTAAGCATATTCCCCATGGGCCTCCAGAATTAACCCAGTAATGGCTACAATCAGGTCAGAGGCTCCTCTCCCTGCACAAACCACCAATTGCCATTCAGCTGCTGTAAGGGGAGTTCCTTGGGGAAGTGAAGGAAGTGTGGGCTCTGAAGCCCCAGAGCTCTTTGCGCCAGTCTGCCTTCTGCTATTTTGTTGTTTCGGCCCTATGCAACCGACTTAATTCTCTGAAGCTCAGGCATCCCTTGAATGATACCTTTTCAATTGAGTTATTTGGAAATTGAGTGACAGTTCACACAATTACCTGGTACATAGTAAAACTTCAAAACCACTTTGAACTGAAAAGTGGCTGCTAAGGCTTAAGATTTCAGATCCCACATAGTTCAAAGCCCTTCACGTTATTAGAAATACGAAATTTGCAGAGAAACGATTCTATCTTCATCTCATTCAGCATCATCACTGCCTGGCAGCTCCAGGTAGACATTTTGTCAGCCGTTTCTGGTTATGTGTCAGATTTTCTCCTACCTAGAAAATCTTTTTATAACTCACTTTTAAATCTATGATCATATCCATTTAAAATAATAGATTGGGAAAGCTATGTGGGCTCCAGGAAGGTAGGGCCATCCTGTTTTTGCTCTTTGTATTTCTGTGATTTGGTACTGAGCCAATGGATAAATGGCTAGGTTAGAGAGTGCTGATGATTCTCTAGAGCTTCATCATCTCCAGGAAACGTATCGTGTCCTGGGTCAGCAGGCCCACAGCATCACCCTTACATTTAAAGGGCAAGGGCGTCCATTTTTGAACTGTCAGAGTTCTGAGTTCATGTTTTGGGTCTGCTGCTGACTCACGGTATGACTCAAAGTCAGTTTAACTTAGCTTTGAAATTGAGGGGAGGGTAGTTGGTATTTCTCATGGAGGCATCAGGTAATGCCTATGGCGCACTGTCTCATAGAAGCAAGGGAGTGGTGAGCACGGTCACTGAAGCACGTGGGGCCACTGCCGGCCAGCTGGCTCCAGGCCTCGCATTGCTGCAGCAGCCTGAGGACCCAACCCTGCAGGGGCCTTGGAGCTTCTGATCTTGGTTAACAGAGTCTTACGAGCCTTTAACTCTTGTGAATCAGTATCAAGTTATCTTGGTTGACATGCCTATTCTGGGCTCTTGTGGCCCAAATATGGTAAGTGGGTTTCCATCAAATTCATGTAATTAAGTTCATTTGAGTCATCTATTCATCCTCCATAAAATATTTATTTACAATCTACGTCAGGGTCTGGGTATTTAAAGATGGATTTGCCTTTTAAGAGTTCCCAGTCTAGTGTGAGAGATGTACAGACACATCATGGCGTAGGAAAGAGCTTGGTCAAGTGTCTGAAGAGTACCGCGCCGATCAGCATGGAACTCATGTCATTCTGCTCCTCTGGGCCCAAGTTCTCTTACCTTGGGATTCTGTGCGCTCATAGCAGGCCCTCTGCACTGACTGCTGGCTGGGCTTTACACCAGCTGCGCTGACCAGGCAGGATTCCATCCATTAGCTTGACCTTCTAAAGCTGTCATCTCATCGCATATTGGGGTCCTCCTGTTCCTCTTTGTGGTTCTGTCTGATGTTCAGGTATTGATCTACAGTATTTTTCATGGGTGTTTTGATGTATGTTTTCATCAGGTTTTAGCCGTATAGAAGTAGAGGGGCCCATATAATGTAGATTACTCCAGGCCGCCTCCCAAGAATATTAATGATAAACTGTAAACAAAGTGTGTGTCTTCAGTCTACTCATGTGTCATGCCAAAGAAACACAGAATAATCCACTCTGACCTCCAGTCCCTGACCCCACCGAGCGCCCAGGTGCTCACCCTTCAGTTTGAGGGCCCTTTCCTGCACATGCAATTGTTCCCCCTCCACACTCTCCTGGTTTTGTTCCCCAGTTTGAAACAAGACATGTCAGAATTCCACTCGTGGTGTGAAGTTCAAATCTGAGATGACGACTCCTTAGATAGAAGGCAGTGCTGTGTACTGGAAAGAACACAGTCTTGGTATCTGATAAGCGAGTTAAAACCAGGCTGTCTCTAGCTGTGTGAGCTTTGTTAAATTAAAATAACTCAGCTAATCTGATCTAGAGATGTCTTCTGTTAAGTGTAGATAATAACATCTCATAGAGTTATGAGGTCAGTATGAGATAACATATACAGTGCTCTTAGGACTTAGCAGAACCTCAATGAATGCTTGTCCTTTCTCTTTTCTGCATATCAACACAAAAACCCCATCTACAACTTAAATTTGTGATTGCTCATCTGACCCTAAACCTGGGAACAACAATACTTTATTTGTGTAGTAGTTCTGTCTTGACCAATAACTGCTGTTATGGGCCTGGGGAAAATCTTTTATCAGGTTGTCTTAAAAATATCATTGAAAAGATATTTACCATTGGTCTAGGACAGGCTGTGGAATGATAAGAATGCATAGTCTCTTGGAAGAGGTTAGATCAATAGGACATCAATGAAGAACATTTCCCCCTCCTTCCCAGTTCTCAGCCCCCATGTGCAATGTCTTCTCTGAAATCAGCAGAGAATGAATGCATCCACATATTTGCAGCAATAGCATAATGACTGGAAGTCTCAATTGCATAACCAGATACTTGGGTTCAAATAGCAGATCCACCTCCAACTAGGTGTATAATTTTGGACCATAATTTTTTTATTAGTAAAATATTTGAGTGGCTCTAATAATAGTAATACCTAATTTAGAGGATTTTTCTGAGGATTTCATGCATTAATTCATATAAAGCAATTAGAAAAGAATATAGCCTCTAGTAAACATTTTACCAGCCTTTGCTGTTATTCTAGCCTCATCGACATCATTATCGTTGAGGAAAAGCCTGTGCTATTTTACAAGCAAATATATCTTACGTTAATTGAATCAATATAATCATAAAAAGGGTTTTTTTAATTTGTTTATCATTTGCATTTTCTTGATTTGTATACCACTTGTGTTTTTTCTTAAAGTTATTATTTATATCTCCTATCCATTTTAAATTCTTTACCATTAATAATTTCAAAGAACTCTTTGTGTTGGTGATTATATTTCACCATCTACCTTTGCTTTGTTTTTTTCTTAACCATATATATTTTCAACCCAGATTAAATTGCTTCAAGGTAAAGTAGACAAAGTTTGCTTAGAAGCCTGTAAGCAAAATTTTGAAACTAAAATTAAAATATCTTTAGCTTTTCAACCATTTTATCTTATGTTTTATAATATTTAAAGTAATATGGTGAGCTGATACAAGTGGTAATAAGTATTTAAATTAAAGCTGGTGTTTCAGCCTCACAATCAATATCTAATTATATGTTTTGTTAGGGTGATAATTTCAGGGGCCTCAATCCTATCTTTAAGCCATATGGCCAATGTGCCAATCTGATGGTTTTTACTTAACTATATTTTCAGTATTGAATTAATGGGCTTCAAAATTATACTAAGATTTTTGGTTGAGAACATTGCAGGGTGATGGAGTGAATAATATATACATTATTTTTTTCCCTATGCGTTTGTTTTGCTGACCCTACATAACACAATATGTTAATTTTGATGTTGTATTTTCAATTATTTTCTCACTTAAAAGTTCTTAAAAGAAGGACTTTTTCTTATAGTTTTTCACAGTAGCATAACCATTTAACTTTTGATAAGATGAAATATAATAATAATGACACTTATTCAGTGTTTGTTTTGCAGCAGGGACTGTTTTGAGCTTGTTACACAAATTTATTTAATTCTCCCAAATAACATGCATTCCTCAGATGAGGGAACTGAGGCAGAGAAAGGCTAAGTTGCCCAAGAATACCCAACTAATAAGTGGTACAGAAGGATGTGAATTTAAGTAGAATAGTTATAGGGCATTGTCTGGCAAGCTTTTTTTATGGTCAAGGGTCAGACATTAAGTATTTTTGGCTTCGAGGGCCACCTGATCTCTGTTGCAACTACTCAGCTCTGTGGTCATAGCACACAAGCAGTCATGGATAATATATAAATGAATGGGTGTGACTCTTTCAGTAAGACTTTATGGACACTGAAATTTGGATTTTATATATAGTTGTACTCTGTCACAAAATATTTTATTTTGATTTTTAAAAAATGATTTACAAACTATGATAAACATTCTTAACATATGGGCCACATTTGACCCATGGCTATGGATTGTCAACTTCTAGAGAGTAAGATCTTAGCCACTGTGCTCCTACTGACTTGAACATATCAAAAAGTGAAAAATCCAAAATGTATCAAATACTAATGGTGTTACCTAGTAAGGATAACTACTTCTTTTATTTAGGACCAAGTTAATTAACATGATCAGAAGATACTACTTATTAGAACTATATTTTTTTGGTTTGCAAATTAAAAGTTTATCAGTTGAATTCTTAAAGTTCTCTGAGTGTTTGCATTTTTTTCACCCTGAATTGTGTGTATAACCCTCTCCAGACTGTGAGGACAATTTGTAATTACTGGATTGGTTTCACTAAAGTGCAAACAATGGAGTAAATCCATGAGAAAACATAACCTTAGGTGCTGAGTTATGCTGTTTTACTGCCGACGTTTATAAATTGACCTGGTTCACCTCTTGAACAGCATTTTGCTCTGTTCCGTGTGGCTAGATTCTCACTCACAGCACCAGTATCTGGCATGTCTTCTTTGTTAAGGAAAATTAATCCCCAACAAGCCCCCGGCAGCATGATTAAATTTTAGAATAACATTGGCATCGTGGCCACATCGTTTTAGTTGTCCTCCATGCCAGCCTAGTTTATCTTCATGGCAACCACCTCACTCATTGTCACCGTTACCAGTCCAGAAGGCTCTCAGTACTCCATCTCCAAGGCAGCTCCGAACAATAAAGCCAGTTACACACCCAGACATGTCATGCTGACACATAACTTGACCAGGGCTCCCAAGCTGTGGCACAGGCACCAACAACTTCCATTTGTCAGCAGCTGACTCCAAGATTCTACTTGAGAAGGGACGTCTAGGGCCTGGAGAGCTTGTTGGGCAAGAAGGGGAGCAGTCAACATTGCTTCTGAGACGAGTTTCTCGACCTCATAAAATTCTACACTGTCCCCACACCAGATGATGTTCGAATGGCCTTCACTAACCTCACCGAGAAGGACGTAGAGATTATCCTGAGAAAATGAAGATATATACGAGCTTTCAAATCAAAAGGTTTTAGATTATTGTGCGGGGACAGGGAAGCCAGACAACTCGAACAGATCTTTGCCGTAATAGGTGTTGTGGTTGCAAATTCTGGATTCACTTGTATTACAGCTCCTAATCATCACGATCATGCAGGCCTTTTCACATATGATCATTTTTGGTCCTTAACATGTAACTCACTCAAGCAGAATAGATATTTCTCTCCTTCTACATGGCTGAGGGAAGCGAGGCACCTCAAGTGATCAGTAGAGCAGGTTAGTGCCATGACTGGGGTGCTGCTCCAAACTCCTGGTCATTACTCTTTCTGCTGTGGTATACCACACATTGCTCAAGGAATGGTAAAATACTGCTGAAGTGACCAGTCATTTATACAGGGAAAGGGAACAAAATGCACATTTTTTAACACATTAATAAAACCAAATTTTTAAAAGTCTGTGGAGGGCCTGATTTATGAGACATGGATTCAAATCACCAAATTCATGGAAAGATAAACCTGACATTGTCAGTTATAATCTTGCAGTCTTACTTTCTTCTTCTGTAAAATGCTAATAATAATATGCTCCACACGTTCTTGTGAGAACAGAATGAAACAAAGCCATCAGGAAGCATCTAGTAACTGGCTTAGCACTTGATTAATATCAGTTCCTTTCCTCCTTGAAATTGTGCAGTATCTGAAGCCAGATACACATGGGTAAAAACATTAAAGATATTTTCAATTATCTGTGCAATCTCTAAAGAACTTTAACCTGAAAAAGGTTTTGCAGATGTCACTATAATTTAAACTTTCTCTTTATCTATTTACTGACACCTGTTGTCCAGGCTGGAGTGCAGTGCTGTGATCATAGCTCACCACAACTCTTTTTTATTTTTAATATTTCCTCTTACCCCTAGTGAATTAAAATCAGAAAATGAACAATAACAATAACAGCAAAACTCCCCAAACCCCAGGATTATTTAGAAGTGGGAGATCATTAGAAGCTGATTTGCCCATGCCTGTGTCCTGAATGGTATTGTCAAGGTTTTCTTCTAGGGATTTTACGGTTTTAGGTTTTACATTTAAGTGTTTAATCCATCTTGAGTTAATTTTTGTATAAGGCATAAGAAAGTTGTCGTTTCTTTTTTCTGTGTATGGTTTCCCAGCATGGGCAAAGACTTCATGACTAAAACACCAAAAGCGATTGCAACACAAGTCAAAGCAGACAAATGAGATCTAATTAAACTAAAGCACTTCTACACAGCAAAAGAAACTATCATTAGAGTGAAGAGGCAACCTACAGAATGGAAGAAAATTTTTGTGATCTATCCATCTGACAAAGGGCTAATATCCAGAATCTACAAAGAACTTAACAAATTTACAAGAAAAAAGCAAACAACCCAATCAAAAAGTGGGCAAAGGATATGAACAGACACTTTTCAAAAGAGGACATTTATGCAGCCAACAAACATATGAAAAAAAACTCATCATCACTGGTCGTTAGAGAAATGCAAATCAAAACCACAATGAGACACCATCTCATGCTAGTTAGAATGGCAATCATTAAAATGTCAGGAAACAACAGATGCTGATGAGCATGTGGAGAAATAGGAACACTTTTACACTGTTTGTAAAAGTATAAATTAGTTCAGCCATTGTGGAAGACAGTGTCATGATTCCTCAAGGATCTAGAACCAGAAATACCATTTGACCCAGCAATCCCATTACTGGGCATATACCCAAAGGATTGTAAAACATTCAGTTATAAAGACACATGCACACGTATGTTTATTGTAGCAATGTTCACAATAGCAAAGACTTGGAACCAACCCAAATGTCCATCAATGACAGACTAGATTAAGAAAATGTGGCACATATATACCATGGAATACTACGCAGCTATAAAAAAGAAAGAGTTAATCCTCTTTGCAGGGACATGGATAAAGCTGGAAACCATCATTCTCAGCAAACTGACACAAGAACAGAAAACCAAACACCACAAGTTCTCAGTCATAAGTTGGATCTGAACAATGAGAACACATGGACACAGAGAAGGGACCATCACACACTGGAGCCTGTCAGGCATTGGGGGCAAAAGGAGGGAGAGCATTAGGAGAATTGCCTAATGCTTGCGGGACTTAAAACCTAGGTGACAGGTTGATAGGTGCAGCAAACCACATGGCACATGTATACCTATGTAACAAGTCTGCACATTCTGTACATGTATCCCAGAACTTAAGGTAAATAATAATAATAATAATTTTAAGACATGAAATCTAGAATCCAGCGTAGGAGACTGAAAAAAAAAAGTTTATTTGCAGCCAGGCACTGTGGCTCATGCTTGTAATCCCAAAACTTTGGGAGGCTGAGGTGGGATGATTGCTTGAAGCCAGGAGTTCAAGACTAGCCTTGTTGCCATCTCTATTGAAAATACAAAAATTAGGCAGGTGTGGTGGCACACACCAGTAATTCCAGGTGCTTGGGAGGCTGGGGCAGGAGAATCACTTAATGCCCAGAGGTGGAATTTGCAGTGAGTTGAGATTGCACCACTGCACTCCAGCCTGGGCGACAGAGAGAGACTTTGTTTCATTAAAAAAAAAAAAAAAAAAAAAATAGGTGATTTGCAAATTTTTAAGTTACATTTTTAAATTGTGGTAATAGCTGCATAACATTGCCACCTTGTTTTTAAGTATGCAGTTCCATGGCATTAAGTGCATTCATAATGACATGCCTTAGTCATCACTATTCGTCTCCATTTCATCATTCCAAACTGAAATTATGTGCCGGTTAAACAGTTAGAACTCATTTCTCCTCCTCCAGCCCCTGGCAATCACCATGCTAGTTTTTGTCTCTATGAATTTGACTGTTTTAGATACTCCATATGAATTGCTTTGCATATTTAATTCTCCATTGTCAAAGGTTATGTCATGAGGCACCTGGAAACTTCTATTTTTGTTGCAGTATTGTGTAAATTCAGTATAATGTCATTCGATTAACTTTGATCTCAGAGGAGACTCTAACACTTAAAGTTACATCTTTATTTAATCCAAAACTAATCTTGCAATAGAAAGTGACACTTGAACTGAAAAGAGTTTCAAAGTAGTTAATAATAATCCATGAGCAAACACCTCATCAATAATAATTATTCCCAGGACAGAGTATGTACATACATGAGCACATTAGGTGTGCGTGTAAAAGAAAAAAGTTAATGCTATATTTATCATCCAAATGAAGTAATACTATTACTTTTATGTCATCGAATAGCTTGTATTTAAACTTATTAAAACCAGATCATAAAGTATAAATTATTAAAAAGAATTATATTGCCATTTTATACTTAAATCTTTTTGTTTACATTTTACTGTAAACAAACACATTTTTAAAGGTTTGTTTATTTAGCATGCATCAAAGTTTCTAGAGGCCTTTTAAAACTGCTCTCAAAATTAAACCAGTAATAATTGCTAAACAATGCTTTGAATGGCCAATAAATTCCACCTTAGTAACTCATCTACCTGCACTTCAGCTAATACTGGGTTGACATACATTACTTAAATTTTCAGCAACCCTCCACTTTACATGTGAGGACACGAAGATCCAGACACGTTGAGTGACTTGCCCAAGTCATACACGTCCAGTTTGGGACTCAGACTCAAAGTCCTGGATCTGCCGCCCTCCAGGCTCCTGCGCTGCCCAGCTCCAGGGTCATCTCTTTCTCCACACCTCTGCCCCTTTCTCTTTTCCATGTCATCATTTCTCTATGGCATCACCCCCTTCAGGTTACAGCATAGTGGTTTACCTGTGTATCTGCTGTATTCCACCAGTCTTTCATCTCTCTGGAGCTGGAAGTATTCTGTTACCCCAGTGTTTTCCACAGGACCTCACATGTCACTCACAAAATGCTTTTGGAATTGAGGCAGGGTTGTTGCAGTTGCAGAGTGTATCATGTGAGGCTATCTTCCTGGTGCCAAAATGATAGAGCAAAAAATTGTGAAGATTTTAGTCAATTATCTGGATGCTTTTCTCATAAACCTCTATTTGGCAGCAGACACACGGAAGCATCTTTCATCTTTGAACAGTAAGATTAATAACGTGTGGCACGTCTTTACTGTTATCAAGTGTCTTCATTGCCATGTTGACTAGGGTGTCTTTATGATGTCCAATTAATTATTTAAGAATGCCTACTGAAAAAT
This sequence comes from Sapajus apella, assembly GCF_009761245.1. Classification (NCBI taxonomy): domain Eukaryota; kingdom Metazoa; phylum Chordata; class Mammalia; order Primates; family Cebidae; genus Sapajus; species Sapajus apella. The sequence continues at coordinate 22,593,227 of NW_022436978.1, forward strand.
TTTAGGGAGATGAGTTGAAGTTGACTTGGGACAAATTCCATTTTCTCATTAGTAATGGAGTTGGTCCCCCTTTATCAACCCCATTCTGATGTAATAACTGATTTATATAATTTAGCAATAAAAGATAGTCTATGAAACGGGTTATCAATAGTGTGCCCAAATGGCAAAGCCAGTATGAATGTAAGTCATAAATTAAATCCTGTCCCCACAAAGGACACGAACGCATCGTTTTTTATAGGGACAGGATCTAACTTATGACTTACATTCATACTGACTTTGCCATTTGGGCACACTATTGATAACCTGAAAATTATACATATGATATGTATATGATATATACATATGTATAATATGATATAACTGAATACTATATATATCACATGTAATATAACTGAGCACTATACATATCATATATAATCTGATATAACTAAATACTATAGATATATTACTATATATACACTATAAGCATGTATAGTACTATACATACTATCTATATATAATAGAGGCAGAGCATGAGCATATATAGTATATATACAGTACTATATATAGTATTCAGTTATATTATAAACATGATATATACATGATATGAAAGCTATACAGCATTCAGTTATATATCGTTACATATAGTAAGTACATAGTACTATATACATGCTATTCAGTTATACAGCTGAAGTTTCAGGTTCGTCTTCCTGCGGAATGTAAACAATGTGAGGCGCCAACATAATGTGTTACATAGATGGCCCATCTGCCAAGTACTTCTCCTTTTGGCACCTCAAGAACAGAAAATTCACTGGAGATCAATTGAAAATCTGTATGTCTTGTCTATGCTATATGTTATTTGAACCTATATGTTCATTTAATTAAAATTTCATAAAGCCTAAGATTATTCTCTCTGCCTAGACCATGAGAAACATGTTATCTGCCAAATTTGACATCACTGCAATTGTATCTCCTCTGCCAATAATAAAGCTTTATATTCCCCAGGTTTTAGACAAGCATTGCTATAAACGTTCTCTCCAGATATTTTACAGCACCGTATAACACAATTAACAAGCTAAATTTTGTAAGCAATCTTAGAGAAAAGAAGGTAAGAATGCTAACCACAAGGGAAAGTGATGCTTCTGGATGAAATCTGATGGAAGACCAGGTGTCAACGCAATGCCTGTTACCAGCTCAGTTTGTATTTACCTGGTGAAAGTACAACCTCCTAAAATCCTAAAGAGACAGTTGTCAGCAATTCTCTAATCTACAGAAGTGCAATTCTAATTGCCTGAAGCTAATTGTGGCTGAGGAACTGAGCATTTCTCTGGAGTTCTTTGGTTGAAACAGGATAGCTGAGAAGCTGTATTGTTTTGGTTCTTTGTGTATAACCTACAAGATAGGTGCCTCAGATGAGCATTGCCTATTAAAGAGTCCTGGTTATGGCGTGCTGAACACGAGGGCTGTAGGTGAGGAGGGGCTCCTGGGTAGCCCTTGGCTTCTAAGAATATGTCAGTTTGCTCTTGGCTTCTAAGAATATGTCGACTTTCAGAGTTTCATCACAGGCTTCATTCCTGGTCTCATTTATTATTCTTCTCTTCCCCTCTTCCTTCCTCTGTCAAACTTTCATTCTATGTGGTCCCTTGAGGTGCAGAGTAACAGCTAAGTAACATGCTAAGCATGACAAAGGTCAGGTTGGGTATAGTTGGGTACAAGGGAACTATTTTGTTTTTGTTTTGTGCTCCATCGTGAGTCATGCAAATGTCTAACAGAGCCTTCTGAACATAGGCTCCTGAACTCACTTCCTTCAGCAGAAAACTCTCCCAGATAATAGAGGCAGAGCATGAGTATCTGAAAGGAATAAGCCATGTGAAGAAACGCCCACTTGACAATCTTGGGACTATCTCAGGAAGGAGAAGAGACATCAGCGCTTACTCAGTGTTAGGTGCTGCGCTAAGCCCCTCGCGGGCGCTATGTTATGCGTCTCTCACACCATCGTTCTCAAGGGAAGTATTCTTTTTATTCTCATTTTTTAGGTGAGGAAACATAATTAGAGAGGTTAAGCTGTGGCGCCATGTTTCTCTGAGCTCTTCACTGCTCTGCTCTCCCGGCTGCTTGCAGGCCCCTTTGACTTCGGTTTTTGTGACCTGGCACTCATCCCCAGCTTCTCCCACTTAGGGGCCTCCCGACACTACCGATATTCTAGCACAGTGTTTTATGTACCATGCTGTCTCTACCGCTCAGATCCAGCTTCATGGCAACCAGCTCCTTCAGGGCTGCAGTGTCTACCTGGGGCCTTGCAGACCAAGCAGTTCTTCCAACGAAAGTGAGGGAACCGCCTCTGCTCCAGTGAGTACAGGTTGGTGGTATAATCAGTCAAGCAGCTCTTTTTTTCCTTTAGCTGAAAGGTGGGAAAAGACCCAACTGGGCATGCTAGCCCTCTCTCCTTGGAATTAGTACATAAAGTAGAAATGGCAGCAATTTATCCCTACCATGTAGATTTCAAGAGATCTTTGTTTTTTGGCCTGTTTCAAAGACTGGTTCTTCAGTTTTCCACTCAGTGCTCTGAGTTACCCCATATCATACCTTTATAATTTTTTTAAGGTAGTTGACATAATATTCGTTGCTTAAAGAAAAAGAACCTCAAGTGAAATAGGTTTAGCAGTAAAAGCCCTGGAAACTCCAGTCATACTATTTGAGTACGATTTAAGTTTCAACAAGGTAAGCCAAGCTATTTATGTGAGTCTTCTTCTCCTGCAGCATTTGCACTGAGCCTGAGCAAGGTAAGCTAGGGAAAAAAGCTTTTTCACTAATCAGTTCTCTCTGGGGAATGAGCAAACTGAAGGTCAAACACACAGGAAAGGCATTCAAGAGGCCAAGATCTAAGATATGAAAAAAATCACAACTGAGAGAGAATGAAGTTCTAGAGAAAGAATCCAAGATGAGAAATCCATATTTTGATGCGTATGTCTTCCATAAAACAGCTTCTCTGGTACACTCACCACTGATGTGTATGTCCTGCTCAGTGGCATTACTAATGCTGTGCTGTGTGACACTTATAATCTTGTGCAAGTTGACTGGTCTAATCCATCAGAAATGACACATCAAAAATGGACCCATCAGCTTGAGCAATTGGAAAAGAAGCAGCTCTTTGAATTTTCATTTTTAAATTAACTTTGAGAATATTAATAAACTTGATTACCAACATTGAAAGAAAATTTCTTTTAAAAATATTGCTCTTTTCTGTCTCCACTGAAAGCCTGGTACTCAGCAAACCAAACATTCAGACTCAGTGATAAAGTCCCAGACAGACTGGTTGCTTCTGTGTTCAGCCTCATTGAATTCACATGCCTTAGATCACACTCTTCCAAGAAATTGTCTTAAATATTTTGTATTTTGAAATTCTGATATTCAACACATTCATTTAGCTCTTTTCTTCTCCCAGGCACTCTCCTTTTGGAGAAGAGAATTACCAGGATAAGCATGAAGTTTTTCTCCCTGAACAATTTTTCCTTCTTTTAGGTCCACTGCGCAACACCTGTAGCAGTTATACCCCTGTCAGTGTCCTCCCTGACTTTTTACTAAAATGCAGTTAACTGTTGTCTGTGCTCTGTTCGAGCTGCAAAGTCAACATGGGTGTAATGGTTATGCGTGTGTTTTGTCTCCTCAAGCCTAGTTCAACTGAGACCGCTGCAGGCATAGCTTTGAACAAGTCTGGGACCATTCCAAGGTGAGGCAGGCAGGGCATGGAAGCAGAAGGAAGCTGGCTTTAATCTTGCCTGAACGGCCGCGGATGGCACTCCGGACATGTGCGAGCGTACCCTGTGTTCTCTTGACCCAGCACTTGAGCTCATCCTGACTAGCTACTCCTCTGCACAGTACTGTATATATTTTTAAAATTGGATATCTAATTTCTTGCTGTATCCACAAAGCTGTCCTGACAGCCTCAGTCCACTTGGCTGAGACCTGGCCTTCTGTCTTGTCTCCCTTTTTCAACCCCTAGTCACCAGATTTGGAGCAGGACTGGTTCTGCTGTGAATACCTCAGTCTCCTCACAGGCCTTGTACCCTCTGCTGCCTGATTTCAAGGCTCATGCACTGTCTGCACCTCCAGGATTGTGCCCCAACAACTGGATTTGACCTTTTATTGCTGACAGCAGACCCCTCAGATTGACCAAAACTGGATGCTGATCCTCAGAAGGCAGCTCCTCATTCCAGTGTAATACATTAGCTCCAGATTCACCAGTGTGCAGTTTCTCCCCACATTTTCCTACAGCACAAACATTTTATTCAACTTCAGCATACCTGTATTGGTCTGTTTTCATGTTGCTGATAAAGGCATTCCCAAGACTGGGAAGAAAAAGAAGTTTAATTGGACTTACAGTTGCACATGGTTGGGGAGGCCTCAGAATCATGGCAGGAGGTGAAAGACACTTCTTACATGGCAATGGCAAGAGGAAATAAGAGAGAAACAAAAGCAGGAACCCCTTACAACCCCACCGGATCTCGTGAGACTTAGTCACTATCACGAGAATAACATGGGAAAGACTGGCCCCCATGATTCAATTATCCCCCTCCCGTGTCCCTCCCATAACATGTGGGAATTATGGGAGATATAATTCAAGTTGAGATTTGGGTGGGGACACAGCCGAACCATATCATTCCAACCTGGCTCCTCCAAATCTTATGACCTCACATTTTGGAGGCAATCATGCCTCCCCAGCAGTCCCCCACATCTTAACTCATTTCAGTATTAATCCCAAAAGTCCACAGTCCAAAGTCTCATCTGAGAAAAGCCAAGTCCCTTCCACCTATGAACCTGTAAAATCAAAAGCAAGCTAGTTACTTCCTAGATAAAATGGGGGTACAGGCAATGGGGAAATATAGCTGTTCCAAATGGGAGAAATTGGCCAAAACAAAGGGGCTACAGGCCCCATGCAAATCTGAAATCCAGTGGGGCAGTCAAATTTTAAAGCTCCATAATGATCTATTTTGACCCCAGGTCTCACATCCAGGTCACACTGATGCATGAGGTGGGTTCCCATGGTCTTGGGCAGCTCTGTCCCGTAGCTTTGCAGGGTACGGCCTCCGACCCGGCTGCTTTCATGGGCTGGCATTGCATGTCTGCAGGTTTTTGGGTAGCACAGTGCCAGCTTTCAGTGGATCTACCATCCTGGAGTCTGGAGGACAGTGGCCTCTTCTCACAGTTCCACTAGGCAGTGCCCCAGTAGGGACTCTGTCTGGGGGCACCGACCCCACATGTTCCTTCTGCACTGCCCTAGCAGAGGTTCTCCATGAGGGACCCACCCCCATAGCAAAGTTTTGCCTGGCATCCAGGCATTTCCATACATCTTCTGAAATCTGGGCAGAGGTTCCCAAGCCTTAATCCTTGAATTCTGTGCACCCATAAGCTCAGCACCATGTGGAAGCTGCCAAGATTTGGGGCTTCCACCCTGTGAAGCCACAGCCTGAGCTGTATGTTGGCCCCTTTCAGCCATGGTTGGAGCCGCTGGGACACAGGGCACCAAGTCCCTAGGCTGTACACAGCATGGCTACCCTGGGCCTGGCCCATGAAACTACTTTTGCCCACTACTCTCTGGGTCTGTGATGGGAGGGGCTACTGTGAAGGTCTCTGACATGACCTGGACATTTTCCCCATGGTTTTGGAAACTAACATTAGACTCTTTGCTACTTATGCAAATTTCAGCAGCTGGCTTGAATTTCTTCCTAAAAAATGAGTTTTCCTTTTCTATCACATAGTCAGGCTGCAAATTTTCCAAATGGTTATGCTCTGCTTCCCTATAAAACTTAATGACTTTAACAGCACCCAAGTCACCTCTTGAATGCTTTGCTGCTTAGAAATTTTTTTCCACCAGATACCCTAGATCATCTCTTTCAAGTTCAAAATTCCACAAATCTCTAGGACAGAGGCAAAATGCTGCCAGTGTCTTTGCTAAAATATAACAAAAGTCACCATTGCTCCAGTTCCCTTCAAGTTCCTCATCTCCATCTGAGGCCATCTCAGCCTGAACCTTCCTGTTCATATCACTATCAGCATTTTTGTCAAAGCCATTCAACAAGTCTCCAGGAGGCTTCAAACTCTCCTACACTTTCCTGCCTTCTTCGGAGACCTCCAAACTGTTCCAACCTCTGCCTCTCTGCCTGTTACACGGTTCCAAAGTCGCTTCCACATTTTCAGGCATCTTTTCAGCAATGTCCCTCTCTACTAGTACCATTTTACTGTATTAGTCCATTTTCATGCTGCTGATAGAGACGTACCTGAGACTGGGAAGAAAAAGAGATTTAATTGGATTTACAGTTTCACATGGTTGTGGAGGCCTCAGAATCATGGTGGGAGGTGAAAGGTTCTTCTTACATGGCAGTGGCGGGAGAAAATGAGAGAGAAGCAAAAGTGGAAACCTCTTATAAACTCCTAAGATCTCCTGACACTCACTCACTATCACGAGAATAGCACGGGAAAGACTGGCCCCCATGACTCAATTACTTCCCCCGGGTCCATCCCACAACATGTGGGAATTTGGGGAGATAAATTCAAGTTGAGATTTGGGTGGGGACACAGCCAAACCATATCAGTACCTTACAGCCAAGGCCCACTCTGGGTTATGATGAGTTCTTGCACATCAGATCATGTGGAGAGAATCATGCATTTCAGAAAATAAGAGTATGCCAGAAAAGTTGTTCAGAAGTATCTGTAGAGAAAATTCCAAGTTACAATAATCAAAGGCACATTGAAAACAGAAAAGCACAAATCATATAAGTGTTATAAATTACATTTTACAGGTGAGAATAATGAGACTCTGGAGTTACACAGCTGTTGCTCAAGTGTATTAATGTGCTGAGGATTTGAACACAGGCTCTCTGATTCCAAATTCTGCACTATTTTGCCTCTGTGAAGTGGCATTTGTATCGAAGTTAAGAAGCAATCAGTTAGGCAGATAGTGAGCTATGGAGTCCTTGGTAAGGCTTTTCTTCTTAATGAAAAGCAGCCCCAGGCTTTTCTAACAAAGAACAGCCTGTAAAGTTGGCCTGCAGCCATGGACAAGCCAACAGGGAGGTCGCTTGGCTGAGTCACCAGGAACTAGGGACTGGACATCCTCAAGACGGCGGCTCCGCTTCCCTTCTCTGTCACTCACTTGCACAGTGAGGAGCAGACAAGATGGTGCAGCCGAAGGGAGGGTTCATTTGCGTAATAACATAAGGGTGGGGTGACCAGCCTTCCCACGCAGTGTGTAAACGCCACCCCTGATCAGACCGAGCTGTGGGCCCGTGTAGACCAGACACCACCTCCTCAAGCTGGACTCTGAAATCTCCCACAGCCCCGCCAGCATGTCACACTCAGACTCTTCTACAGAGAGAGCGTTTTTCTTTCTCTTTTCTTCTGCCTACTAAACCTCTGCTCCTAAATTCCTCGTGTGTGTCCAGGTTCTAAATTTTCCTGGTGCCAGACTGCGAATCCCAGGTGTACACCCCAGACAACAAAGCCGCTTCAACATCTTAAACTGCAGCATCTGCGAGTTACTTCCATCTTTCAGTCGAGCCCCACGATGCAGAATTATCCTGCTACCCGTCCCAACATCCCCGTTCAAAGAACCATCACTTTGTAAAGTAAGGAATAAAAGTTAGTACTCCTGTAGTTAAACCCTCCCGTCTTACTGATGAAAACAGCAATAGCAAAGGAGCCTCTCAGAGGTGGAGTGATCTCTCCATGAAGATGAGCTCATCAGTAGCAGAATGAGGACTGAAGCCCGTTTCCTGATTCTAGTTCAGGGCTTTTTCTATTGGGTCCAACATGTCTCTGTCCAATTATAAGGATTGCTCAGGAAAATTTGTCACACGAGTTAATGTGATAAATAACCCAAAGAGAACTGCTGATTTCTGTTGGACAGACACTCCCAGGAGTATCTGCAGCTGAGACAAGTCATAGGAAGGACTGAAAGTTCTGAACCACTGGACTCAGAACTTTACCTTTTTCCCCTCCTTCATTCCACTAAAACCATAGTTAAAACTTTTGAAAGCATAAACCCATGAGGTCAAATAAGACAAAAGAGGAAGCAATAGTAGAAATACGATGTTTCTAAGAGTTTAGAAGATAGAAAGCAGACAGCTGGAAGAATGGTAAAACTCAAGCACTTCAGAATGGGGTACCCATGACAGGCACACTCATTCATCAGAGAGCATCATAATGATTCAGGAGTAGGCACCAGGGACCAGGGAGCACTTGAGCTGAACCAGGCTCCAGGGGTAGTCAGACCCCCAGCTCCCACCCTCCCCAATCTATGAAAGCAGGTGAACGCCATCTCCTCAGCAGGGGAAATTATTTATACTCCAGGGAAATTTGACCAGAGATCTTTTTAACTCAGAGATCAGGTGGGGGTAAAGACTCAGCCTGAAAACAGAGGAATTAGGTAAAAGTCTGAATGTTGAAAAGTGAAATCCCAAACTCACTTCCCTTGACAGGCTTCCAGACTATCTGTGAAATCTTCCACATCACCAATTCTCTCAAGCAGAGACAGACTGTTTTCTGGAAAAACTGGGGAGTTTCAGGGAAAAGACTTACAGATACTGATATATTGGGGTCCCTCAAGGAAGAATCAGCTTTCCAAAAGATCTCTCAATGAAGTCCACTGTTTGGAAAGTCCCATCTCTGCACCCAGAGTTTTAAATCTGTATTTTAATGCTTCACTTTTAATTAAGAACAGTCAAGAGGGAAGAAGGCCTTATAGGAAATATACAACATGGAAGACAAAAGAAAAGAAATAGAAAAAAAAATAACCTGACTTGCAAAAGACATGTGGAAGACTAAAAACAGGTATCTATGAAAAGCTTCTACAAACAAATATGCAAAGATAAAGCTCTGTGTTTTGTAGGTCAGCTTAGTGGAAGAGCCAAGTACATGATATGGATTGGCAGTTTATGGAACACACATGAAAATGGCCTGCAAATAAAAGAATGTTCCATTTTAGTAGTGATTGGGAAATGTTACTGAAGACACTAAAATCGCCTCTTAAGGCTGAGATGAGAGGGTTGCTTGGGTCCGGGAGTTCAAGACTGCAGTGAGCACTTGTGTACCTGCCACTGCACTCCATCCAGCACAACAGAATGAGGTCCCATCTCTGACATCAAAAGCAAAATATAATTCCTAACTGACACATTAGAAAAATTTAGACTGGCAAAAATTTAATAGATAATCTCCAATATTGACAAGGGTATGAGGAATTGAGATCCCAAATACACACAGATATAAATATAAGGGTGCTCATGGCTAACTAACTTATTGTACAGGAAAAATTGGAAAAAAAACAATATTCATTGATAGGGGAAATAAGGTAAGCTAATTTTGTATAACATTATATAGCTGTTAAAAGAACAAAGACGATATGTATGATTTATGGAGGAATGTCTGCAACACATTACTGAATTTAAAAATTATGTTAAAGAACTGTATGTCTAGCATTCTAACATTTTTTCAAAAGCAAAACACTATTAAACATTTAAACACACACATTGCACACAGAAATAATGGAAAATTAAACAACAGATGATTAATAGTAGGATGGGAATGGTAGTCATGAGAAAGGCATTTGCTTTTCATTTTGTCCTCAAATATTTTTTCATTTATTTTTTACAAGCATGCATTGCTTACTTTTAAACAATTCTTTTAAATTTAATTCATATGCACAACTATCAAGTAGTGTTAAGGTAGAGGTTAGGACAGTACCTAGCTCAAAGTAGCAATCAATAGTCGCTATCTGAACAAATGATTTCTAAAAATCTTTGCTGTTTGTAAGTAATTCAAACTTCTGTTCAAAAAGCCATAGTTTTTGAACCTTTTACTAAGATATTTTCTTATAAAAATTGCTGCTTGATCTGGTTTTCTTGTGGCTTGTGAAAGCATTTTTATTCAGTTTGGTCATACACACTTGTCTGTGTTAGCAGCCTCTTTCAAACCAAGAAACTAATAGGCGTGTGATAGCAAAAAGCTCTAATTACTGCAGTGGCAGGAGAAGGAAACTGTCAGTTCTCACACCTCAGTGAGGGCTGTGCAGGGGCCCTGCAGGTTCAGATGTGTGTGGTCAGGAGATAAATGGCAGGCTGTGGGTTCGGTCGTGGTCTGAGCACAGCATGGGGCGGGAAGCAAACACGGCCTTCAGCACTTGTCTGACACCGTCCCTGGCAGGAAGCAGCTCCAGAAGGCGCTACGCACAGTCGATGATTTTCTTTCTCAGCCCTGTCTACCCTACAGCAGCTGCAGTAGCTGGCTGCTCCAGGAGGCAGTAATTGATAGCTTTGATTTACTGAAGAAAAGTAACAGTGGGCAGTTATCCAGTCCAGGGACAAGCCCTTCTGGATGTGAAAACTGTGCCCTCGGTAGCAAGGGACTGTCAGAGATCTGTAAACTGCCATTTCTGCTGTGAACCAGCCTCACCAGGTCGGGGCGTCCCTCTGTGCCTTCCTGTCCCTGATCCAGCCCAGGACGCTTTGGAAACCCACCGGGTCTGCGTGTCAGCTCCATCTTGCCCACCGCACGCGCTCTCTCTGCCTCCCTTACCGACTGCGATTCCATTTGTGTTGTATCATTTGCAATTGTGATTTGTTGTTGATTGTTTTCAAGTTGTATCAACCATGCACATCTAGTTTCCCACTTTAGAGACAATTTGACAGAGGAAAGAAACAAACCGTAGTAATGACAAGCAAAATCGTTCCTTTCACGGAATAACGCCACCACTTCTCAGGAGTGTGAGTTCTGTTTCGTTTGCGTTTGTGAAGTAGAGAAAATATATTTGAAGGTATAGGCAAAGGAACCTGCAACGACCTTCAATTTTTTGAAAATCATGTAATTTACGTTAAATTTCTTTAAATATTTTTTCTATTATCTGTGTCTTTAATTCATAATTCATAATTGAAATTATTCAATGTAGAACTAAATAGATCCTCCAGGAAGAGGGAGATTTCTCTTTTGTGGCTTCCGATTTTATGCCCAGGCAGTTTGCAGGGGGTCCTGAGAGAAACTCCAGCCAGGCTGCCCACTGAGGTGGAGCCTCAGGAAGCTTAGGGTGTTTGCAACAGGGAGGAGTCTGGTCCCTCGTCTTCCTGTGTGGAACCTGGGATTCGAACAGTGGGCGTGAAGTGATCTGGAAGGACTCTGACCTAGCAAGAGTCCTGGTTTCCCCTTTTCCTCCTCTTCACCCAATGAAACACTGTCTCACTCACCATTCAAATTGTCTGTGAGCCTGAATTTTCGTGGCCGTGGGACATAGACTCCCATCTTTAGCTGAGCTAAGGAAAAGCCCTGCAACAGTGTGGCCTGGGGTGTGCAGTCCGGCAGGTCTGCAGAAGCCAACAACATCCCTAATGGGAAACCACAAACATGTTCATTTTGGTGACAGACAGGCCCTCAGGAGGATTTCCCGAGTTCATGGACTCATGCCTAACTCCAGATACAGCCATTCCCACATGACCATGCTGTAGAAATTCTCTTCTATTAATTTTGTTTCTTGTCCTTCATCTCTTTTACCTTCACACTAAATAGTGGGTTTTTTACATTAAGTATAACATGAATTTAAAAATTATTAAATGATAAGCTCTCCAATAACTTGTACTTTTTTGGTAGCAGAGATAGGATTGGGGTAAAGCAAAAGCTTCAAAAACTCTATACACAGTTTTTGGAATTGTGTAGTTGCAGACCCCGTGCTGGGGCTTCATTCTTTCTAGCTGACATTTTTGGCAGAGTGACTGAGTAGCAAATCACCAGATCCAAGTTCTAATTTGTGATGCCACCAAATAATTTCCTGTGTATGGGGAGTTGTAAATCTCTTATACCCTTCCATCATGCGTATTATTGAGGAAGTGAGGGCTGAAATCAGTGATAAGCTCTCTATACCGTTGCTTTACTCCGGTGGAAGATTCAACTGAGGATGGAGAAAATTCACACCCCAGGCCTGGCCTTTTCATAATATTGCTTGGGCTGATTCAACGGACAATTCACGTTTTTTTCAGTGAATGCTTTTACTCCACAGTAATGCTCTGATACTTATTCCATAATTTATTTTCTTCTTTCAGTTTGCCTTGATGTCTGCTGCTCTACTATAACTGTTTAAACTAGAGGACAAGATTAGTTGATCTTTCATGAAGCTTCCAAACGCTGGCAGGCCCATGTCCACACTGGCTCCAGCTTCCCTCAACTGTCAGCTGCTCTGGCCATGCAGCAGTCTTCATTCCCAGCTGCAGCAAGAGGCCCATTGGAGGGCTGGCCTGGCTTAGATGCAACCTACAGTGTTATTTTTATAACCTGGAAGTTCTAGGCAAAGAAACTCCTCTTCCATCAGCAGCTAGCTCCCCACTGCTGTAGCAGATCCTATGTTCTTCAGTGACTTGGAAGGCAGCAAAGTCTAATCTCTTGACCTTGCTACTCAGCTTCCTTCACTGTCGGGAAGGTGATTACAAAGGACCAGCCATTTGGTAAGCTTCTGGGCCTACAGCTTTCAGTTTTACGTTCCCTTTCTCCTGATTGAAGATTTTATTTGGTATTCTTTGGAAGGGCAAACACTGAGCCGCTGCCATTGCTTCCTGGTGAATGATATGGAATCGGTTTTCAAGACTTGTTTATTTATTTTACAAGAGGGAGGTAAAAGCTAGCTGAAGTTTATCTGTTTTTACAAATGCATAAAATTTCTAGGAAGCATCATTAAGCTATCCAATTCTATGCATCTTTGGTTTGAGTACAAACTATTTAATGGTAATAATTAATTAGGCACAGGAACAGCCATCTTTGGTCATGCTTTCTAAATCCTTTAGCTAAACTCTGTTAATCAATATTCACTTAAAGAGTGGAATGCTCCTCAACCCCATCCTCTCCCTTTCCCCAGCAATGTTCAATTATTTCAGGTGGAGGTAACTTTACTTTTCTAAATATTTCTAGTATAAGTTTACTTATAAATTCATCAAATATTTATTTAAAAGTAATGGCAAGATATTTGACCATCTCCTCAAAAAAGATCAATGAAATATAGATAAAAATCTGAAAAGATGTTTACATGAGTAGTCTTTAGGGAAATGCAAACTAGAACCATAATAAGGTACTGCTGAATACCTGTTAGAATGTAATATGTAAATTCTTGGTGCAGAAAAAGAAGTAGCACTCCAATATAAATTTCCTCAGCAAGGCAATTTACTTCTGTAGAAGGGTGCATCTCACAGATTGAGCAGCGGCGAGCATACACCTGGGCAAGGGAGGGGAAGGTGTTCTTATTCCTGACACAGGTTGCCCCTACTGCTGTGTCGTTCCCGTATTGGCTGGGGTTAGACTGCGCAGTCTAAGCTAATTTCTATTGGCTATTTTAAAGAGAGAAGAGGTACAAGCCAGAATGTTGGGGTGGGTAGTTTGGCGGGAAGGACAGTTACAGGACAGGTCAGAGCAGATGACCAGGGTGACTCAGGTCAGAGCAGGTGACCAGGGGAGCAGATGTGAACTACTGGTTAAAACTGGTGGGAAAGTTGTTTACCAAATCTAGAGGAAAGGGGGCACAGAGAACCAGGAAATTAAACTTTAAAATGGAGACTTAAAGAATAAGAGAGCTGAGCACACTGACATACTGATTCTTTGAAGAGAAACTTGCAGTTCACTTTATCTGACAAGAATAACTTTAAAAAATGACATTCTCAAGTCCGTGAAAGGATGCAGAGTAACTTAAACTCAAACACATTGCTTTTGGAAAACAGTTTCCAGTATCTTATTAAGTTAATCATACGCTTACAATATGACCCAGTGCTTCTATGCTTAGGTATTTGCCCAAATAAAATAAAAAATTATGTTTGCACAAACACATAGATGACTTACTTTCCATCAAACTAGAAACAACTCTCATGTCTTTCAACTTGGGCCTGGATAAATGCTGGTATATTCGTAGCATGGAATACTACTAAGGAAAAAGCAGAAATGTACCACACTACTGATACAACCACAATAAGGATGAACTTCAGACACACCATGATGAATGAAAGAAGCAAGACTTGGAAGGGAACACGTTGTGTGTATGTGGTTTCCAGGGGCCGGAGTTGGCAGATTGACTACGAAAGGCCAACAAGAAGAACTTTAGGGAGTGATGGAACCATTCTATATCTTGATTGTGGTAGTGGCTACATTATGGTATATAATGTTCAAAATTCACATACAAGGTGAATTTTACTGTGTGTAAATTACTCCTTAATAATAAAAGAAAAAATTATTGAGCACCTACTCTCTGCTGTTTTTCCAGAAGTGAAAGGACAGACAAGGTTCTTGCCTCCTACTGTCTTATATCCTTGTTCTGTGTTCACTCTTATGTGTCCGCTGTCAGCACCAAAGCCCATGTTCTTTTTGTCTCTTGCCTGTTCTAGCCTTCTAAATCGATCACCTTGTCTCCCAACTCTCGTCTTCTCCAATCCATTTTCAATAATGCTACCACAGGCATCTTTTTATTATATCAGTTTGATTATGCATCTTCATGTGGTAGTGGAGAGTTTCTATGATTGGTAGACTTTCATCTTCTTCAAAATACCTTTTCTGTGCTTGGACTTTCTCACATGATGGGCTCCTAGATAGAAGCTAGAAATTCGCTTTCCCGTCTCCCTTGCAGCTATGGTGCTGGAATACAACCTGGGCCGACCAGAAGAATATGAGCATGACTTTGATTTGAAAAAAAGCAATGGGAGGAAGGTGGCGCTGTGGGGCATTCGTTTCTGTTGAGGGTGACAGGAATAGCTTTCTTGGAGCCCAGGGTCTTGATGTGGCCACTAGAGAATGTGCCCAGTGGTCTTTGCTGGAGCCTTAAGCCTGCACTCGCCGTCCCTCCCGGAGTGTCTCTGAACTACTTCACATCCTTTAATATTTCTTTTTCTCCTTAAGCTAGAGTAGTTGCTGTTTTTCACTTGCTTTGCCTCGGAATCTCAATTGATACACCCGTGTATAATCCTGCAAACACTTCCCATCACGTTAGGAAAAAAATCAATACTTTTAACTATGGCACCTAAGGCCTTCAACATAGAGTTTGTACATACCTTCCAGTTTAAACTGTTCTCAGCGTGCTCTGTGTTTTAGTCACCCTAAACTTGCTGTTTGTCAAGCTTCCTTCTCATTTAAACCTTCATGCCTTGGCAGATGATGTTCCCTTGGTTTAGTAGTTTTTCATCTTTTCTCACCACTTTGTAACCCTCTCTTCGTGTTGTCCTTATTTACCCTTCAATCCTATTCAAGATGTGTCTCATGTGCCGAGAGCTCCAGGGCCCTTTGTGAAGCCTTCCTCCACAGCCTTGCCATGCTCCAGAGCTGTCTGCGTCCTCCTGTACCTGACAACTTCTCGTACCGTCTTATGATGTTTTGTTCATTTAGTCATGCATTCGGTAATAATTATTGGGCAAATACCATGTGCCAGGCACAGAGCTAAAATCTGAATAAGTAGGAGTTAATTAGGTAAGAATGGAGTAGAGCATGTTCCCACAGACATCAGCATGGAAAGCAGGCAGGCAGCTCGTGGAGACTTGAGCCTTCAGGTGAGGGCAGGTGTAGTGGCTAGGGCTGGGGAGCAGGTGTGCCCTCTCCTTCAGTCTTTGGCAAGTCCTTTGAAGCAGGAGCCTAGTTCTATTCACCTTTGTGCCTCTAGTAAAACCGAGTCAGGCATGGAGTTGACATTCAATGAAGGGTTATTGAATTAATAAACAAATCACCAGATCATGCCTCTCCCCAAAACTTTTGTCTGATGCTTGAACCGGAGGAGATAATTTAGGCTTAATTTCCCGTACATCAAATCATTGTCATCATTGTCAGGACATAAGAAATACCTTTAATTAGCAAGCAAAGTCTCTCACTTCCTCACACTGATAATCCAGTGTTGCACTGATGTAATAGTGGCAGATCAACTTCAAAAGTGTTTTCTTGGATAATTGTTTGGGTGTCATCTGTTTACTTATCTTTAAAAGCTTATTAACACAGCAAATATCTCCAATCTGCCTTTCCATGTGATTCTGTCATCATAGCAACCTCACAAATCAACTCTCTGATGTGTCTTAACATTATAGCTTGGACAAAAAGAGGCAAAATAATTTTCTGATCATTACACAGGAAACCAGTATCATAATCAAGAGTCATTTCTTCCCAGACCTTTCTTTCATGGCCAAGGGTCATTTTTTAATAAAAGAGGTATTAAATGAGGCAAGAGCTGCATGTTTAAGTCAATCTGTGTGCAGTAGTGTGGATACATCCTTTAGCCCTATATCCATAGGATACAGAACAGCAGCTTCCTGGTGAGGGTGAAATTAGAGGCACCAAGCTTCGATGTCACCCACAGGGCTTAGAATTTAAATGCATGTCATCACTGCTTTGGATGGTTTTGAAACCCTCTCCTACCATCAGATAGCAATGTCTTTCCTTTGATTTGGTACCAAAGTTAAGCTGAATTTTAATCACCTCCTTAACAGTTAACTTCACAGAGAAACAGACTGAGTATTAGGGATATCTTTCTGATGTTTTCAATGAACCAGGGGCACAGACTTTGCTGTCATCTTCAGCCAAGGACAAACCGTAATTGGCAAGGCTGGCAAATTGCTTCTTCTTATTGGAGACTGCCATTGGCACATTAGATTGAAAATAAGATCCTTCCTGTATGGAGGTGACGAGGTTCTCTGCCATGCAGCTGTAAGTGAAAAGTTGTTTTTCTAAACTAATGTTTATAGAGGTAATTCAGTTTGCGATACTAAGGGATATAAATTTGCGATATTACTGAGAATGACTCAGCTTTCATTTTTTACTCAAACTCCTGTAGTTGCCCTTTTTCCTTCCTCCGTAAACGCGTGATGGTACATCCGTCTTGTTAGGAACATTCTCAGGGGATAAAAATGAGCAGTCTGCCTCAAGAGGAAAGTGAGAATTGAAAGGAGGAATATGCCATCATCACAAATGTTGCCCCAGATGACAGACATGGGACTTCATGTGGACACCATTGATCATGATGAGGCCTGTGGCTGTCTGTTACACAGCTCTCAGCTAGACCTACTTCGATGCATCCATAAGGTTCACTTACGGATGTTAAATGTGGTTGGCTCTGTGCTCTGTTTTAAGGGAGACTCAGGGTAATGGGAGTCTCTTTCCTAGCCTGCACACAAGGCACCCAGACTATTTTCTAATTAATAAACAAGGTATTAACAAGTTGCTGAAACAGATTATAAAATGTTCTTCAGGTGCAGCTAGCACTGGACTCACTCCTAGCTAAAAGAAAAAAATGGGCTCACTTTAATAAGAAAGAGATGGTAAAACTTGAACACCTATTTTTTACAGTGCTATTGATTCTTTCAAAGCTCCTTACTGTCTTTTACATCTGTACCTGAGATAAGCTTTATAAACAGCCACTGTGATGCAGCAGAAACAGAAGCAGATGGCTGTGCATATCAGGCTCTACTAAGATGAGAGAAAATTGTGTGGTTAATGGACTTTTGCCATGGCACTTGGTGTTCACTGAAATCTAAGAAAAATGTTGTCTTCGAAGGAAATACGAAGAGCTAAAGACAGCATTTAGATGTCTTAATAGTGCCACCCTAAGATCTGGGGTTCCAGTTTCTTTAACTGTGTACTTCTAATCAGTGGGCTTTGAAGTCAGCACGCTGGGCTTTCCATCGGGGCCCCACCACTTACTGCTGTGTAGCTTTCTGCAAGTTATTTGACCTCAATTGCTTTATCTCTAAAATGGGGATAATGGCAGTATGATATGGCTCCGTGTCCCCAAGCAAATGTCATCTTGCAGCTCCCTTAATTCCCACGTGTTGTGGGAGGGACCCAGTGAGGGATGATTAAATTATGTGGGTGGGTCTTTCCTACACTGTTCCTGTGAGAGTGACTGGATCTCACAAGATCTGACAGTTCTAAAAAAATGGGAACTGCCCTGCACAAGCTCTCCCTTTGCCCGCCTCCATCCCCATAAGATGTGACTTGCTCCTCCTTGCCCTCCACTATGATTGCAAGGCCTCCCCAGTCATGTGGAACTGTAAGTCCAATAAACCTCTTTCTTTTGTAAATTACCCAGATTTGAGTATATCTTTGTCAGTGGCATGAAAACAGACCAATACACAGTATCTACTTCATTTTTGTGAATATTAAATAATGCCTACTAAATAGTTAACACACAGTGCCTGGCTTATGATAAGGACTCAATAATGGTGACTACTTTCTTGATCTTGTAGCATCTGAACAAGCAGAAGATTCATGCCTCTAAACGCCAGTCCTGTGGCTAGGATTTGGTTTAACTGTCAGTCTTCCTGATGTCAAGAGCTGCCTTGTTCCTGAAGTGTTTTGGGGTATCAGGTGGTAAGTGGACTCACTGCCTGTCACTGTCATCGAATGGCATCTGTACGCTAAGGGAGCCTGAAAAAGCACTCAGGAGATCAACTCACTGTCAGATAAATGCTTTGTATGTGTATGTGTATGGGGAGGAAGGGAGTGGAGAATTAAATTTCTGAAAGATGTGAAATTGCATGGGTAATAACTTTGGGCATGTTTGTGGTAAGGCATTGATTATTTTAGTCAAAGGAAAAGCATTATTGAAAGAATCACCTGACATCTGAAATTGTTAGTCTTTGAGGGGATATACAGAGATAATAATACCAATTCAGTAAGTGCAGAAAGGGTTGAAGCTTGATCTGCGTGCACAAGCATTTACTATAGATACCAACATGAGTAGAGCAGTGTAATTATTTGCTAACATGGCTTATTAATGATGAGCTCCCTGAGAGAAGGAACATAGCTTATTTGCTTTTGAATTTCTGATGTTTAGCTAGTACCTGCCATATAGCTGGTGCTCAATAAATGTTGGCCAAATGAATGAAAGAATGAATAAATAAGGCCTGAGAGAAAAGATTCTTCATAAGTCAGATGAGGACTGCATGGTGTCAAGTTTTGTTTTATTCTTGGTGAGCTCATCCGCCATCCCTACCCTTGAGGAATCCATAGCAAAGTAAGACTTTCTGTCTTTGACGTTTCTATTCTCTTGGGAAGCTATCAACTTCGATTTTCTGAGCAGAGATAATCTTCTGATTTGGAAGTAAGTCATATAACCAACCTGGAAGTGGAGTAAATTTATACAAAAGTCTGGAATACCATTATACCATTGTCAGTTTTTAGTTATACCTTATCCAGTATTGTGACTGAGACTGTGTTTGATTCTGGTGGTGATTAATCTACAGAGTCAAAGTTTAGAATACTTGCCATAAATGGTGTAGCTGGATCCCTCTGTCATTCTTTAGAGTGATCAACTCATTTTTAAGTAAATAATGATTCCTAGCATGGTTGTTTAATATTAAGTGAGTAAATGGAAATATCTAAATTTTGGAGTTAATGGAACAGAATTTCTTCAGGAAAGAAATTTATAGGCAGGATGCCAACACTTGCAAGCAGCAGTTAAGGAAGTTGAAGCTGTTGTTGCTACTGAGGAGGTGGTTCTGGAAAGTGAATCAGTGGTTCTTTCATGTTGCATTGTCAAAGAGACAGTTGCAGACAGTTTTCTACATAAACATCTTAAATTCTTGAATCTTTCTTTTTAATGTTGAAACAATTATGCTAATGATCCAATCTGAAATTGCACAGGACTTTCTGACTCTGAGAAAGTTTCCATG
This sequence comes from Sapajus apella, assembly GCF_009761245.1. Classification (NCBI taxonomy): domain Eukaryota; kingdom Metazoa; phylum Chordata; class Mammalia; order Primates; family Cebidae; genus Sapajus; species Sapajus apella. The sequence goes on from NW_022436978.1 coordinate 22,612,861, forward strand.
TCTTCTAGAAATATACATACTTTAGGAGCTCTGTGCTGGGTCTGAGATCATAATGAGATCCACTTCTAGTAGCCTGTGCTGATATAGATCATAGAAGTAAAAGTAGGATTTACAAATGCATAATTGTACAAAAAGTCATGAACAATAAGCTGGAAGATTTTCCAGTATTTCTCCTTGTGAGATCATGTGGTTTTCTTTGTTCTTTTCAAGATTAAGTTAAAACGTAATGAGTACCTTAGCTTATTGGAACTGGTCCAATAATTCAGAGATCAAGAGCAATGGGTATTTTTAAAGGGTTATGATCGCATTTAAAACCTGTAGTTTCCTACCTCTCTTCTTTGCGGTAATGAAAAATTATAATCCTGACACCCTGCTGGAGAGGTTAAGGCCAGTCTGGATAAATCTGTGCTTAATGAGAGAGCTGGACTAGATGATTAGCTAATACCCTTAGGTATGACATCCTAAGGATACAGGATTTTATGTCCCATGAAGTTTCATTTCTGGAAATATCCAAAGAATAGATGCTCACAACAAGAAAAACACGCACTGGCGTGATGGTGATATATTCACCTTCACAGGACCAACAAGTCTTTAATTAGAGGATTGATTGATTTAGAATAAAACAATATTCTTCCCTTAGGTGAGTGCTTTCTGTTACCTCTGGTATTCCTGATAGTATATTGGCAATTGTGCTAGGCACATAACGCTGACACAGTCAGCTTCAAACATGTCAGAGGAAAGCGCCTTGAAGTTCTCTCTTTTCCACCCTCAAGCTCCGGACATCTCTGTACCCACTATGTGGTTTCTTGATTGACTTTTCCAGAAACCAGAGCCTCCCATTCCAGCATTATAGACCTATTCTTCACCGTGAGTATATTGTAATTTATATAGTTCAAGTCTATTCATTTTAAATCATGAAGTCATAAAACCTAAAGGTTGGAGGTTAATAGAGAGATCATCGGTAGTAATACCTTAATTCTTGGAGGCTAATAGGGAGATGTTTCTGTTTACTCATGGCACGTGGATCAGGGATGCAGATGCCTCACCAGCCGAACTAGCAAATACTCCGTCCCCAGTGCTCTCTTCGAACTGGGCATGTGCAGCAACCAGATAATAGGCCTAGATGTCGTGTAATAGGTGAGTCTCTCCCACAGAGTCAGAGTGGACTGCAGCTCTTGGGGAACCATCCCCGTCTCACGGAAGGATGAGAAATTGGACTGGAGCAGGAAGAAGGAAGTCTCCTGAGTAATAACCTGAGAACTTCAGTCAAGCCTTGGGAAGAAGGTAGACTTGAGCGACACAAAAATCTACAATAAAAATTATCCAAAATGGCTCTCCTGTGCAAATGAGCCATTCAGTTGTTTAATAAGACATTTTAGATAAGAAGATAATGGACAAAATATAGCTATTACTGCCCCAAGGTATTGATTTTACTTAAAATGACAAAATGTAAAAATTTAGTGACATTTTCCATGAAAAGGAAATACAAGCCCTGAGCATCTCTTTAGGAGACAGAAATAAAGCACACTATTTTCAGTTGCAGACTGGTGGTTAAGATTTCCCGAGTAGTAGATAACACATAACCAGAATGTGTTGTGAGCTCTCCTAAGTGAGGCAATTGTACGTATAGTTTAAACATGTTTGAATATAAACACAAGCGTGTGGAGATGGAAAAAGAAAACAGAGCAGGCACCACTTCTAGCCATCGTGTCCTTTTCCTGCTGCAGAGAACAATCATGTTATTTTATAAAATAAAACAGAATCTAATTATGCATAGAATTTTTTATCAAGTAGTAAAATGCAATGTTTATAATGATGATGAAGATATATATGTCAAAGTGTAGTCAAACATGACAGCCATTAAATGCCTGGCTGGAGAAAGATCATTAATTAAACAGGACATTAGATGCAGTTGAATTGAAAAGGATTATTGGACAAGTCAACAAAATTATTTTTGAGGCTAGATTCATGTTATTATACCCGTGAATAGAATCCGGGTGTACATTTTCAGCCACACGCAGACTTTAGGCACCAGCAGGCTCAGGCCTTCCCTCCTGGGCCATGGTCACCGGCTCTGCCTTTTCAGAGGGACATCCTCATGGTCACTGAGGCTTTTGGGAGTGTGAGCTGTCAGAATGGTTACTGATGCTCGGAAACAAAGAGCTCCCAGAGGCTTGTTAAATAGGAGAGCTGACAGTGTAGGAGCAAGAAAAATTGAAAAAGCGAGTAGATGGAGGGCGGGAAGGGCCCCCGTTTTTGATCTCAGGCTCTGGGCAGGACTTCTCTTTCTTGGAAATGATTGGCAAGAACAAAGCAGCCCTCTAGTCATAGGAGTTCTAGAAGATCGGTAGGCTGAGTGAGTACTAGCAGGTTGAGAGTTATTATTAACTAAAATGTATTGCATGCTTATTGAACATTATTAACTAAAATGTATTGCGTGCCCATTCTATGCTAAGCACTGTATACATATCTCATCTAATCTTCACAAGGATCTGATGAGGTAAATATTAGCATTTATCTATTTTACATATCAGGCCTTGAGAGGTTAGGTGACTTGCTTGAAGTTGCACAGTTAGGAGTGAGCTTAGGGTGACTCAGCATCTCAGTTTGCCTGTGACTGAGGGATTTCCTGGGATCCTGGACCTTTGGGTACAAACCAGGATGGTTGGTCACCCTAAAAGTGATGGTACTGGGACTCAAACTCAGAGCCAGACATATTAATCTTCATGCTCGTTGTTCTCTTCGCAAGGTAGGGATTCAAGTTCAGTGCAACAAGGCAATGAATCCAAATGACAGGGACCTGGGAGAGAGGGGGCTTGTCCAAGTTTCAGCTATAATGTTGCCCAGAACAACCAGCAGTAAGCTTAATATTGAATCACCTTCTGAAAAAGGGAGGAATGGCCCCAGAGCATCAGAAGGCAAAGGGCTGAGTTTGTAGGTCTGGTCAAGAAACTACAGCTATAGGGGAGGCTCCTGAGCAGAAATTCCTGCCGGTGTGATTTCCCACTCAGGAACATCTGGAAGCAACAGTAGCGTTAATCCTTGTGATTTACTCCAAACATTGCTTTGAAACTTACGCAATACTGGATAATCATAATAACAGAAGACAATGAAAACCAGTGGGCATTGGAATGCCCCTTTGCAGGGTTCTGTACCCTGGGAGTTGCCCTGGTGAGTGGCCCTATTGTGCTCAAAAACCCAGGAGACAGGAGCTGCTGGGTTGATGCTTATCAGCTCCACTGTAACGCTCCGGCACCCTTAGCTGCTGTAGAATAGAGCCTGGATGGGAGACAGTCCCAGAGTTTGTTTTGTATCCATTCTTGAACTGTTTTTATTATTCTGTTTGTTTGAGGCCTTGAGGCAGTGTGGCAGAAATTGCGCAGGATTTGGGTTCAAATAGTTTTGTCTTTGAATATTGATTCTGGCACTTATTAGCTGTATGCCTTGGGAAATTGACTTAATACTCATTGGCCTTGTTTTTTCATTTGTGAAATAGGGGTTGAAATCAATACAGATATCTCAGTCCGCTTGGGCAGCTCTAACAGAATACTGTGAGAAGTGCTGTACTAAACCACCCAGTGGCTCATAAGCAACAAAAAGTTGTTCCTCACAGTTCTGGAGTCTGAGAGGTCCAAGATGGAGGCGCATGAAAATTCGGTGTCTGGTGAGGGCCTGCTCCTCATAGACGGTGCCTTCTAGCTGTGTCCTCATGAGGTGGAAGGATCACACAAGCCCCCCGTGCCTTTTTTGCTAGGGGCACTAATTCCATTCATAAGGTCTCTGCCCCATGACTTAATCTCCTCCCAAAGGCCCCACCTCCTAAAAACATCACATTGGGCTTAGGATTTCAATGTATGAACTTTTGGGGAACATAAACATTCATACCATAGCACAGGGTTCTTTTAAAGATTAGAAGTCATGCATGTTAAGTGCCTGGCGTATAATCGGGACCCAACAAATCACAGCTGCTGTGTGACTATAGGCCCCAGACACAGAATTCAAAATGGAGACTTGAAATCTTCATTTCTTAAAATGAAAACTGTCTCCCGGTGTTGGATTTATCAGTTTAGCTTGAGGCTGACACCTTGTGGAATTCTCTGATAATTATGAAGTTATTTCATGGTCTGTGTACAATACTAAATCCTCTCTGGAAGCTGAAGCAACAGTGTAGATTTAAGTGAGTAAACCAGCTATTTAAGTCAGAGAAAACAGGCAAAGCCAAAGCAGAGTAATTTATTTTTTGAAACCATTTTGGGAGATTAATTTTAGCCTTTAATTTTAGTTTATTGTTATTACATTTTTTTGCTATTTTCCTGGCAAGAATATTAATTCAAGATTTTAAGACTCCTCCCTCCCCTTGCCTAAATTATCTACTTACTAAAGTTTATTCAAAGCCTGGATTAAGTCTTTCTTTTCCATTTGTTTTGCTTGACCAGTTATGCACATAACGCCTGCCCATCAGAGGACTCCCATATAACAGGCAAGAACAGAGACATGGTTTGTGGGGCCCAATACAAGATGAAACTGTGGGACCCTTTGTTTAAAGCTCATTAAGAATTTCAGGTCAGCAGCAGCAGAGCACTGAACCAAAGGGTCTTGTCCAACTGTCTGTTACTAATTGCTTTTTAAAATAATTAGATATTTAGTTACAATATAAATTATTTGCTGGCAGAAACAAAATATATTTTTATTCATTCCTACCTTTATTGTAATTTCTGAGATTTTTCTCTTTCTCAAAACTACCCCCACCTTAAAAATATGCAGAAATTCTACTTAGGTCACACTTCTGTATAGAGAAGCTTAGAGAAGACAGTGCGGTGGTGGGGAGGTGCTAGGTGATGGGCAGCCTGCCTGGAAGTTGTGTCAAAATAACAAACATTCTGTTTTTACTTATATTTGTATGGCCATTTAGGTGAGGTTTTAGGAGTCACTGATGTAGATTGCAGAAAGGCTAATTATCCGCAAACAATTCCTTGTCCAAACTCATATTCATCAATGTAGAGCCCAGCCTTTATCTTGAACTGCATTGATCTAGATGCTTTTTGGATTTAGACTTCATGGAAGAGAATCAAAAACCAACTCTTGGGAGACACACTGGTGATGGGAACTGTTCAATAGATGCATTGACCTTGGTTCCTAACGACCTCTTAATTTGAATCAGAATTACTTAGGATTAGACACACAGCCAGTGCTAAAGAACTGTTAATGGAAATAGGGCTCTCAAAGAGTTAATCATGATTGTTTGGTCAATTGAGAACCTGGGCGTTTTGATCTTGGCTGTTCTCCAGCCCAGCGCTGGCAGACATTTATAGTGAGAAAAGCTGGCTGTGTAGCTAGAAGCAGATAATTTTAAATGGTGGCATTCACCTTTTTCTCCTCTGTTTTCCCTCAATTCTAGCTTATGCTCCTGTAACTCTGACCTGCTTACAGCTCCCTGGATACTTCCGTTTCTTTCTCCCTTCAGGCCTTTGCGTAGGTTGCCTGCTCTGCACGAGCCTCCCTTCTGCAGTCTCTCCCTCCTGACCCGCACCTGCCCATCCTCTGAGGCCTGTACGGGCATCACAGCCTACCCACTCATCGTCATTGTCACGAAAGGAAACGGACCACTTAGTACGTTTCTCTTCATATGTTCTACTGGGATAATATACCTTTCTACCAGCTTGGAATTTTAGAACTGTTCTTGTTACTTCTTCCGGTGCATTGTAGGAACAATATCAAAGAAAGGGAAAATGCGATGGTTTTGACTGGGACTAAAAGGAATTCATGCAATTTTAATTTTCCGAGAATCAAATGAACTGTACAATGAGTAAGTTTTATTCTAAGTCTTTAGAGATCTCTTTCAACTACAAACTATGATTCTGAGTTTACTTGTGCCCTCAAACGATCTACGTTTATGTAGAATGTTTTTATGCTGTGGTCCTTATTTAATTTTCTATATATTTACTTAACTGTACAAAGACTTAAAGTGTATGATTTGCACACTGGGAACCACAACTATCTGTGAGGAGAGGTGCAGTGAGATGCAGAAGGACAAAGAGGACATCTTCAGCATGGCCACTAACATGCCCACCCACAGGACTGCCGTAGGCATCAAAACAACATGGCCAGGAGCAGGTGGAAATGCGTTTGTAACACAGTCCAGCCAAAGCCATCCTGAGAGTACCATAAATTAAGACAAGTATCTTTGCCTTATGGAGACCCAAGGTGGCTGCAATGACTCAGTAAGACAAGGACAGGAAGTAATTTAAAGTTTTCAAAGCAGTCTTGTATGTACCTGTGTATAACCTGTTTCATACACATAAAAGACTGCCTTAATTTATTTTGAAAAACGAGGCGGCACATCCAAAATAGTTTACCGTAGATAGCTTTGTGAAAGCTGTTTGTAGAGATTTAGGCAGCATGAAAGTTTTTAATAGGTCTAGCAATAGTGACATATATTTTTCCAAGAGCATTGTTTTTACCAGAGTCTGGCTCCTACAAATAGGAGCTGTTGCCACAGAGGCAGAGAAGGAGCAAGAAGAATAAATACTCTGACCTCTCACTCTTCCCATTTTCCCACCTGCCGCAACACCTCCTGTTGTGCCAATCCTAAGCAGGAAGCCAGAGGCAAGGAAGCCCAAGGTCAGAATGAAACAGAGAAGTGTGGAGAAGCGGTGGGGACGCAGAAGCAGATTAGGCTGTCACGCAGTCCCTCGGTAGCGCCAGGAAGGTTTTAGATCAGCTCCCCAGAATCCGTACGTTTGGTTGGTAAGGAGACAATGAACCCAAATGGATTTACTCAGTTGATTGCTAATGGGAAAGCAGGCAGCATGACTTCGTACTGGCTTCAGCTCCCCTTACCATCCAGTTTCCTGTACGTACTGCGATTTGTGTCACAGCTGAGAAACACTGAACTTAGGAAACCACTCAAGAGGGACGCTAGAGAACATGCTGAATCTTTGTCCCTGGGGAAGAAGTTATCTTTATTATCCTGGTCAGGGAACAAACCTTCCCTCTCTCTGTCCTAGAGAGGTATACTAGACACTACATCTACTTTCCAAGGCTGTTTGCTCTGCACACAGCCTTGAAAAGATCATCCTAAACAAAAGCTGTCACAAGACTCAGAGAAATGCCATGGAGAATTACCTCCCCTCCGGTGCAAATGGAGATTACTGAACACTGGTTTAAACACATTTAATATTCACATAATCCATAGGCCTGGCTGGCTGGCTTGCTCTGAGCTCCACCCTGCTCCACACTCAAACTGAATACCGCCCATTTGCCACAGTTGCCGGCTTTTCTTTCTAAGTCTGCTTTTTTCCATTTGTTTTTACCGTATGTTACACGGAGTAAGGAGTAGTACCTCTTGGTGAGCACAAAACTGACTTTGGCTTTTGACAGGTCTGTAGATTCCCCTTGCCATTGGTTAGCTGATCGACCTTGGGCTTTCTTTTTTGCCGTCAAATTGAGATAATCACACATATTTTTATGTAAATTTGTAAGGACAAAAACACAAAATTTTAAGTATCAGCCCAGAACAGGGTACTGGCTACTGAGGTTAACGGCCTTGTGTGGGAAGGATACGCAAATGGGTGATTTGTTCTCAGGTTTCTTAGGACAGTCGTGGATTTTATCATACAGTGGGTAAAACACAAAAGGTTCCACTGATGCTGAAAAGCCTGGGCAGTGCAGCACAAAATGACTGCAAAATTCCCCTATGACTTAGCATAAACCAGAGCTGCTGCCTGTTCCTGCTAGCTGGACACACATGCTGACTCATCCCTGCCTTTAGGTTCTTTCCACTGAGCAAATGAAAGAGGAAAGCCCTGAGGTGTTCTTATTCAAGTGCTTGACCTTGGATTATTGTTTGGGGAATAAGTACACATCTTAATAACCCTGTGGATTCATGGTAAAAATGAAACATACATTTACATGCTCAGTGTCCAAAATGTAGACTGTTTATAGGGATTTATGAAAAATAGAACCTTGGGGTTTAAGACCAAGTAAGTCACTAAAACTCTTTTCATAATGTGAACCTCTGTTTGCCAAATATGAAGAGAGGTAGATTTATATATTATTAATGATTCGAAAGTCCCCAACTTTTTAAGTACCATGGTTAATAGTTAATGAAGTACCTTTTTCCAAGCCATGTGCAAATTAATGTCAGAGAGGAAAAAATATGAAAAATGCATATGTATTAAGGCAGAAAAACTTTCCAGTTACTTAAAACCAGACAGATGGAAATAAAGTACTTTTATTTAACTGCAGCTAGAGGCAAGGCAATGACAGTAAGTCCAAGATTGGAGACTGCAGAGATTTTCTAATCAGATCCCCCAGCCTGTCTTCCTGATGTTTAATCCAACCACTCTTCACCCCCCCAAACAAACACAAGCAGGTGTGCACATGGACACACATGCACACACACGTACACACGCTTGCATGCACGCGCACGCGCACACATGCACACACACACACGTGTGCACACACTTGCACGCACATGCATGCGCACACAGTCATCTCCATTTCGAGGTCCTGTGTTGGACAGTACTATCCATCACTCCTAGTCCACTGGGTCATGGCACATGATGGGATTTCCATGTCCCTTTTTTCTCACATATAAGCCCATTCTTTAAAGCCTGGCACATAGTAGGAAATTAATATGTGTCTGCTAAATGAGCTGACCCATATGTTTATTGCAGCTGTAATGATTTTTGTAGGCACAGCAGGAGGAGCTGTTGGATGTCATTCTTGTCTCAGCAACTTGAAGCAGGTTCCTGGAACGGACCATTTATTTAAAGTTTTGCATAAAGGGGTGTCATAACATCCCACGTGAATTGCATGTTTATCTAACACACCTTCACCTTTCACCTCCTCCGGGGATTCAATAAACATGGAATGAATGAGTACACACAGCATTTGGGAAACCACTTTACTCTCTCTGCGTCTCATACTTGATGTTATTTCCCAATGAATGCAATGCTCTTTGTTCAGAGTTGATAGCATGGACAAACCTCAATCATCAATATCATTTCTGTCGGCCTTATTAATCACTTACAATCGGCCTAGTATTTAATAGACTAAAAAAAAGTATTCTTATTAAATTAGTAGCATTGTTTCTGCTGTAAATATTCTGTTTGTGACTTGAAGAAGAGATTTGAAATCCAATATTAAAGATATTTCTTGTGGTGCTTTACAAAAGAATTGTAAAATTCTGCTCAACTTTATTGCTATCCTCAAAAACCTGATCAAATATTATAATTCTATAAATAAAATATTTATTGATTTTAAAATATTTTTCCATCATCTCATGCAGATTTGTATCAGGATTTTAAGTAAGTGCAAAAAAGTAGTAAACTGATATCCCACCTCACACTAACTTCCCTCATAGATTCATAGACTCTTAGGTCTGGAGGGGCTTTGAATTTGGTCCCTAGCTTGAGATCACAGTCATTCTGGACTGGAAGCCTTTGAAGGCCATTGCTTCCTGAACAGTAATGTGCATACAAATAACTTGGGACTGATGTTAAAATGCAGCTTCTCAAATGTATTCCTAATAACCCTTAAGAAAGATTATTTCCAAGTTCCTTTGTCTTCAACTGATTGGAATGCAAACAGATAGAGACAATGCATGGACAGGGTTGCCAGATAAAATTAATCAAATCACACTTCAGATAAATAACAAATACATTTTCAGTGTAAGGACATCTCAAACGTTGCATGGGACATATGCTAAAAAAATTGTTGTTTATCTGAAACTCAAATTTAACTGGATGTTCTGTATTTTTATTTGCTAAATCTGACAACCCTACAAGGGCATAAAGAAAAAAAACATGGGCTTTGGTGTCAAGACCTCGCTGATACTGAGTACTGTGTTCTCATTTACTCGCTGTATAATAGGAGGCAGACTTGGGACGTCGAAGCCTCTGTTTCTTCATCGATAAAAAGAGAGATAAGAGCACTGGCCATGCTGGGTTGTTACAAAGAGTAAATGAGTTGATCCTGGTGAAATGCTGGACTCATAGTAAGTGATTAATAAGCCCAACAGCAATGATATTGATGCTTGAAGTTTGTCCATGCTATCGACTCTGAAAAAAAGGGCATTGCATTCATTAGGAAGTAATGTTTGCAATGTATATTATCATGTTGCCTCAGCGTGAAAGACTATTGTCTGATTTTCACGTAAACTTGATTTTTTATGAATACTCAGTGGTTCCCACCTTTTAGCATGCAGCATAATCAGTGATTACAACACGATTGTTGGGCCCCACCCCTAGAGGTTATGATTCGGTTGGTCTGGCGTGTGGCCTAAGAACCTGCAGTTTGAGCAAGTTCCAAGGTAACGGTGATACTGCTAGTCTGGACACCAGCGCCTGAGAGCTTCTGATGTGACCAGAAAGATTTAATCTTTTCACGGTTCGTGTGGTTAAAGTAATGCCACCTACTGGACATCATTGAGAAGAGCTCTCAATAGAAACTTAAAACGTTTGTTTGAATGATTAAATGTTGAGGGTCCTGTCAAGATTTTGAAAATTCTTGTGCTTTTTATACATTGGGAACAGAAAAAGGATTTTTGATGTGACATAAGAATAACAATTTGCTTGCAATATTTCTCTTTTAAGCAAAGAAAGCATTAAGAACATTCTGCATTCTGCTTATAGTTACATGCATAGGAGCAGTACTGACGCTACGTGGTGCCAGTTGTTGATTTCCGTTTCTCCAAATTTCTGGAAAGCAAGGAACATATCTTGGTACAACAGGCACAAAAAAGTCTTTCTCTTTGGGCCTGTGTATTCATCTAGACAATGAGAAGAGGTGAGATAATCTGAAAAAGTAGTCTCTAACATTCTGTGATTCTGCCCAAAAGACATTTTGCTTAGCTTAACCTCAGAAGGAGAAAGAATCTTTTAGAAAGAATGAAATTATACAACCTCTAACATTATACAACCCTTTCGTTTTATAAAAACTAACCAAATGTGGCTCTTCCTGCAAATACAGTCATATTCTCATGTACTAGGGAATAGAGGTTCAACATATGAATTGTGGAGAGGCATAATTCAGCCCATAATAGTACTGTATATATTGTTTTAAAATAAAATCTTACCCCCTTGGGCTTCATTTTCCACATTTTTAAAACAAGGAAGTTTTCTTGAGGGAGTTCTGAGTAACTTGAAACCCAATATTCTGTTGTGCTCTCATTGCTTTATCCCCTCAGAGTCTAGAGTTAAGGAGAAGCTTCTCCAGGAGCCACTGTATGCCAGGTTTCAGGAGAAGGGATCATTTGCATTCAAGTAGTGTTGGGAAAAGAGCATGGCATCAGATGACTGAGTTTCATTTCAACTCAGTAATTTTCTTATTAAGAAAACTTGGATGTAATACTCTCTCTGGGTCTCAGTTTCCTCCCGGGCAAAGTGGGGCTGTAAAACCTGTCTAGCGTTGCTCTGAAGGTGAGGCGTGTAACAGGCCTCAAGCACCTAACACAAAGATGGCTTAACAATGGAGGGTCAGTGAGTGGTAGTTACACATTGCACATCCAGCCTTGTCTTGCCTCCCTTGAGGCAGAATGAATCTTGTGCGATGCCTCAGTGGTGTTTGGAGACGTGCCACATACTTCCTTGGTGTGACTGTGGCTGTGGTGCTTTCTTCTGAGCCGCATTGCTACCATGGAAAGCAAAGAGCACCTGTCTTTCTCCCCATCACAGGGCTACAGATCCCTTTCCAGGGCCAGTGAGAACAATGGTTATTCCAACAACTATCCATCGTTACAACCTCATGTACTCTTTGGATGCAAGCTCTGGAATTCTAACACCAGAGCCTCGTTGTTGGGTAGCCAGTTCTTAAGAGCATCCTCAAGGAAGGTAAGAAATGCTGCATCAGGTCCAACGGCAACTCTAGAGAAAGCCTGCTCTGGACACTGCACTTGGTAAACTTTCCCAGTGCCTGACCACCAGCCAGAGCTTTGGCGAGTCTCCCACTACTTTCACTTTCTTTCCCTATTTCAAAGTCACCTAAAGCACAGATTATCCAGGTGCTTTCTGGGTTAGTCTCTCCCAGGAGGAGCAGCTATCCTGTCATTTAGGCCATTACTTAAATACTACTTGAAATATGAAAACAAGAGCATTAATAATCCCAGCACCCTTAAACAGCTATGTTCCTTTTTGTACAAAAAGTTTCAGTCTAATATTCATGTGCATGTATTTATATATACATGTATAAAACACATACTTTTTATATATTTACAGATCAAAGGTTGTTTTGTGCAAATACAATTTTTACTGTATCTTAGCCAAAAAGCATTTTTTAAATTGCTATCATTTTAGTGGTTGAATTATATTATATTAACAACATGGACAAAAATTTCACCATATCCTCTCTATGAGTATTTACATTGCTTTTGATCTTAGAAATGATGCTCAATGTCCATTATTGTACATATGTTTTCCATGCCCTCCTTCTCTCAAATCATTTCCTTAGAATAAATTTCTAGAGCTCGGCATGAACATTTCTGTGTAGATTAGGCTTTAGATCCAAGCATCCCTCACTCTCCTGAATTTAAGTGCTGTGGTCTTTTACATTTTGATTCTCTACAAAAGACAGTTTCTTTCTTTGAAACCTTTAGTACTGAAGTACAGAAAAGAGTGCCATCTGCTGCCATGAAAACGTTACTTCCCGTAATTTTCTGCTTGTTCCTGGAGAGCATGCGTGACCAGTTGCCTGCCAAGATGAGCTCTGTTCCCAGGTTGGGTGTTAAATGGTAGGGAGAGCGTTCATTAAGTAAAGTCACGTTGCCAAGTTACGAGAAGCAGCGTAACCCACAGTTGCGGTGTCTACAGTGTGGCCAGGCACTGTTTCCTGCCTCCTTTGGGAAATACAGAGTCCTAATAATTGCACACGAGAGCTTGTTTTGCAAGCCACCGTAAAACGATGTGTGCTGTGCACTGGGCTGTGATTGCTCCGTCCAACCACTCTTCCTCTTCTGATCCTGCAGATCTCCGCACCTAAGTGGTGATTAGCTTTGGAGTCTTGCCTCAATCCTCTCCTTCTTGCCTTCCCAGGAATTTTGCAAGATTTTCCCATACCTGCAATGTCCCTACCACACTACCTCCCTTGACTACTCTTTGATTATTGCGTGAGATTTTTCTAGAGAGCAAGTTGAGACTATTTTCACGTCACAAGAGGCTCTTCGTAGTAGGCCCCTGCCTGTTAATCCCGCCTTCTCTCTCATAATTAGCTCTCTTTTCTACAGCCTAGGATAGCATTGTCCAATGCAAATATAATTCAAGTCACATATGTCATTTAAAATTTTCTAGTAGCCACATGAAGACAGGAAAAACCAACTAACCAAGCAAAAGAAATGCCTCCAAACAACAGCAGGTTACCCAGAATATTATCATGTTAACACTTGGTACTACACACATTTCAAGGGTTCAGCAGACATATGTATTCCGAGCTCTAGGAATCCCAAGCTACATGTAAGTTCCCTAAATACACTAGTTATGTTTCCAATCTTGTGCCTTTGCACACACTCTTCTTTTGGCCTGGAATGAGCTTTTCCTCATCTGGTAAACTCCTACTCATCTTTATTTATTTTTTTTTCCCATTTATTTATTTTATTGCATTTTAGGTTTTGGGGTACATGTGAAGAACATGCAAAATTGTTGCATAGGAACACACGTGGCAGTGTGATTTGCTGCCTTCCTCCCCATCACCTACATCTGGCATTTCTCCCCTTGCTATCTCTCCCCAGCTCCCCACCCCCCACCATCCCTCCCCTATTTCCCCCCAACTGACCCCAGTGTGTAGTGCTCCCCTCCCTGTGTCCATGTGTTCTCATTGTTCAACACCCACCTATGAGTGAGAACATGCGGTGTTTGATCTTCTGCTCTTCTGTCAGTTTGCTGAGAATGATGGTTTCCAGGTTCATCCATGTCCCTACAAAGAACACAAACTCATCGTTTCTGATGGCTGCATAATATTCCATGGTGTATATGTGCCACATTTTCCCTATCCAGTCTATCGTCGATGGGCATTTGGGTTGTTTCCAGGTCTTTGCTATTGTAAACAGTGCTGCAATGAACATTCGTGTACACGTGTCCTTATAGTAGAACGATTTGTAATCCTTTGGATATATACCCAGTAATGGGATTGCTGGGTCAAATGGAATTTCTATTTCTAGGTCCTTGAGGAATCGCCACACTGTCTTCCACAATGGTTGCACTAATTTACACTCCCACCAACAGTGCAAAAGTGTTCCTATTTCTCCATATCCTCTCCAGCATCTGTTGTCTCCAGATTTTTTAATGTTCGCCATTCTTACCGGCGTGAGAAGGTATCTCAATGTAGTTTTGATTTGCATTTCTCTGATGACCAGTGATGATGAGCATTTTTTCATATGTTTGTTGGCCTCATGTATGTCTTCTTTTGTAAAGTGTCTGTTCATATCCTTTGCCCACTTTTGAATGGGCTTGTTAGTTTTTTTCTTGTAAATCTGCTTTAGTTCTTTGTAAATTTTGGATATCAGCCCTTTGTCAGATGGGTAAACTGCAAAAATTTTTTCCCAATCTGTTGGTTGCCGATTCACTCTAATGATTGTTTCTTTTGCTGTGCAGAAGCTGTGGAGTTTGATTAGGTCCCATTTGTCTATTTTGGCTTTTGTTGTCAATGCTTTTGGTGTTTTGGTCATGAAGTCCTTGCCTATGCCTATGTCCTGAATGGTTTTGCCTAGATTTTCTTCTAGGGTTTTTATGGTGTTAGGTCTTATGTTTAAGTCCTTAATCCATCTGGAGTTAATTTTAGTGTAAGGTGTCAGGAAGGGGTCCAGTTTCTGCTTTCTGCACATGGCTAGCCAGCTTTCCCACCACCATTTATTGAACAGGGAATCCTTTCCCCATTGCTTGTTTTTGTCTGGTTTGTCAAAGATCAGATGGTTGTAGATTTGTTGTGTTGCCTCCGAGACCTCTGTTCTGTTCCATTGGTCTATATCTCTGTTTTGGTACCAGTACCATGCTGTTTTGATTACTGTAGCCTTGTAGTATAGTTTGAAGTCTGGTAGTGTGTTGCCCCCCGCTTTGTTCTTTTTGCTTAGAATTGACTTGGCTATGCGGGCTCTCTTTTGGCTCCATATGAAGTTTAAGGTGGTTTTTTCCAGTTCTGCGAAGAAGGTCATTGGTAGCTTGATGGGGATAGCGTTGAATCTGTAGATTACTTTGGGCAGTATGGCCATTTTCATGATATTGATTCTTCCTAACCATGAACATGGAATGTTTCTCCATCTGTTTGCGTCCTCTCTTATTTCGTTGAGCAGTGGCTTGTAGTTCTCCTTGAAGAGGTCCTTTCCGTTCCTTGTTAGTTGTATTCCTAGGTATTTTATTCTCTTTGTGGCAATTGTGAATGGAAGTTTGTTCTTGATTTGGCTCTCTTTAAGTCTGTTATTGGTGTATAGGAATGCATGTGATTTTTGCACATTGATTTTGTATCCTGAGACTTTGCTGAAGTTGCTTATCAGTTTCAGGAGGTTTGGGGCTGTGACAATGGGGTCTTCTAGATATACAATCATGTCGTCTGCAAATAGAGACAATTTGACTTCCTCCTTTCCTATTTGAATGCCCTTTATTTCTTTTTCTTGCCTGATTGCTCTGGCTAGAACTTCTAATACTATATTGAATAGCAGTGGTGAGAGAGGGCATCCTTGTCTGCTGCCACATTTCAGGGGGAATGCTTCCAGTTTTTGCCCATTCAGTATGATATTGGCTGTTGGTTTGTCATAAATAGCTTTTATTATTTTGAGATACGTTCCATCGATACCTAGCTTATTGAGGGTTTTTAGCATAAAGGGCTGTTGAATTTTGTCAAAGGCCTTCTCTGCATCAATTGAGATAATCATGTGGTTTTTGTCTTTGGTTCTGTTTATGTGGTGAATTACGTTTATAGACTTGCGTATGTTGAACCAGCCTTGCATCCCCGGGATGAAGCCTACTTGATCATGGTGGATAAGCTTTTTGATGTGCTGTTGCAATCAGCTTGTCAGTATTTTATTGAAGATTTTTGCATCTATGTTCATCATGGATATTGGCCTGTAGTTTTCTTTTCTTGTTGAGTCTCTGCCGGGTTTTGGAATCAGGATGATGTTGGTGTCATAAAATGATTTGGGAAGAATTCCCTCTTTTTGTATTGTTTGGAATAGTTTCAGAAGAAATGGTACCAGCTCCTCTTTGTATGTCTGGTAGAATTCAGCTGTGAACCCATCTGGACCTGGGCTTTTTTTGGGTGGTAAGCTCTTAATGGCTGCCTCAACTTCAGACCTTGTTATGGGTCTGTTCAGGGTTTCGGCTTCTTCCTGGTTTAGGCTTGGCAGGAGGCAAGTGTCCAGGAATTTATCCATTTCTTCCAGGTTTATTAGTTTGTGTGCATAGAGTTGTTTGTAACAATCTCTGATGATGGTATGAATTTCTGTGGAATCTCTGGTGATATCCCCTTGATCGTTTTTTATTGCATCAATTTGGTTATTCTCTCTTTTCTTTTTTATTAATCTGGCTAGTGGTCTGTCTATTTTGTTGATCTTTTCAAAAAACCAGCTCCTGGATTTATTGATTTTTTGAAGGGTTTTTTGTGTCTCTATCTCCTTCAGTTCTGCTCTGATCTTAGCTATTTCTTGTCTTCTGCTAGACTTTGAGTTTTTTTGATCTTGCTCCTCTAGCTCTTTCAGTTTTGACGATAGGGTGTCAATTTTTGATCTCTCCTTGCTTCTCATGTGGGCACTTATTGCTATATATTTTCCTCTAGATACTGCTTTAAATGTGTCCCAGAGATTTTGGTATGTTGTGTCTTCATTCTCGTTGGTTTCGAAGAACATCTTTATTTCTGCCTTCATTTCATTGTTTATCCAGTCAACATTCAAGAGCAAGTTGTTCAGTTTCCATGAAGCTGTGCGGTTCTGAGTTAGTTTTTGAATTCTGAGTTCTAACTTGATTGCACTGTGGTCTGAGAGACTGTTTGTTACGATTTCCGTTCTTTTGCATTTGCTGAGGAGTGATTTACTCCCAATTATGTGGTCAATTTTAGAGTAGGTGTGATGTGGTGCTGAGAAGAATGTATATTCTGTGGATTTGGGGTGGAGAGTTCTGTAAATGTCTATTAGGTTTGCTTGGTCCAGGTCTGAGTTCAAGTCCTGGATATCCTTGTTAATTTTCTGTCTGGTTGATCTGTCTAATGTTGACAATGGGGTGTTAAAGTCTCCCACTATTATTGTGTGGGAGTCTATGTCTCTTTGTAAGTCATTAAAAACTTGCCTTATGTATCTGGGTGCTCCTGTATTGGGTGCATATATATTTAGGATCATTAGCTCTTCTTGTTGCATTGATCCTTTTACCATTATGTAATGTCCCTCTTTGTCTCTTATGATCTATGTTGCTTTAAAGTCTAATTTATCAGAGATGAGAATTGCAACTCCTGCTTTTTTTTTGCTCTCCATTTGCTTGGTAAATCTTCCTCCATCCCTTTATTTTGAGCCTTTGTGTATCCTTGCATGTGAGATGGGTTTCCTGGATACAGCACACCGATGGGTTTTGGCTTTTTATCCAATTTGCCAGTCTGTGTCTTTTGATTGGGGCATTTAGTCCATTTACATTTAGGGTTAATATTGTTATGTGTGAATTTGATACTGCCATTTTGGTGCTAGCTGGCTGTTTTGCCCTTTAGTTGAGCTGGTACTTGTTGTTCCTTTATATGTGTAGGGCCTCTTTCAGGAGCTCTTGTAGAGCTGGCCTGGTGGTGACGAAATCTCTGAGTACTTGCATGTTCCCAAAGGATTTTATTTTTCCTTCACTTATGAAGCTTAGTTTGGCTGGATAGGAGATTCTGGGTTGAAAGTTCTTTTCTTTAAGGATGTTGAATATTGGCCCCCATTCTCTTCTGGCTTGTAGGGTTTCCACTGAGAGATCTGCTGTGAGTCTGATGGGCTTCCCTTTGTGGGTAACCCGACCTTTCTCTCTGGCTGCCCTTAGTATTTTCTCCTTCATTT